>NC_058133.1:214368935-214416022 GCF_016433145.1 Gracilinanus agilis
GGGAGGTCCTAGGTTCAAATCCAGCCTCAGACACTTCCCAGCTGTGTGACCCTGGGCAAGTCACTTGACCCCCATTGCCTACCCTTACCACTCTTCCACCTATAAGTCAATACACAGAAGTTAAGGGTTTAAAATTAAAAAAAAATTTTTTTTAAAAATGAATGTTCATTGTATAGATGAGATTATATGGAGAGAAAGTTTTAAGAGTATATTCATATCTATATTTGTTTACAGTATTTATACAGTCACATATATGGAAGCAAGAGGAGTTACTGAAGAGAAAATTGCACCAAGAATCAGAAGACATGAGATCAAATCCCACCTCCAACATTTAGGAGTTTTGTGACTTTGGGCAAATCAGTTAACCTCTCTGAACCTCAGGGTTCTCATCTGTAAAAATGGGTAAAATAAAATTTCTATTACTATATTATTCACAGGAATGTTGTCATGAAATTTCTTCATAAAATATATGTGTAGTTTGTACTACTTATTCTTTCAATTTGAATTTTGTTTAAAATGTTATATTTGATCTTTAAAAAAAAAAACTCTTACCTTCCGTCTTAGAATAAATGCTATGTATTGGGTCTCTCCAACTTAGGCTACTTGTTGAGTGATAAGAAGAGTCTGGGATCTAAGGGCATCCTTATGCTCTGGATAGAGTTTAATACCATGTTAAGAAAAACAGTAAGTTATAAATGCATATTCAAATCAATATCTGTATTCTGAATTAGAGGTAGAATACTTAATAACTGACTTTTGGGTTTTTTTTTTTTTTTTGCTTGTTTTTGTTTCAATTTCCCAGGACTCTTCTGGATGTAGGCCCTCATCTTCCCTCCTTTCTTTTCACTGTATATTTTGAGGAAATCCTTCATTAGAATGTAAAATTACTGAAAGTATGGTGGCTTTCTTTCTTTTTACTTGCATACTCAGCACCTAGCACATTGCCTGGCACAAGGTAGAAACTTAAATGTTTGTTGATTGATTGATTGATGGGGATTGCTCAGGGAATGGGGTTGGAGAAGGGCCATGATGAGGAAGATAAGGAGCTTTGGTTCAGGGATACACTACTCAGGGTTTGGCTAAAATCTCTGTGTAGATGACTCTTGGTTCCTATAAGAAGCCAATCTTCCCTCATCTCTAAGTTGTTACTAACAGTTCTCTAAAAGACTCTGTCTAGGCAGCTAGGTGGCTGTGTGGCTAAAGTACCAGACTTGAAGTCAGAAAGACCTGAGTTCAAATTTGACCTGAAACATTTACTAGCTGTGTGACTCTGGGCAAGTCACTTAACTTCACTTGCCTCAGTTTCCTCATGTATAAAATGAGCTGTAAAAGAAAATGACAAGCCACTCTAGTATCTTTGCCAAGAAAACCCTTACCTTAATGGGGTCATAAAGAATTAGATACAACTGAAAGAACTGAATAACAATACAGTTATTCTATATCTTCTTTTCATATTTTTTTGTATTTAATTTTGAATGTACCCATTGTTTTTCCCCCATAGAATGTAAGTTTCTTGAGGGCAGAGATTGTTTCATTTTTTTCTTTGCATTGCCAAAACCTAGTAGAGTACTTGGCATAAATAGGTATTTAATAAATGCTTGTTGATTGCTTAATAAAATATTTTTGCAAGAATATATGAAATAATGAATGGATGCATTTAGGGAAAGCAGCAGCTGGATTATTTCTTCCTTTTTGTCATATAATTTAGATGGAAGGGAGGGACAGTGACCAAGATCACAGCTTCCCTTCCTGATCCTGGACTGAGTCAGCAGTCAAGAGAATTACAAACATCAGTCTCCTACTTCTTACATCCATTTAGCTCATTTTTCCTGAACTTCATTGAAAGGGAAGTGTGGGACCCCCCTCTGGATCACTCTGCCAGAAGCCACTGGACCTCACAGCCCTGGTAGAGCCAACGTAGTACCTACAGATGCATAAACTCCTCTCAACCCCACTAAGTGCCCTTTGTGGTCAGACACAGGGCTAAAGTTGCCAGAAAGATGAGGTCATTAATGAGGCTATTTTGGAATTGTGTCACACTCCAGCCAAGAGTTAAAATCTCTGGCTGAAGGCTTTGGGACTGCAATATTAGAAGAACTGCTAAAGTGGTGTCCAAAGGGAATGTCAATGGCTCATAAAAGCTTACCCTAGTCTGTAAAACAGTGAAAGAGACACTTAGCATGGGGTGTAGTTTCCTTGATTCACTTTATTTTTATGAGGTCCCAATAAGTTTCCTGGGGCTGCTGTAAAAAATGTTTCTCTTTTGTGGTTTGCTCTCAGAGTCCTCAGTTGGGTTCTTTTTCTCCCTTCCCCTTTTGTTTGCTTTGCACAAATGTTTCCACATTGTGCCCTTAGTTCTTCTCTACAGTACTGACCTTTTTGTTCATTTTTTTTCCTCTCTAGCATAATGTTGGATCAGGCTAATATCTATACCTAGGTTGGTTCCAGTTACTTTTTTTCTAAGACGGGGACTCTTCCTAACCACTGACCCTTTTTTTTGCCCAGGGTAGAAGAATAATTGATCTGACTCCATTGCAGATCAACACAGAAACACTGACCCACTATTTCAGACTTGGGGCAATTTGACACTCCTCAAACCTGGAGGACCCCTATTTCAGGGGCTCACTTATTGGTGCTAGTGGGCTTTAACTGTATTGCAGTTTAGAATTCCTATATCCAAGGTATCTTGTTTGTGGATGATTATTACATTTTTTGCAAGAATAAATGAAATGGGGAATGAATGAATCTTCCAATTGCTGAGATTAAGGCTCAGTTTCCCAAGTTAAAGCTATATCCTGACCTTGGAGAACAGGTTGAATCCTTATCTCTTCAGTGATTCCAGCTTGAAATAATATTGTCTCTATCCTCCTGCATGTATCTTTCCTTATGTATGTCTTTTGGGTATTGAAAGTTAAGCATCTTTCCTTGTATAGAATAAAATTCTCCAGGTAGAAGTAAAAAATTATTGCATTTAACAGCATTGATGTTTGCTTTAATCTGTGGAAATCTCAAAGTCTGAAAAAAAAGTAGTTGCAATAAACTACACCAGTGTGTGATTCCTCACCTTGACATTCAGTGGTACTTAATAATCTGGCTCTTTCATTCCTTTCCCAGCTTATTTCTTATGTCTCCTTTTTGTGCTCTGTGTTCCATTTGGAAGAGTGTGTTGGCTGTTTCCAGAACTAGACATTCCTTTTGTCACTCTGTATCTTTGCATAGGCTACGCCTGGAATATATTCTCTCTTTGGTTCCAACTCATAGAATTCTTATCTTTCTTTAAGACTCAGTTTAGATGCTCTTTGCTTGAAATGTTTCCTTATGGTCTCAGGTATTAGTGGTCTTTTTTATTTAGATTGAATCTCCCTAGTAGTATTTAAACTCTTGAGGGCATGGGCTCTTTTTCTTTTCATCTTCATATCCCCACTAACTAGAATAGTTTCTTGACCGATGTTAGTGCTTAATAAATGCATGTTGAATTAAAATTGGGGCAATTTTAAACTCTGTTTTCTTCATCTATAAAATGAAAGGATCACCTATGGGGCAACAGAATTACTATTTGCTTTGGAGCCTAAGAACCTGAGTTCGGATATTGACTCTATCATGTATTCCTTCTATGCCATTGGGCCTCATTTTTCTCATCTGTAAACTAAAGGTATTGAACTCCATAATCTTTATGGTCCCTTTCAATTCTACATCTATGATTTTATGTTTGTGTGATCTCTAAGTGATTTGTTCTAAGACCCATGATTTTTGAGTTTCTCTACTTTTCTCCATAAAGGTAAAAGGGTTAGGCATTAGCATGCCACTCTCATAGGGAAATGGGGAAAAGGACGCCATATTTTACAGAATGCATACACATTAAAATTGCCCAGTGTTTCCATGAGAATTTATATTCTTTTCACATATAAATGGAATTTTCTTTTGACTACCATGCCCCTAGGTAGGAAGCTACAGTCTTTTTTGATGGGTTCAGACATAAATCTGGTGACACTGAGGAATGAACAGGTGTAAGAAAGAGGGAAGTGAATGAACCAATCCACCAGATCATCTCTTCCAGTTGAAAGTAACTGACAAGATTCTACTCTCTTCTCCCACCTCAATTATTTCAGCCAAGACTATATATCAATTGAATCAATCAATCAATCAGAGGTCTGAATTAGATGCCAAAAAGACCTGATCTCCGTTCATTCAATAGAGATGGTTCAACTAGATGTAAGAAAAAGGTTTTTTTTTGGATTAGTGGAGGGGCTGAATCATGCTCTGTGGTGCCTGACCTAGGAAACACATAAATCATAGGTTTTAGAACTAAAAGTTTACTTAGACATCACGGTAACATAAAAGAATAGATTTAGAATTGTAAAGAAAGCAAGAAAGCGAGCTGATATTCAAGAATTTAAATATCTAACATCTTAGTGATAGAAACCCTTCACCAAGTCTGTAAGAAGGAATTACTTGGGAGTAAGGAGACTAAATTCAAAACTTTGACCAGAAGAGGATCCTGTGCATTTTGGAGGATTATGAGATTTGGAATTTTTACTGATGTCCTAGCAGCATCCCCGGGACAGCAGGATCTGGAAGCAGTATCTATACCGGGCCCTAAGGATAGACTAGACGTGATGATGAAAAAAAGAATAGAGACTACAAGGATCTGAGCAGAAAAAAACTCTACTATTGAGGGTGGCGCTTTTTTAAGGACTCTGGCAGAAGGACTTCTTGAATATGTAAATTACCTTTTTGTCAAGTGTGCACTTTAAGCTTGAGTCCACTTTTCCTTGGGGTCTCTATAAATACTTGTGAAAGAGACTTTGGGAGAGATATTCTGTGCAAGCTGGTCATACTACACTTTAGAGCAATCTATGTATTATGGGTTTTGAAGTGTTGTGTCTGGGAGAACTTCCTGGTGTGGGATTAGTCTTAAATGGACCAATCCTGTGCTAGGGAGGGACCACTCCCCTACTTCCTAGTGTGGGATTGGTCTTGAATTGGACCAATCCCATGCTAGGGAGGGGCCATGTACCTCCCTACTTCCCTCAGGATTGGTCTATATAAGGATCAATTCGACACAAGGAGGAACTTTGATCTGAACAAAGTTGAAAGGTAGTTAATTTCATCCTAGGGGAACTCCAGTGGGTTTTTTCTTTTAATAAAGTTTTTTTTTTTTTTTAAAGATCAAAGTCAGATAGTTTTCTTTTAGCATCCTCAGTATGGACATTTCATACTGTGTCAGTTTAGTAATACTATAAAAATTACTAAATCCTATATGTTATACTATATAGTAATACTATAAAAATACTGAAAAAAATTATAAAAGCAAATCGTGACTAAATGGTACCAACTGATAATAATAGCAGGAGGTGGTAGAGAAATTCACTGGTGGGGACTCATTAAAACTACTGTAGTTAGACTTTCTCCTCCCAGCCAACCAAGATGATACATAATAGATATTCTCTGGGGACACAGAATGCCAGTGAGAGTGTGGGATGGGATAGTAACTCCAGAGTTTATGTAGGCTACATAGAGTGGCAATATACTTTTGAGTTGGCTGGAAACAGTTAAAGTTTGTTTTGTGATGAAAAGAGTCTTAAATAATGGAGATATAATCATTTAACAGAAATTATTTTTAGATAGAGGTAGAAGAGACTTTTAGAATTCTACTATACAATTCCCTCATTTTATAGATCAGGAGACTAAAGCCCAGAGAAGTGAAATAAAATTCCTAAAAGTGGCACATTTGTAGCTGATCTGGGCTAGCACCCAGGGCTTCTTCCCCCCCCCCCACCTTTTTTTCTGTTCTATACAGTAGATTAGCAATTAAGTGGATTCTCCTTAAATATAATGTTGTTAAATGTGTAAATTGTTCTTGGCCAATGATAAATTATTTGGTTCTATTAATCATCAATCAAGAAGTTTTTATTTACTTATTTATCTATCTTTATTTTATTTTTTATAACAAATTTCCATATAAGTTTCCCAAAGTTATATGATTCATATTGTGTCACTCCTTTTTTTCCTCCCCTATCCTGGATTAACAAGTATTTATTAAGCATCTGCTTTGTATCAAGCCCTGCACTAAGGACTGGGAATAAAAAAAAAAAAAACTAGAATTAAACAGGCTGTGTCCTCAAGGAGCTTGTGTTTTAACCAGGTCAGTATGTACCTATGAAAGAATAAACAGGAAACCAGAAATCGCAAGACATGGAGGAAGAACATTCCAGGCATGGTTAGTTGACCATTATTTCAAGGAGAGAGACAGGAAACAAAACTAGCTTACTTACCTTTTTTGACTTGGTGAAGGAATAATTTTCTAACTGGAAGGAGGGCATGAAATGAATGCAAAGTAAAAGGGTGGGTTTCCTAGTTTAGTTTCCATTTTCCTTAAGACGCAGTGTAAGAGAATGATTTGTTTGTGCTATGTATTAATTTCAGTTCTTTTAAACCTCTATAACCAGTCTTCATTTAAACAGTTAAACTTGTGAAGAATGTTGCTTTGTTTGGTGGGAAAAAATTGCCATATCCAACACCATTAATTCAATAAAATTTATTCAGTCTTAAAAAAAATAGCAAGGGAGGAGGGGAATGGCACAAAGTATGTGAATAACAGCAAATAATTTACTATGGATGGACCATAGAGTATATGGAGGAGAGTAAGGGATATAGAAAAGAAATAAAGGAAGATTCCACATTCTTTATTAGAATAGAAATTATTTTAAAGCAAAATCTAAGCATTTATATTTGATCTTAGAAATAATGAGTCACTGGAGTTTATTGAATAAGGTGTAATATGATCTGACATGTGCTTGCTTATTTATTTATTTATTTATTTATTTATTTGTTTGTTTGTTTGTTTGTTTTTTTAAGACCCTTACCTTCAGTCTTGAAGTCAATATTGTGTATTGGCTCCAAGGCAAAAAAGTGGTAAGGGTAGGCAATGGGAGTCAAGTGACTTGCCCAAGGTCACACGGCTGGGAAGTGTCTGAGGTCAGATTTGAACCTAGGACCTCCGGTCTCTAGGCCTGGCTCTCAATCCACTGAGCTACCCAGCTGCCCCCTATGTGCTTTAAGAAATATGCTTTGGCAGTTGTGTGAAAGATGGACTGGTGTGAAGATAGACCAAATATAAGAGGCTATTGCAGTTTGAGAGGTAATCTAGCAAGAAGGCTATGTGATTTGAGAGGTGATATATATGAGAAGTATAGAGAAATAAATTATATGATCTGACATTTGATTAACTATATGGATTAAAGTAAAGGATTAAAGACTTTTACAGATAGAAAATGTATGCCTAACATCATTAAAATACAATTCAAAGGTTAGTTAAAAGTCAGCACAATGATTGGAAATCAGATATTGATGTAGTTACTTATTTATCTGATCAATGCTTCTTTTTTGTTTGTTTTCAATTTTATCTCTTCTTGCTTTCCTAATTTCACCTCATCCCCAATTCAGCAATCATTTTTCCCTCTTGATTAAAATATTAGAGATAAAAATATCCCACATTGACTATTTTTTCTTCTCCTCTAAACTTTTGCTCTATTATCTCATCATTTTATTACTTGATAAAACTCCCTATTGCATTTATTTGTTCTTTTAATCCATTTTTTAGAGATAAATTATTTAGTTTCCATTTACATTTAGATATTTTCATCAAATGCCCTTTGTTAGTTATAATTTTTATTGTGGTTAGCCTAGGATGTGTTTAACATGAATGCTTTACTGCATTTATTTATGAAGTTTTTATGCCCTAGCACATGGTCATTTTTTAAAAATGTGTAATACATGGCTTAGAAATATCTACTATATATTAACACATTTTCACATGTATATGTCTATATTTGTATATCATATATATCCACATATGCTATATGATTCCCATTTATGTTCATTAAAAATTATTATATTTATTTTTTTAATTATATGCAAGTATTTAACCTTTTATGTTTATCTTTTGGGTAAATTTGTCTAAGTCTGAAAGGGGAACATTTAGTTTCTTAACTATTATACTTTTGCTATCTATTTCTTCCCATAATTTGATTATCTTTTAATAGTTAAATACTTTATCATTTGGTACCTATAAAGTAACTACTTATATTAATCATCATACTACCTTTAAGAATAATCTAGTCTCTTTATTGATCTATTTTAATCATATTTTTTTACTTCTTTGTTTGAAATAATGATTGACACTCTCTACTTTAAAAATCCCTCTAATAAATAATAAATTTTACTTTAAGACTTTATTTTAACTCTGTGTGAATCTTTAGGTTTCAGATATATAGCAAATGGCAAATAGCCATATTCTGATTTCTAGTTCATCTTGATACCCTTCACTTAATGGATCAGTTCACTATTAAGATTGTTAATTATGATTTTTCTTTTTATCGCTTCCTCATATTTTTTCTACTCAATGAAGAAAGAAAAGGAGTGTCATTAGTATTAGCAATTGAAATGACCTGATATAAGCAAATGCCTGAACACTGGTTCATATATTTTTTCTCTCATTGATATCCTCCTTTCTTATTCTGTTTCTGAAACTGGCATTTGCTTTTCTTGTAACTATTCCATCTAAAGCTCTATCATGCTTATACAAAAATATTTATAGCCACTCTCTTTGTGTTGACAAAAAATTGGAAAATGAGGGAATGTCCTTCGATTGGAGAATGGCTGAACAAATTGTGGTATCTCCTGGTGATGGAATACTATTGTGCTCAAAGGACTAATGAACTGGAGGAATTCCATGTGAACTGGAATGACCTCCCGGAATTGATGCAGAGTGAAAGGAGCAGATCCAGGAGAACACTGTACAGAGAGACTGATATACTGTGGTACAATTGAACATAACTGACTTCTCTACTAGTAGCAATGCAAGGATCCAGAGCAAGGGTGAGGGACTTATGTGAAGGAAAACTAGCCACATTCAGAGGAAGAACTGTGGAAGGAGAAACACAGAAGAAAAACAATTGCTTGAACACATGGGCTGATGGGGATATTATTGGGGATGTAGACACTAAACGATAACTCTAGTCCAACTATTGATAATATGGAATTAGGTCTTGATCAATGATACATGTAAAACCCAGTGGAATTGTGTGTCAGCTACAGGGGGTGAGAGGGCTTTGGGGAGGGGGAAAGAACATGAATCATGTAACTATGGGAAAATATTCAAAATAAAAAATTTAAATTAAAAAAAATAAAGCTCAATCATCCCATCCCTCTTAAAGTCCTAACCAAGAAGAGATGAAGATGAGGTTATAGACATTATATGCATTAGGGAAAGAAGACCTAGGACAAGAATATTAGGATATAGAAAGAAAGTAGGGAGTGTAGCATAGGATAGGATGACCTCCATCCAAAATAGCAAAAAAGCATTTAGGTTTCTGAAGAGAAAGGAGTAAGGGCCTACTGACCCACATGCAAGGTTGCAGAAAGAGGGATAGCCTGGTCAAGGCTTTGTATACATTCATGCATGTCTCCTTGATTAATTAATTGTATTTCTATACCAAACTCTACTAAAGGTTTGCCTTTTTTTCTCCTCATTTTTCAGGATAAGTTGTAAGCCTTTATCTTTTGCATTTTTGGAATGTCATATTCCAATATTTGCTCTCCTTTATTATAGTTGTTGTGCAGTTTTGGGTGCTACTAACTGTGGTTCTTTGGTATTTAAACTCATTATTTTTTGCATTATTATTTTTTAAACTAGAAACGCTGTATTTGGGCTATAAGATTCCTGAATGTTTCTAATTTGTAGTTTCTTTCAGAAGGTGATCTGTTTTCAATTTTCCCAGTGGTTCTCATAGATCTTTCATGACTTCTCAAATTATGGTATTGAGGTATTTTTGTTTTGTCATGGTTTTCAAGGGGTTAAGTGGTTTTTAAAATATTTCTTCTTGACCTGATTTCCAGGTCAGTTGTTTTTGACAGTAAACACTTAAAATATTATTTTAATTATTTTATTCCTTTTTGTTTGTTTTAGCATTTCTTTTCTCATTTAATCACAGAGTTCTATTTGTTCAATTCTGTTTTGTAGGGAGATGCCTACTTGAGAACTATTTTATACCTTCTTTCCTACATTATTCATTCTTCTACTTTTTTTTCTTTCAAGGGCTCTTATTTTATTTTTTTCCTGTTTTGATTCATTTCCTTTTTGCATTATTATTTCATTTCACTCAGAATTCTTATGGCCAAGTTAATTTTCTTTTTTAGACTCATTTATTGTACTTATTATGGAGTAATTTTTTTTTTCATTTGGGCTTTATCTCTTATTTTTTCATTGAAATCATAGTATTTCTCTATTATTTTGGAAGTTTCTTCTATTAAGGCATGTCTCCATTCTGAGTTCATGGATCGATTATTTGTACTTGGTATAGGTTCTCCTTGCTTCCACAACTTTGCATGTGGGTGGGTAGGCCATTATTACTGCATTCTCTACCATTTAAATGCTCTTGTTGAAGTTCTAAATGGGGTTACTCTTCTCTATGCCACATTCTCTGATTATCTATCTTTATGTCCTCTTGCCCTGATACATGTACTGACAATGACCCCAGTTTTGTCTCTTCTTCTTTCACAATCTCCTATTAAAAATCATTTCCTTATTGTAGTTATGACATATCCCATTCAGATTCCAGGAATCCTGGAAGGGCTGCCTGAATCTTAGGATTGAAGCCCCCGTTTCCTACTCTGACTCTCTCAGAAACTAACTTAAGTCCTCTTAAGACCACTGGCATATGGGCACTATCTGTCTCATAATGGACTATAAAGAGGTTCTGTTCCTGTTGCTGTGTGAACAGACTAGGGCTAAGACCTAGATCAATCAATCAAAAAACAAATGTTAAGCACCTATTATGTGTTAGATAATGTGCTAAATGCTGGGGATACAAAAAAAAGAAAGAAAGATAATCTCTGATTTCAAGGAATTTATAATCTAATGGGGGGGGACAGCATGCAATCAAATATCTACAAAGGAAGTTGGTAGGATGATTGGTGGTAGTTGTCCTTCATACTTGAAAAGGATCAGAATGACATCACTGATGTATTTTGACTTGCACAAAAATAGGATTGAAGGAAGGCAGAGATGTACAAATTTAGCCTTATTTTCTCTTCTGAAGTCATCAAAGTCCAATGGCAAGACAAAAGTCAAGATGACTGGTGAAGGCTCAGGGTGTGGGATGACTTTGGCTTCTTTGATAGCTAACCAAGCTCTAGGCACTACACAGCACCTGCTTTTGCTGCCTTCATGGCCATTGGAACAATTGCCCCCTTCTATCATAAGAATTCTTTGCATTCTTGGGACAGATGCCCCTCTAGTTTACTGACAAGTTTTAGACTTATCTGTTTAGCCTGCCTGCTGAGACAGTTTACCAGTGGCCATGTGGCCCCTGAATAAGGTTTAACTTCTTGGAGTTACAGATGAAAGCTGGGTGGCAAGTGGACACTAAAAGTATCCTGCAAAAGGATTAGCAAAACCTTACACTCAAGATACTAGTCTTCCCTGAATACCCCAGGCAGCAAGATATATACAGGATAAATAGAAAACAATCATCAAAGGGTCAGCTCTAGAATCGAGGGATTGGGGAGGACTTCCTATAGGAGTTTCTTTAGATTCTTTTGACCAGGTCTCATATTCCTTTCTACATCTCATGTTGCATCCTTTTCCAAGTGCCCTCAATCTTCTAGCCCTCTAATGTCTTGTCCTGGGTTAAGGAACTTACAGATATTTTCATCAAATGAAAACCCAAAGAAACCAGAGTTCCCCAAATGGTTTCTCCAAAGTTTCTAATCAGGACAAGTAGAGGGAAATCAAGAGTGTTAACATGATTCATAGACTGAATCATAGTTGAGAGCACCAGATGGTTGAATTAAATAGTTTTCTTTGAAATTTTAGAAATCTAGGTGATACAGGGTATAGTGTGTTGGGCTTGGGGTTGGAAAACCTGAGTTTATATCTGATCTGGGACAGCTATGTGACCTTAGACAAGTCACTTAAAATATGTTTTCTTTAGTTTCCTCAACTGAAAAGTTAGGATTTTTGGTAGCACTTCTCAGAGTTGTTGGGAAGATCAAAAGAGATAATATTCATAAAGTCCTTAGCACTTGCCTAGCACATAGTAGATGCTATAAAATGCTATCATCATCATATCATCATTTCATCTGGCACATTTTAATGTCCTTGTCTGGTATTTGTGGCAAAGTTGAGCTCATTTAGGACCTTTCAAATCACCATCTCAACCACAAGTCTTTAAATATATTTTTCCCCTAATGTTAGTCTTTTGCTTTCATTCCCTACACATCACTTCAAGAAAAGAATAAGTTTTCTTGCCAAACCATTCTTTGCCAACATTTAATTGTTTTTCTACACTACAGAAACTATTGTAGATATGATACATCTGGATGCTATGGTACTGTAATTTCTTAGAACAAATACCATCTTGTTTTTACCCTAAGGACTTCTCCTTTATTGTCCCTCTCCTCAGTCCCCTTTCTTTTCTCAGTTTCCTCTCTTTTTTTTCTCATCTCCAAGTTCTCTCTCTAACTCTCATCTCCTTTTTCCTTTCCTTTTTAATTTCCATTCCTCTCTCTCTTCTCTTTACTCTCTTCTGTCTTTTGAAATTCTCTATCTATTATCTATTCCCTTTATCATGTCTTTGCCTTAAAGGTCTCAGACTGCCATAGTGACCATACTTGACTTGGCCAGTGTACTGAGGGAGTGTGTATATAGCCACAGATACTGTTTTCATCTCCTACTTCTTGCTAACATCTTCCTTCTCCTTTAGTGATGCATCTGACTAGGGTACATACTTATGGAGTTTAGCCTAGGTCAGCCCAATATGGGGCTAATGCTGGTGGCAACTCTAGCATTCTTTGACTATTGTTGCTTGGAGAAAAACAAAGATGTTTAGTTGGCTGATTCACAGTATACCTAAATAATCTCAGGACACCAAGAAACTCAGAAAGTAGAGAAAACATTTTGGCTCCGAAAGTTTTTCCCCCAACCACTTAATTTCCTGTTCTGAAATTTGCCAGCCCCTGCCTTCTTACCCCATTTATTCTGTATGTCTATCTTATAGACGTCTATATCTATATACGTTGTTTGGTATATTTTTCTTTGCATATTGGTTCCCATAATAGATTATATGTGACTTAAGGGCAGGGATTATCATTTGTTTTTGCCTCTTTTTATATCAACACTTATGTTGTTTATTATGTACCTGGCACATAATAGGTGCTCAACAAATGTTTATTGATTAATTGATAATACTTTTATTCCTTTCTCTATCTCAAAATTTTCCTTCCTCACATGTTCAGAATGAAGAATTATGTTTTCTATTAATGAATGGCCAGGAATGTTTTCTTTTTGGAGGGCCTTGGAGAGAAGTGGATAAAGATGCTGAGAATAAAGACTAATTGGAGACAGGGACTGCTGGTTTGATATCTGGAGATAGAGCTGAGTGTAAGATACCTGAACTTGAGAATAAACAAGAGAAAAAATGGAAAAAGGAAAAAAAAGTATTATCATTGCAAGACTTTCCCCAAATTGCTAGAATTAGAAAGCTGAGACAATTATTTTGGAGGAGGAGATTCAAAAAAGATTTAAGTCTCAGATATCTAAATTTATAGTATTTCAATTTATTAGCTAGAACCATTTGAAAGATAAATTGTACTAGCTAGAAGTTTTAAAAGTGAATTCTACCAAACATTCAAAGAATAAATAACTCCAATTCTACAGAAATTATTTGGAAAAATAAAGGAAAAGAAAATCCTTCTAAACTCTTTTTATGGCATAAAAATGATACTGATATCTAAATCAACCAGAGCCAAAGAGAGAAAGAGAACTACGGAACGATTTTTCTAATGAATATTGATGCAAATATTTAAATAAAATACTAGCAAGGAGATTATAGCATTATATCACAAGGATTAAACACCACGATCAGATGAATTTTATATCAGGAATGCAGGAATGTGTTAATATTGAGAGAACAATTAGCATGATTGATCATACCAAAAAGAAAACCAATGGAAACCATATGATTATTTCCCATATATGCAGAGAAAGCTTTTGACAAAATACAACACCCATTCTTATAAAAAACATTAGAATATGTAATAAATGGAGCTTTCCTTAGCATGATAAATGTCATCATCCTAAAAACACTAGCAAGCATCATTAGCAAGCAATGGGGAAAAAATAAAATCCTTTCCAATAAGATCAGAAGTGAATCAGAGATGCCCATTATCACCCCTACTATTTAATATTATACTAGAAATGCTAGTTATAGCAATAAGAGAAGAAAAAGAAATGGAAGGAATGAGAATAGGCAATGAGAAAACAAAGTTATCACACTTTGCAGATTATATAATGGTATACCTTGAGAATCAACCAAAAGACTAATAAAAATAATTAGATTTAGCAAAGTTGCAGGATATAATATAAATAGTAAATTCCACATAAATACATAAATAAGCATTTCTATTTACCACCAGTAAGCCCAATAGTAAGCTATAGAAAAGGAAATTCCATTAAAAATAATTCTATACAATATAAAATACTTGGGACATACTGAATAACAACAACAATAACAAATTCAGTATGTATGTGAACATGATTACAAAACACTTCATACAAATAAAGTTGGACTTAAGGAACTGGGAAAAAATTAATTGCTCTTGGATAGGCTGAGCCAATACAATAAAATGACAATCCTATCTAAATTTATTTACCTATTCAGTGCCATACCAATTAAACTACCCAAAAAATTGTTTTTTAGAGCTAGAAAAAATAATATCAAAATTCATCTCAGAGAACAAAAGGCCAAGACTATTGAAGGAATCAATGAAAAAATATGAAGGAAGATGGCCTAGCCATACAGGGTCTTAAAATATATTAAAAACTGCCAATCATCAAAGCAATTTGGTGCTGGCTAAGAAACAGAGTAGTGAATCAATGGATTGGGTTAGGTGATCAACAAATGGTAATTAATATCTATAGCTACCAAGTTTTTGATAAACTCAAAGATCCAAGGTTTTGAGGAAAGAAATCACTATTTGACAAAAAAAGTGCTGGGAAAACTGTAAAACTTTAAGGTAGAAACTAGGTATAGACCAATATTTTATACCATATACTATGATAAGTCAAAATGGATACTTGATCTAAAAATAAAGGGTGACATCATAAACAAATTAGGGAACAGTTAGAAGGCCTTTTTGGGTGGAATATGGAATGCCGAAATGAAATTAATAGAAAAATAGAAAAGATACCTTTCAGACTTGTAAATAAGGGAAGAATATAGAGAACATTACAAAAAATGGAAAAGATAATTTTAATTGCATTAAATTAAAAAGACTTTGTATAAACAAAACCAATGTAACCAAGTTTAGAAGTGAAACAAATTTGGGGAAAAATTATAGAAACTGTCTCTGACAAAGGCCTCATTTCTCAACTATATAGAGAACAGAGTCAAATTTCTGAAAATTCAAAGCATTCCTCAATTGAAAAATGGTCAAAGGATACGAGCAGGAAGTTCTCAGAAGATTATAACCATGTATAGTTATATGAAAAAATGTTCCAAATCACTATAAATTAGAGAAATACAAATTCTGAGCTACCTTCTCACCCCTATCAGATTGGCTGATATGATCAAAAAGGAAAATGAAAAATGTAGGAGAGGATTGGGAAAATTGGGACACTAATACACTGTTGGTGGAATTGTGAATTGATTCAACTGTTCTAGAGAGCAATATGGAACCATGCTCAAAAGGGCCATAAGATAATGTACACCCTTTGACCCAGTAATATTACCACTGAGTCTGTATCCCAAAGAGATCAGAGATAAGGGCAAAGGATCTACCTGTGAAAAAATACTTTTAGCAGCTCTTTTGGTAGTGGTAAAGAACTGGAAACTGAAGGGTTGTCTTTTACTTAGTGAGTGGATTAATGTGTTGTAGTATGTTGTTGTAATGGTATATTATTACACTATAAGAAATGTTGAACAGAATGAATTCAGAAACACCTAGAAAGAATTATATGAGCTGATGCAAAGTCAATTGAGCAGAACCAACAGAACAGTGTATTTAGAAACAGAAATATCACACAATTATTAGGACTAAAATTATTATTAGCAGAGCAAGTTCCCAAGGTTCCGAAAGGAGACTGATGATTGAAAATGCTTTATACAACCAAAGAAGGAACTGTTGGAGTCTGATTGCATATCAAAGCTTGCCATTTTCCATCTCATTTATTTCATGATTTTTAAAAATTTTATGTGTGCTATGTGTCTTCTGTAGGTATGAGAAATATGGAAACATGCATTACATGAAACTACTGGTATAACCTGTATCAGACTATTTATATCTTCGGAGTGGGGAAAAAGAAAGGGAAAGAGAAAATCTGAATCCTAAAATGTTGGAAATAATTGTCAAAAATTATTTCTACATTTAACTGTATAAATAAATACATTCTTAAAAATTCTAAAAGTGATATAACTAGTAATGTAATAAAGGAAGGTTATGGCCCTCCAGAATTTAGTATCAATGTGTTTTTTTCTAGATATTTCCTTTTTTCTAGACATTTCCTATTAATCTCATTTGGGCACTCCATATTCCACCCAAAGAAGCCTTCTAACTGTTCCCTAAACTCAGCACCTCATTTTCTACTTCCCCTCCAATATACTCTTCACTTTGAAAATAATATAATCTTAATCTTCTTAGTTCTCTCCCTCAGAATCCTTTCCTTCTTTTGAAGTGAGTTCCACCGCATATGAAGCCTTACCTGATCCCTCCACATAGTGCCTTCTCCCTTGTCAAATTACACTGCATATCGTTGGTGTCCTTTCCTCTTTATTTCACCTGAGTATATAATATCTTTGAAATCAGGAACTATTCATTTCTTCAGCACCTGGCCATACTTTAGAAATAGTAAGTGCTTAGTAAAACTTCATTAAATTGAATTTCATGAAAGGGCATTCCTGATCAGGTCTATGTTTGGACTAAGTAACTACCACGATGCTATAGAAACTGACGATTTCAAACCAAGAATTCAGCTCAATGATGAAATCATAAATTTAGACTCCTTAATCTATCCCTCCCGTCTTTATAAGTGGTTAAGATAAAGGGAGGGGAATTTACTTCTAGGCTTCCCAAGAACATGTAGACATTGTTCACTTGTGGGAGAAGTCACAGAGCTAGCCCATATCAACTACTCTTTTAAATGAGCAACTCACTTCAAATTCATGAGGAAATTGAGAAAGAAAGGTGGGAAGATACTCTAGGGAGTCTTCAGTAAAACAGATTAAGGTAAATGTAATTTATCATCTACAGGTTACAGCAAATTTTCTCTTTTTTCCTCTTGCTTCTCCAGTAGACACTTGATTGTACAAAGTTCATTTACTATAATTCATTCAGGTTTCCCTTTCAGAAAGGGCACAGCTGCAGAAAATGGATAGGATATAAATATATCTGATCTGTCACTTCATTTTATGTTCATTGTTTGATTTATTTCTTTACTTTTTAGGGGCCTAACTTAGTGACTGAGGGTCTGAGACATCATCTTCAAATACATCAATATGGATTTTTAGAATCTGAGATAGAATATCACTATTCTCTATAGTTTTTCTTTTGCTTCATAGATCCTATTGGTTTTATAGTCTCATTTAAAGACCTTATTTACTTTAAAAATATTTTATTTTTCCAAATACATGGAATGACAATTTTCAAGATATATTTTCTGAAATTATAAGATCCAAATTGCTTGCCTTTCTCACTACCCCTCCCACTCTAAGATAATAAACAATTTGATCTGGATTATACATATTGGTCAATGTTGTGAGAGAATACTCAAATAAAATCAAAATCCCCAAATCAAAACATGAATAAAATAAAGTGAAAAATAGTATCCTTATTTTACTTTTTTTACTTGCTGTTCACATTTACATGATCATAGATTTAAGACCTTTTAGGAACTCCAAATGCCTTGGAATGCAACTTCATCTTTTTTTAGAGTTGAGGGAGCTGATCTACCAAGGTATTAAATGAACTGACCAGCATCACACAGCTCTTCAGTCCTTGAAAGAGGATTTGAACTCAGGTTTTCCAAACTCAGGTTTTCCTCAGGAAAACCTGAGTTCAAATAAATAAAAGAGTGTTATTGATTCGGTAATGATTGCTTTTTTTTTTAGCAATTTTTCCATCAATGAGAGAACATTTTGCTTCTATCTCTTTACTTAATTGGTTCTGTTATCTCCAATCTCCCTTTTTTTAATCCCATCCTCCAAATGGCTGAAGAATTAATATTCTGAAAAAACAATGTCACTTCTATCCCCTGACCCCTACTAAAAAACTAAACTTTGTTGTTCCTATAGTCTCAAATATATTGTCTTCCCCCTGGCATTTGAAGTCATCCACAAGTTGTCTACCACCTATACTTTCAGGATTATTTTATAGTACTCTTCTACACATCCCTAACTTCTGTGTATTGGCTCCTTGGAGGTAGGTGACACTTTTTAGAGGAGACCTGTCCTGAACTTTTACTTAGTCTCATTTTCACCTTAGCTATTAGTGTTCTTTCTCTAATATTATTGGATATTTTTAGTAAATATTTTGGATTTCTATATCTATGTACATGGTATTTTTTCTTTATTCTTTGTTTCTGTTAAAAGATCAATATAGTGCTGTGCTTAATAATATTAAGCATGATCATACATTATAAAAGTTTACTGACATTAAATAAATCAACATTTCCTTCTGTGACTAATGACATCCATTTGCAAGACAACTAGAAGATAGAAATGAAATCTGTGGACATCAGGTATAATAAAGGATAATAATATAGAAATTGAATATAGTAACTTACCTACATAACATCTCTCATATACATTACTTTCTCTCCTCTGACACTTCACTAATGCAGGCCATTATCACCTCAAACTTGGGCTATTACAGTAACCTACTGGTTGGTCCTGATGATACAAGTAGAATCTTCCTACCTCTATTCATCCTCCATTCAGCTTTCGTATGGTCCTTCCTAAGGCATAGTTCTGATCATGCAATTCTCTACCTTCAATAAACTCCAGTGGCTCCCTGTTTCCTCTAGGATCAAATATAAAATACTTTGGCATTCAGAACCCTTCATAACATGTCCCCATTCTAGCCTTCTTACAGTTTTTTTTTTGTTGTTGTTGTTCAATCATTTTAGTCATGTCCAACTCTTAATAATCCCATTTGGGACTTTCTTGGCAAAGATGTTGGAGTGGCTTTCCATTTCCATCTTCAGTTCATTTTATAGATAAGGAAACTGAGGCAAACAGTTAAATGACTTGTCAAGAGTCAAACAGTCTGTATTTGAACTCAGTTCTTCCTGACTCCAGGCTGGCACTGTATCCATTATGCCACCCAGCTGCCCTCCTTACACCTTACTTTCCACCAAACTTTACTCTGCAATCCAGTTAAAATGATTTCTTTAGTGTTCTCTAAATAAGACACTTTATTTCTTGGTTCCAGGCATTTTCTTAGGCTTTCCCCCGTTCCTGGAATTCTCTCCTTCCTCATCTTTGTCTCCTGCTTTCTCTAGTTTCTTTCAAGTTGCCTCCTGATATCCCTTAATAATAGTGCCTGCTCTGAAATATTTTCAAAATTTGAAAGAGAATTGTATTATCAGTACAGATGACAATGACAATGTTCTGGAGATTCTCACTTCCCTCCCACTTGGAATGCCAGGGAGAAAATAAATTCAATGTATTCTACATATTTCATGTTTGCATATAGTTATTTTCATATTATCTCTCCCATTAGACTATGAGCTCTTTGTGCACAAGGATAATTTTTTGCCTTTCTTTGTACCAGGGTTTCTTGCAGTGCCTGGCATATAGTATGGGCTTAATTAATACTTATTGTTAATTGGGGAAAATAAAACAATACTTTTTAAAATGCTTATTGGCTGATGATTTTAACCTCAAGAATAATAGCATGGATTTCTATTATTCGATTATTCACAGTGGTCCAGATTTTGGTGTAACTTGGACACTATAAAAGGAATTTCATTAAATAAGATCTTACATTTATACAGCTCTAGATGTATACAAAATGTTTTCTTCACAAGGGACAAGTGCCATAGGTATTACGAGTATTATTGTTCCATTTTACATACATGGATCTTGAGGATAAGAGAAGTAAATCATGTCATCAGAAAATCAGAGTTTTAGAACTGTAACGGAATTTAGAAGCCATTGAATTTACTGCCCTCATCAAAGATGAGGAAGCTGAGTCAGAGATAAGTTAAAATGACTTATCCCAGGGGTAAAGAGCTAGAAAATATCTGAGACAGGATTCACATTTGGATCTTCTCAACTCTAAATGAAGTGCTCAATTTACTATGCCACCTTGTTGTTATTTGGTTGTTTCAGTCGTCTCTGATTCTTTGTGATCTCATTTGAGGTTTTCTTAGAAAAAAATTGGAGTGGAACCCAGGTCTTCAGATTCCAATTTCAGTAGTCTTGTTTTACCCATAAAGTGATTTCATGACATAGATTCTAAGGATAGCAAGAGGTTTTAATTTTTTAAATTTTCTACCTCAATTACAGAAAATAATTTTTTAAATCTTTTTTAAAGTTTGAGCCCAGTTATCTCCTTTCCCCCTTCCTTAGATTTCAAGCAATCCGATATTAATTTTACATATGTTTTAGTGCAAAACATCTTTTCCATATTAATGGTTTTGTGAAAGAGAAAAAACAAATGAAATAAAAGAGAAGAAATAAAGGGAAATATAGTATGTCTCAGTCTGTATTCAGACTCCATCAGTACTTTCTTTGGAGGCAGATTACATTTGTCATCTTGAATCCTTGAAGATTTTCTTGGATCACAAAATGGCAAGTGTTTTAATGAGACCTCAGTATAATCATAATAGTGCTAATGATAATACCTTGAATTTATTTGTACTTTAAAAATTTTTTCAAGGTAAATCCACATATAAATCCACATCCTTAAGAGGCACTGGTCATAATACCTATCAACATTGAATTCTTTGTGCCTAGCTCAGGGTCTTGAATATTATAGGTTTTTAATAAATATTTATTGTACTGAATGTTATTTCTAGCTTCCCCAAATCCGTGTATGGAAGAGTATGGCTTTTTATATTGTTTTACTTATTTTTTAGATTAATCAAGTAACAAATAGCTTTTTCCTGCACTTGACATTCTATATACTCCCTATATGCTTCCTGTTGGAATGCTCTTCTTCTTCATCTCTTAAAAACTTAGCTTTCTTTAATTCTTACATGTCACCTCCCTCCTAATTCTCCCATTCATGCTTTTTGTCTGCAGAAATAAACTTGTGCATATATATATATATGTGATAAAATATAAGATCCTTAAGAGCCAACTGCAATTTTGTTATTTATTTTCTTTGAATCCCTTGCTCCTAACATAATAAATTTATATATTTTGAACTGAATTGATTGTTTTCATTGTATAAACACCTGCTATAGGTTCTGATGCTTGATACAGATAAAGAAATCAAGTTTAGATAACTTATTAAAATTCCTACAAATATATGGCAGAACTAGACTTAATATAAATATTTCTGCTCTTCTGCTTCAGGATGCTTTTGATTATTACATGTGGTTTTCTCTTAAATGTCTGAGCAACTGACTTAAAGAGAGGTAAAGGGTACTAAATATTGAACAGATGTTAATGTTTCCCACTTCAGAAGGAGTTAAATTTATAATTCATTATGAGATGGCTTTAGCAAGAGGCTTCCAATACTATTTTGTCTATTCAAAAATCACTTATGGAAAGCTAGACATTTCAATGTCTGTGTCAAGGTGTGTGTGTCCTATAAGAGAAGAGAAGATGAGCCATCTGGAGTCATGGAGCAGCTCTACACACCCAACTGATTCCTAACTCTAAAACAAGTATTTTTGTAGCTTAAATCTAGTGAGGGGACAGGGGGTAGATCAGTGTATAACTGACAAACTGTAAATGCAATAGCTCGACATGAAGAGTACATTCATCTCTATTCTTAGGTAAGGCTTGTGGAAAACACAGAGAAATGAGACATGGGAGTATTTAGAAAAAAATATTATTGTTGAAAGGCACCCAGAATCTTGCTACTGAGCTTATAGAGTTGGAACGTAGCATTTGCCAAATTTCACAGTATCGTCATAAAGTCAAGAGATATGTAATTTTTTAAATCATTCTCCATAAGTAACCACCAGGAAAGGGACTTGTATACTGGAACCACCCTGGTCTGCCCATAAATATTCCATGTTAATGTTCTGTTGGGGTCATGGACTGAAGTAACGTGCTGAAAGTTGGTTGCTTCTGGCAAAATGGCCTGTATCATTCAAACAGCCAGTCTATAATTAATAGTGGGTTGTCCCAGTAAAGGGCAGCTTGGGCAGGGTTGTTATTTGTATTACCATCCCATGCCAGGCTCCCCAAATCCTTGGCACTATTTTCAGTAGTACCACTACAGGAGTTGCCAATAGGTATGATGTCATAATATGGCAGCTTTATGGGTTATAGTCACCATTGGGAGTGCTGTTGGAAGTCTAAGCAGAAAACCCATGTAACAAATAGCAACTAAGAACAGCTCTTTGCACTTTGGGGCAGGGCACTCCTAAACAGGTTTGGAACATAGTTATAAAACTCTTTACCAGGAGGGAACTCACATTTCTAACAAGGGTTAAGCATGTTAAAAGTGTCTGGTGTTTAGACTCTTATGGACATTTACTAGAAAGTCTTCAGCTGATTTCCAGTTAAGAGGTTATAAAAGGTATTAAAGAAACCCATTTCCCCTATAGAAATCCCTATAAATAACTGAAATGATCAAAGAAAGATGAGCTATAAAGAAATTCATAAAAGACTCAGAAGGCAAATCCTCCATCTAGTTCAGAACTGCACAAAAAATGGCCAAAGAAAGATGGAGACTGAAGAGAAGCTGGGCAAAGGAAGATAGTGCCATACCAGATTAAAGTGGAAGAAGAGAGAAGTCAGAAGAAAACTAGTTCAAACTCTAAATTGGTGAGAATATGGCAGAAGAAGGAAAATGAGGACAGATGGCAAAAACTCCAACAAATGAAATGGAAAACAGCCATTCTCTGAATAGGGAATTCACAGCTAATGCCATTTCAAACAATTCATTGCTTTAAGCCAGATGACAGCATTGATTGCCCGGTCAAAATTCAATGGGAGAAGAACTAGAACTCACAGGTCACTGTTTTGGAAGCCCTGGCCAAAGTTGTGTTCCTCAGAGGACAGTGAATCACTACTGGAGATGGAGTCTATTCAATATATGAGAGCTTGTGTCAGGAGGCTATGCAAGAGTCTAAAGATAATCTTTTCCAGCACCATACTTGGACCTCTCAAAGCTAAAGGAGATGAGGAATCAAATTCTGATACCTATTTGTAGCCTTGATAGGCCAACTGAAGATAATGCAAAGATAAGGAGAAAGAGATAAGCCAAGGTCTGAACCTGTGCTGAATCATCAGGATGCTGAGAAATTAGCCAGAAATATTAGTGAGATTTACTGCCATCTATCCCATCTAGAACAACAGCATCAATAGCAGCTGATCAGAGAATAGCATTAAACAAGACCCACTAAACCAAGTGAAGGACGCCAGACAGGATTCTCCTTAACACTTAGTCCAAAACCAAGGACTGAGATTAAAAATATGAATAAACAGAATACAGTAAACACAAATAAGGAAGAAAATAGGGCAAGATAAGCCAAAGAGGCAAATGAAAAAACTAAAAAACTAAGGAACTACACTTTTTAGAAAATCATCATATCCTTCTCCATCATTTACCCTTTCCTCCCCATATCCACCTATGAAATTCGATTTTACATACATCAGATTGGCAAAGATGAAAAACAAACAAGAGAATGACAATTGTTAAATAGGGCATGAATTGCAATAATGAATTGTTGAATCTGTGAATTAATCCAATCTTTCTGAAAACAGTTTATATCTCTTTCCCCCAATAATTAAATCATTCATACTTTTTCACTTAGTGATGCCACTATATGGCTTATGCACTAAAGTGATTAAAAAAAGGAGGGAAATGACACATATGCACAAAATGCAGCATCTTTTTTCATAGATAATCAGGGTAATGTTAGTACTACCAAATTAAATTGTTTATATATTGTTTATGTGTAAGTGTGAGAAAAGCTGTATGTAGCTGATTTATATATTGTTCTCTTTTTCTGGTCTTTGTATTATATAAATATTCATATTACATGATGATTTCTAGGTCACAATTTAAAATTAAAGACAATTAAAAATAAATCCTCAGATATGAGGTCCAGAGTTTGGGGGTATAGGAAAAAGAAGCAGCACGGAAATATACAAATGGATACTAATGCCAATACAAATGAGCTGCTGAAGGATCTCAAGGACTATTGCGCAGAGATGAGGCAATCTGGCTTTGGCTCCTTTTCCAGAGGGGAAACTAGCTTATTGTGTCCAGAATGGAAACACAATAGACAAGAAATATATATTTTTTATTCACTAAACAACTGGAAAGCCCAAGAGTGCTTAAGTCAGGATCAGGTTGGGACATCCTTCTAGCATGCTGGTCACATTCCCATGAGGCAAAACTGTATAGTAAAGACTTCAGTGATTGGACCCATTTTCAACTGGATGGCAGTATGATTGGGTCTGGCCAGTCTTGCTCCTTGTTTATGTCTGCTCTCAAAAGTATGGATTTCGCTGCCAGTTTTAGAGCATGCGCCTAGTTTTCTTGTGGGCTAGCTATTCTAGTACTGATCATGGGAATTTTACTTCTCAATAATTACATAATCATGCGGCCATGAGTAAAAACCAAAATCTGGGGTTGACAGAGGAGAGGAATTGTTTCATAGCATATCAGAAAGGAGATTTGGACCCAGGACACCTGGTTTTGAATCATACTACTTACCAACGACCTCTGTCATCTTGAAAAAGCAGCTTTATCTCTTTAGGTCTCAGTTTCTCTTAGATAAAATGAAGGGTTTGGACCAGATGGTGGGAAAAAACATCAAAACTCCAATCAAAGAATTTGATTTCAAATACCAGCTCTGCCTCTTATTGCCTGTTTAGCAAAGTCACTTACCATCTATTCCTCAGTTTCCTCATGAAAAATTCTTAATGATCCTTAAGGTACCTCCTAGCTCTATGTCTATGATTCTACAATCTCTACAACCTTCAGTTTTAAAGGCAATGATCTCCATATTATATCTTTTTTGGGTCCTTTGGCATCTGGCTACCCCTAAACATCTTGCTTGGTCATTTAAATTGCTTAAGTTGCATTTTGCTGCAATTCTAAACAAGCAAAAATTTAAGTTATTATCATTTCTTTTTGTCCTCAAATTCTGAGGTAAAAATAAAAGCTTTTGATTTACAGGGAAATAACACTGAAGTTCTGACATTTAAGCATCTAAATGAGTGCTACCATTTTTTAAACGCATTGTTTTATCCTCTAGCGAGGTTGATTGAGATGATGCTTCATTTGTTCAATAAACATTTATTAAGCACCTATTATATTCTATACTCTGTGCCACACACGTTTTTCTCTGTTTTCTGTTAGTATAGATTCTAGCAGAGCCAAAATGTCAGAACTCCTAGTTTATGAGGCCAGGTATAACAGTCACATTATTCTTGGGCCATATGGCCAAATAAAGGGGACATAGCAAAGTAGATGAAACAATTTTAATATTTTTCACTTACCTGTAAGACTTTTAAGTTACCTGGAACCCTCCAGAGACTGAAGAAATAGTGAATGAGGAAGGAGTTCTTGACTTGAGATAATTATTTGAATTTCAAGGTGATGATCTTAAAGATTTGGGAATTAAGAGTCAGGGCTGATGTATGTAATTCTCTTTAATGACTGTGTGGTTAATAAACATCATTAGGGTTAATGCCTAACTTCAAAGGGGAATCTATCAGAAAAGTCCAAGGAGTACTGGACTTGGAATTGTGAAGATCTGGGTTCAAATTTTGCATCAGACATTTACAACCTATGTGGCTATTAGCAAGTCCCTTCAGCACATTTTGACTCAATTTCCTCATCTATAAAATGTGGATCATTCTAGCAGTTTCATCCCAGGGTTGTTGTGAGGATCAAGTAAAATGATGTATGTAAGGGGCTTTACAAGCTTTAAAGCACTATAAAAATATCTTTTTCCTATTATTAAATGGAATTAAGTGATTCACCTCTAGGCCCCAGATTCCCACTTTGTGAGATACCTCCCCCACCCAAGCTGACCCAGGCTTGCTCTTATTTTCCTTGAGCTAAAAACAAAATGAGGGAGAACAGGAGGAAACCCTTTGGAGAAGCCAGCTTCTCTCAGCTGGCTTTTAATCCCCTCACTCCTATAAAGACTTAGGTCTTTGGCTGTCCCTGAGTTTATATTTCCATTGATCCTGAAAGTCTCTCTGAATGCTAAGAAAACCTTTCTCTGCATCTGTCCATGTGGTTTGAGGTGGAGGAACCTCTTGGTAGCAGTGCCAATGACCACACCTCTTTGTGAGGAACATAATTGAAAAAAAGAGAAAGAAAACAAAAAAAATCAAAAGAATAATTTTCCCCTTTTATTAAAATACACACACATAGAAATATATTATTGAGGTCCTATCAAGTTCTGGTCTAATGTTTTCCATCTTGAATGTGTGATGGAGATTGAATTAGCCTATAAGGGTTATGCACCCTGGGATTATAGGCCCACAACTTGGAAATTTTTGGGAATCCTAAGATCATATGGGTCTTGGAAATATGGGTATGTCAGAGATGAATTCCCTGGCTGCTTTTGGCTGTGTGGTGACTACAAGGACTTAGTATTTTGGTAGGACATGACAAACCTTAAATGGTGTCTTCATCTTCCCCTACCCCAGGATGATGGTGGAGGACAAGTTACTGCATCAGTTCAGAGATAGTTTCTGACTCAATTTCTTTGCTTTGATTTTCTTATATGACAAGTAGTGATTTCCCAGGAAGAAATATGAAAGGGATGGATTCTTCTTATTTCCTCTTACTCCCACTCTTAAATAAAGCATGGTCTCAACAAGGCAAACTTATGGCTGGGTCTTTTCACTTTTTGTCCTTTTCTGAGTATTATATTGAGTAATAGATTTCTAATTCTGTAGCCGACTAGTGGCAAGGAAAATTTCTGCCTTAGTGAAAATGCCATCAATAGGAGAGTTAGGGATGGCTGGGTGGCACAATAGGTAGAGTGCCAAGCCTGGAGTCAAGAAGATTCATCTTCATGAGTTCAAATCCAGCCTTTGTGACCCTGGGCAAGTCAATTAACACTATCTGTCTTGGTTTCCTCATGTGTAAAATGAGTTGGAGAAGGAAATGGCAAACCACTCCAGTATCTTTGCTAGGAAAACCCCAAATGGGGTCACAAAGAGTTGGGCACAAGTGAAAAACAACTAAACATAAATGGATCTTTCTGCCAGAAGATATATTGGGAGTTTTGTGGGTTTTCTTTTTTAACAATTCTGAGCAGAGACAATATGCAAAGGGCTATCCTGTACACTGTTTTATGTTATGAAGAAGCTTAAGTATAAGAATATAAGTATACAAGTTTACATAAGAATATATAGTATACTATAAGGAGTAAAGGAGTAAACATATGAATTTACTGAACCCTGTTTTAAGTTTATCAGTGTTTTGTGTTGAGCATTTCCTCTGTGTGTAGGAAATAAATACTGTCTCATACCTGATTGAATTGAATACCTTTTAACTCTCTACTTTGGGGAGATTTTCTAAGAGCCAACAATCTAACCTTTAAACATTTTTTTCTCAAAGCACCAAGCAGGGACACTTAAAAAACTAAAGAGTATGTGAAAATGGGTCTTAGACCCAAATTTCTCCTCTCATTAGAGACCATACTCCCCCAGAATTTCTTCTGGCCCGGACATGTGTCTGGTTCCGAAGCATGTAGATACTTTAGAAAGGGTGATTGGATGCAATTCAATAGTCCTTGTAGACCCAGCAGCAGTTCTTCAGTGTTAGACATGGATGACTATTAGTGTTAAACACACATACACACACACACACACACACACACACACACCCCTTTCCCCTTTCCTTCTTGCTCAGCGAGGTGCCCCCCTCTCCTTTCCCTTCAGACTCAACCTGAGACTTGGCCTGTCAGTAGGGATATTTTTAAAATCATGACACAGAGGCGTCTGACATACTTGGTTTTCTCAGTGGGTGGGTGTGTAGTGTTATTTCTTGTTGTTTTTGTCACCTCGCCCAACATTACAAGTGTGCACTTTATTACGATGTCAATAATTCTCAGCAGGGCAGTGCTACACATAGGATGGTGTGTTCCCAGTGTGGCACAGGCAGCTTCCAGGGGATAGGGGGAAGGAGAACATTGACTGGGGGTGGCAGGGGGTGGGGATGGGGGTAGAAGACACTCCCTACTGTTCTTGTGTGGCGTCTGTTTCATTCTCAGCGTCTACCACATAGAAAACGTTGGGGTGTTATGGTGAACACCTCTTCTGTGTTTTCTCTGAAAAGTTTAAGATTCTTTTTCTATTCCATGAATATGAATGAAATCATCAGGAAGTATACATTGGGGTGCAGAGATTTTTATGTTTTTGGTTAGAGGAACTGAGACACAGGAGAAATGGTAAATGAAATGATAGATTCAGGATAGAGTGTCTGTTTCTCCTCTGTTACAAATCAGGGTGCTGGTCATAAAAATTTAGGTACAATATTAAGTTGGGCAGAAAAGAGCCTTTAATAGGGGCAGCTAGGTAGCACAGTGGATAGAGGGTGAGACCCGAGTTGGGAAGGAGCTAGGTTCAAATCTGGCTTTGGATGCTTCCTAGCTGTGTGATTCTGGATGTGTCACTTACAATTGCCAAGTCTTTATGTTCCTTTGTCTTAGACTTGATACTAAGAGAGAAAGTAAGGGTTAAAAAAAAGAACTATAATCAGATTTTTCTCCTCACCTCTGGCAAAAAAAGGAAAGTTGACTCATTCAAGATCATTTAGCTAGCAAATAGCAAATCTGGAATTTGAAGGCAAATATTCTGACTTCAAATCTAGGACTCCTATAACTAAACATCTAAGTGGTATGGTGGGTAGAGTGCTGGATTCAGAGTCAGGAAAAACAGTACAAATGTTGAATCAGACACTTTTTTAGATTTGTTACCTCTCTCAGCCATAGTTTCCTTATCAATAAAATAGAGATAATGATAGCACCTACCTCACAGGGTTGTTAGCTCTTCATGAATGCCAAATATTATTATTAGTAATTTTATTACTATTGCTGTTATTATTACTAACAATTACTACTGATGGCACAATAGATAGACAACTGGGTCCTGAGTTAGAAAGACCAAAAACATCAGACTTTAAATCTGACCTCAGACACTTAGTAGCTGTTTGACCCTGAGTTTGACTCTTGCCTGCATAAAACTGGAGAAGAAAATGGCAAACTACCTCAGTATCTTTGCCAAGAAAACTCCGTGGACAGTTGGTCCTTGGGGTCATAAAGTGTTGGATAGGCCTGAATGACTAAACAGCAGCAATTATTATTACTATATTATTATATATTACTGTACACTTTGTTTCATTTCATAGTTGCAGAAAATGAGATTCAGAGAGAAGTGACTTGCTCAGGGTTATACAGAGCCAGGATGATTGGAAGAGGGATTAGATCTGCTCTCTTTGACCATGGGACAACTTGATGTCACAGTGGATAGAGCATTGGGCGTGGAATCAGGTAGTTTCATTTTAATAAGTTCAAATCTGACTTTGTATACTTACTGTGTGATCCTGGGCATGTCACCTAACTCTGTCTCATTTTCCTCATCAGTAAAATGAACTGGAGAAGGAAATAGCAAAACACTCCAGTATTTTTACCAAGAAATTTCAAACAAAGTTGTGAAGAGTTGGATACAACTGAAAAATTACTAAACTCTTTTCTTGGCCACAAAGAAGAGAAATAGAAGCAATAGGTAGGAGCTATAGAAAGGCTGATTCAAGCTTAATATAAAGAAAAAATATTCTACCAATTAGAGGTGGAGTGGGCAGTCTTCTAAGATGGTCAGTTTCCTTTTCCTCTTGTTGAGACTTGTCCTATCTCAGTTGTGTAATAGAGAGTATTTTTCATGTATGGATTAGACTAAGTGGGTTCTCAGATCACTTTAAGCTCTGAAATTCAGTGGGAACTCTTCTACTATGATGAGAAATAAGGACTTTAATGGGCCAAAAAAGGTTGGGCATTTAAAATATGGGAATAAAAGTAATACACCTAGAAGCAAGAAGTCTAAGATAAAAATATGAAATGGTGGTAAGGAGATAGACAAGAGAGGCAGTTGAACTCTGTGTGCAGTTTCTTCTTATTCTTCTTTTCCTCCTCTGCCTCCTCTTCTTATTCTTGTTCTTCTTGTTCCTTCTTGTTCTTCTTTCTTGTTCTTGTTCTTCCCTTACTTCTCCTCTTGCTCTTCCTTCTTGTTCCCCTTCACCTCCTCTTTCTTCTATTTAAAAAAAGATCTAATCTGGACCTGTGATTTTGTTGGTGCAGGAACTCCGAATGATAATACTATAGGTCTACAAACATTCTTCAATTTACAGTTTTGGAGAATTGCTTGTGTCACTAGTAAGTTAAGTAACTTATCCAGAAGCACTAAGCCAGAATGAGTAAAAAGGGGAGATGTGTATTCATATCTTTTTAACTCTACAACTGTCTAGTAGACTTCTTTTCTCAAAGAAAGCTATCATGTCTCACTTTACTTTTCATGCGGTAGTCATCATTTATGTCATGGTTATTTTCAGAGTTGCAAGGGTGTAGAAAGGCTAAGAAAAAGCCTACAAGATGATTCTTTAGTTATTTGTTTAGTTGGAGTCTTACTTATAGATACACAATCATCACTTGGTGACATGTTGGTAAGGTTGATAATAATGCTAATAATAACTGATATTCAAAACTAATTTTCTATGTTTGAAATTATCTCATTATAATATATTATATATTCAGCAATGAATATTGATTTGATTCTAGGAGATTAGAGAAGTAACATACTAGAGAAGAGATGGCTAGCCAAGAAGAAAAGGTGATCTTGGTTCAAGTTCTACCATTGATCCATACAGCTTATGTGACTTTGGGTAGGTGCAGTTTCTCAGAACTTTTTACCAATGAAATCATAGGTCTAGTTCAGTGGTGGGCAAACTATGGTGTGCCGGCCAGATGTGGTCCCCTGAAATGTTCTATCCAGCCATGTGACGTTATTCCTAACCTGATGAATACAATGAGTAGGATACAATACAATGAAACTTTGAAAGAGTTGCCTTAGGAACAGACTGACAGATGAGCATTTCCTTTCCTTTGACCCCCTCTTTAAAAAGTTTGCCCATCACTGGTTTAGTTCTTACTCTATCCTAGGAGATTAGGGAATTTAATATCCATAAAGAAAGAAATAAAATGGGCAAGGGACATGAATAGGCAATTTTCAGATAAAGAAATCAAAACTATCAATAAGCACACAAAAAAGTCATATAGAGATATGCAAATCAAAACAACTCTGAGGTACCACCTAATCTTAACATGAGGGCAAAGGAAAGTGCTGAATGTTGGAGGGGATGTGGCAAAATTTGGACATTAATGCATTGCTGGTGGAGTTGTGAATTGATCCAACCATTCTGGATGGCAATTTGGAACTATGCTCAAAGGGATTTAAAAGACTGCCTGCCCTTTGATCTAGCCATACCACTGCTGGATTTATACCCCAAAGAGATCATAGGGAAAAAGACTTACACAAAAACATTTATAGCTGAGCTCTTTGTGGTGGCAAAAAAATGGAAAATGAGGGAATATCCTTTGATTGGGGAATGGCTGAACAAATTGTGGTATCTGCTGGTGATGGAATACTACTGTGATAAAAGGAATAAAGAATTGGAGGAATTCCATGTGAACTGGAATGACCTCCAGGAATTGATGCAGAGTGAAAGGAGCAGAACCAGGAGAACATTGTACACAGAGACTGATACACTGTGGTAAAATAGAATGTAATGGACTTCTGTCCTAGCAGCAATGCAATGATCCTGAACAATGCTGAGGGACTTATGAGAAAGAAAATTAGCCACATTCAGAGAAAGGACTGTGGGAGTAGAAACACAGAAGAAAAACAATTGCTTGAACACATGGGCTGATGGGGATATTATTGGGGATGTAGACACTAAAGGATCACCCTAGTGCAACTCTCAATAATATGGAAATAGGTCTTAATCAATGATATATGTAAAACCCAGTGGAACTGCGCATAGGCTACAGGGTTTGGGGAGTGGGGGGGTGTGGGGGAGATGGAAAGAACATGAATCATTTAACTATGAGAAAATATTCTAAATTTTAAAAAAAGGAAAAAGAAAAGAAAGAAATATAAATAATTATTATTGAGAAAGCTTTCTCTGATTAATTAAAAAATAATATTTGATCACTTGGCAGGGACTCTGTGTTTAGAAGGTTAATGAAGGGATGATGAAATTTTTTGTCAATTAATGAGGAAACATACAAATTTATTCTTGGTTTGCCCAATGTCTCAGAATGATAATGCTAAATATTGAAAAGTGTCAAATAGTAAGTTGAAGGGTAACTCACAAGTGAATGTGATAGCTGACATATATAGTTGCTACATATATATATATACACACATGCACTTATGTATGTATGGATACAACTATATATACACATATGTGTATAACATGTAAATAAATATGCATATATAGTTGTATGTTTGTGTGTATACACAGACACAAATACAAACTTAAATTATGTGTCTGCTCTTTTACATTATAATCCTACTGAATTCTAGCTGTTTGGGGGCTTTATAAAAAGCAGATTTAGAATTAAGTTGCAATCCCAAAGGGCTAAAAAGATCTTTTCTTCTTTTATTAACTTTTCATGCTGCCAACATGATTCTTGGAATATTTAGAAGAATAATGTCTGTGGCCTAATGACAGTTGTTTTTGGTGAAAACATTCTACCCTATTCACTGTCATCGTCTTTTACTTCGTTAGTTTACAGTTTTCTCTGGTAATTTCACATTAGTCTATGATCCAATTCTCTTTATTACAGAAATACTTTAAAAATTTTCTCCTCAGCAGGAGTTCCTCCCCGATTAAGATCTCAAATTATATTTCCAAGATTATCTAGGTGAAGATAGACTGTGGTATCTTGGGTGGGGTGAGGTTTTACAAGATACTTATGACATGAGAAGGATGCATATTCTAGTCCCAGATGCCCATCTGTGGATGAAGAAGAAGCAGTGGCTTTGGCAGGGGCAGCTTCAGTGAGAGAGGTAGGAGGAGAATTAGAAGCTGTCTGCCTTTTTCGATGAGTAGTCTAACTCTTCTTACATGAACTTTTGTTTTTATAGTTCTGTAAAAGGCAACTGACAGAAGAGATCCCATTTTGGGAGGGTCCAACTGGCCCTGCCAAGTTGGGCAGGGCAGCTCTGATGTTTGAAAACGGTACCCAGTCTGGAGAACTGATTTTCATCTATGATGTCAGAGAGGCAGTGGGATTCCCACTGAGCCAGAGGGTGGGAAAAGCAGATGGCCCCAGCCCTCATCTTTCTCAGTGCCAACAGCTTCAAATCCTGCCTTCTTGGCTCATCTGCAAGAGTCTTTTCCCTTTAGAGACTCTGTGCAATGTTTGGAAGGGAATCTCCATCACTCAGGTTGCTGATGTCTGATGGGCCAGGCAGGGCTCCGCACCTCATTCCCCTCCCACTCTCTTCTCCTATTCTTCCTCTTTCCCCCCCTCCCTTGGCCCATATCTGGATTTAGTTTCATTTAAATGGTGAATAAAGGCAGAAACATAGCAGGCAGACTGCCCCAGGGTCCACCCTCTGGTTCTTTTTTAGACCTTTAGCCATAGAAGGTTTGCTTCCAGCTGCTCCCACCCCTGAATTTTGGGTCCCAGCCCTTGCTCCCCTTGAACCCTGCTCAATTTATTCCTAGTCTGACTCAAAGGACAGACCCTTGGCCCAAGTGCTGCCCAGAAGGAAGGAGTGGCTTGGAGGAGGTAGTGGTTTTCAAATTAATTCAATCTGAAGAAAAACGTTTTTCACATCAATTTGCAGGCCGGGCTTGGGCTCTGCAATGTCATGTGGATGAGCTAGGTCTATTTCCAAGGCCTGGGCTTTCTGTTCTCCAATTCTCTGGGGTCTGGGAATAACTGCTATGCACTCAATTCTGATGCTAAAGATTTTTCTCCTTCTGGGACTAGAATAGCCCTCTGAGGCTTCTCTTTAGAGAGTGTCCAGAGTACCAGTGGGGAAAAGGACAGAATGGGACCTAGGAGAGAGGGCACAAGAAGCTTAATTGTATTCTAATTATCTGAAGTACCCTAGGAAATTGAGGAACACCTGACAATCTTCTTTGATCACCAGTGACTGCAAAAGAATCTTCCTAAGGCTCATGTCTTATTCTCCTATTTTATTGCCTCTAGGATAATATATAAACAAACTCCTTAGCTGGGTTTTTCAAGTCCTTGGCAATCTGGCTACAACTAATTTACCTGAATTAATCTCACATCAGCTTTCTTTTTCTCTCTGTAATCCAATCAAAGAAAACTATGACATTATCTGAACTTGACATTCCAAATATGTCTATGTGTATTTACCTAAAACATTATATTTTACAATTTTATTTCTTCATCTCTGCCTCTAAAACTTCTAATTTTCTTTTAAAAATATTGTATATGACAAAAATCAACAAGTATAAGCATGTTCATACCTTAAATAAAATAATTGTATGTGAAACTGCAAATCTCCATTGTAAACAGCTTTTTTTAGCAGGTTGTGGGGTATGCTTAGCTATTTTTTGAGGTTTAAACATTAAAAAATAGCTCCTAGTTTTATTCATCAGTTGAATCTTTTTGTGTGTAGGGAAAGAAATTTGAGGTAAAAGGAGTAACAATGATATCAAAAGAAAAGGAGAAATGAAATATAGCATAAGTTCAACATTTTTAAAAGCAGAAATGAGATCATAAGGAAGTTTAGAAAGAGAAACAGATAAGCAGGACTATTTGGGAACTACTGCATTGAATTTGTCATATACTTTAAAATTGTTAGATTTTGAATTTAGGAGGTATTTTCAAATTTGTTGGTTTTTATGACTTCTTTAACTGCATGCCTGACTAATTGATATCTTTCTTTTGTTGATGAAAACATTTAGAGATATTAAATTTTACCTTGAGGATTGCATCTCAGTTTTTGCCTGCATCTCAAAATTTTGTTAATTTTTTCATCATTTTCTTTAATGAGATAATCCTTTGTTTCTATGATTTGTCCTTCGACTCAGATTTTTAGTATTATACTATCTGTGCTCCACTTATGTTTGAATCCTTTTTTAATGCCCTTATTGATTTTTTCCTCAAATTGCATTTTAGACAATTGACAATTAGACAATTAAGAGATCATTAGTACCTGAAAAAAATTTAGTTTATTGATGAGGTTTGAAGCAAGATTTTAAAGAGTTGCATGAATTTTTGGTCTTAGCTTAGGAATTAGAGAAATTCGAGAGAGATTAAGATTTATAATTCAAGGAGATAGTAAGATGTAATGCCCTCCTAGATCACTGCCTCGTCATGTAGAAAGGCCTGCATAGTTTTTTTTCAGATTTTATTTTTTAAGAAATTAATGTGTTAATAAATTTAATTTATTAATAATAAGAAAAAAATTTACTCTTGTTAAAATATTATTTATAAAAATGCTATTTTCAATGAGGGTAATATAATTGAGTATGAATCATTGTTTTTGAAAACTTGAGTTTTACAGTATATAATCCAACAATTCAAAGGCCTTATGGCATGTTCAGTTCATTTTGATGCTGATTTTTTGGGCCAACATGTAGTAGTAGTAGTAGTAGTAGTAGTAGTAGTAGTAGTAGTAGTAGTAGTAGTAGTAGTAGTAGTAGTAGTAGTAGTAGTAGTAGTAATATTAATAATATTTATACAGTGCTTGCTCTATGCCAGGGACTGTGCTAAGTACTCTGTGATTTTTTATCTCATCTGATCCTCACAACAAAGTATATGATATTATTATTCTCAGATGAAGAAACCAAGGCAAATGGAAGTTAAATGATTCGCACAGAATCACACAACTAGTTGTATCTGAGACTGTATTTGAAACTGTATTTTCTTGATTCCGGGTCTGGTAGCTTATCCACTCTGCCACTTAGTATTAATCATTATATATCATTGGCTATGTCTTTTATATCATGAGGTTTACTCTTTAATTTCATCCACTAAATATGCAAAGATTAGCTTCTTTACTAATATTAATTAACTACTCTTACAGTCTTTGAGAGTTTGAAGTCTGTTGGTATAGTCTTTCAGATCCTTGCATCACCCACTAAAATGAGTCATCTGAGGAAAATTTCAGAGGTACATAATTATTATTATCCCCATTTTTACAACTGAGGAATTGAGGCTTGGAGAATTATACCAATTTTAGTATATATATGTATATATATATATAGTTATATATATTTACATATATGTATATTTATATCCACCATCCATACATCCATCTATCTATCTTTTCTTTCCTATCACTTATATTTTCCAAAATCCTCTCAGAGAGTCTTTCCTTATAATAAAAACTTAATATATTTAGTAGAAGAACTTGTATTCTTTTTTTGTGTTGTATTGTATTTTTATTTACATTAAATATTTCCTAATTTCATGTTACATTAGTTGGGGCTTTGCTTGGGCATTTTGCTAGCCAAATATTTAATACCCCTACTCTAGGCAACTTTTTAAAATTCAAAGGTATTTTATTTTCCAAATTACATGTAATAACAATTTTCAACATGTTTTCCAAAATTATAAGATCCAAATTGTCTCCCTCCCTCTTCTTTGTTCCCCACTCAGAGATGATAAGCAATTTGATCTGAGTTATATATGTATTATCATGCAAAACATGCTTCAAAATTGATCATTGTTATAAAAGAATATTCATATAAAACCAAAGCCCTAAAATAAAACCACAAGTAAATTAAAGCAAAAAATCATATACCTTAATATGTATTCCAACTCCAACAGATCTTTCTCTGAAGATGGATAGCATTCTATTTCATAAGTCCTTCAGAATTATCCTGAATTGCTGAGTAACTAAGTCTTTCACAGTTGATCTACATACAAAATACTTTTACTGTGTACAATGTCTTCCCAGTTCTACTTATTTTGCTCTATATCAGTTCATGTAGATCTTTCCAACTTTTTCTTAAGTCATCCTGTTCATCATTTCTTATAGTATAATAGTATTCCATCACCAATATATAACCTAATTTGTTTAGCCATTCCACAATGATGGACATTCCCTCAATTTCCAATTCTTTGTGATCACTAAAAGAGTTGCCATATATGTTTTTGTACAAGTAGGTCGTTTTAGGGGCAGAGCCAGAGTGGCAGAGTAGAAGCAGAGAAAACTTGAATCACTATGAGAATAATCTCTAATCAACCTTAGAATAACACCTCAAAATGAATACTGGATCAAAAGAATCAGGAAGAAGACAGCGTGAAGCAACTTTCATTCAAAGAACAACTTGAAAGGTACACAGAGAGGACCTGGTTCACTGGAGTGAAAAGACTCATAGAAAATTTTTGGAGATATAGAAGAGCAAGGCACAAACATAGAAGGGTGAAAGTGAAGAGAGGAAAAGCATATCAAATATATGCAAAACTTCAATGAAAAATACCAATTCGTCTCAGATTCTGAAAGAGCTCAAAAAGATTTCTAAAATTGATTAAGAGAGGCAGAGGAAAAAGGAGAAAAGAAATAAAAGCAAAGCAAGAAGAAAATAACAGCAGAAATGGCCAAATGAAAAAGGTGGTTTGAAAGCTCACAGAAGAAAGTTATTCCATAAAAATCAGAATTGGGCCCCCAGAAGTTAATGACTTCACAAGACATGAAGAAACAATAAAACACAATTAAATGAATGGAAAAAGAAAAGAAGAAAATATGAAATATATCATTGAAAAAACAATTGACCTAGAAAATAGATTCAGGAGAGACAAATAAAAATTATTGTACACATGAAAGCCATGATAAAAAAAAATTGGGCAATACAATATAGGAAATTATCAAGGAAAACTGCCATGATATTCTTGAATCAGAGTGTAAAACAGAAAGTGAATAAAACCACAAATCACTTCCAGAAATAAATCCACAAATAACAACTTCCAGGAATGTTTTAGTTAAATTCAAGAACCTTCAAGCCAAGGAGAAAATACTGCAAGAAGCCAGAAAGAAACAATTCAAATACCATGGCGCTATAGTCAGTTTTACATAGGACTTAGCAGTCTCCACAGTAAAGGATCAGAAGGCTTGGTATATGATACTGTGGAAGGCAAAATAGCTAGGTTTATAGCCTAGAATCATCTACACAGCAAAAATAAGTATATTCTTTCAGGAGGGAAATAGTCACTTAATAAAATAGAAGATTTCCAATTTCCTGATGAAAAGACAGAACTAAGCAGAAAAAAGACACAAGAATAGCCTAAAAAGGTATATAGAAGGAGAAAATTTAAGGATTCAATAAAGTCCAACTGTATAAATTCCTACATAGAAAGATGGTATTTGTAATTCTTAGATTTTAAAAATCAATATCAGAGCATTTAGAAGGAATAAGTTGATTAGGATGATATGAATTGCAAAAAAATTGAGAGCTTAAAATTGCATTAAAAGAAAAGGGAGGGAGAGGTAGAATGGGTCAAATTATCTCATCTTTTGAGGTATGAAAAACTATTACAGTGTAGGGGAGGATGATGGTGGTGATAGGCAATATTTAAACCTTACTCTCACTGTAATTGGCTCATAGAGGGAATAACAACCATACTCATCCTGATATAGAAAAGCTAGAAGAACAAATTAAACCTCTCTAATTAAAGATTAAATTAGAAATTTCAAAATTAAAGGAAAAATTAATAAAATTGAAAGTAAGAGAATGATTGATGTAATAAATTAGACTAGGAGTAGGTTTTAGGGGGGGAAACAAATAAAATAGAGCATTGGCTATTTTGATTCATAAAAGTAAAAAAAATGTAATCATCAGTATCAAAAATGAAAAGGGGAACTCAACAGCAATGAAAAAGAAATAAAAGCAATCATTAAAAGTTATTTTGCCCAATTATATGCCAATAAATCTAAGTGTAATGGATGAACATAAACATAAACAAAAAAAACTATGAAATGCACAGATTAGCAAGATTTTATTTTCCCAATTACATATAATTTTCAACATGTTTTCTAAAATTATAAGATCCAAACTGTCTCATTCCCTCCATTACCTCTCCCAGCTCAGAAATGGTAGGCAATTCAATCTGGGTCATTCATGCATTATCATGCAAAAAAATACTTCCATATTGATCATTGTTATAAGACCATACTCATACAAAGGAAAACTCCAAAATAAAACTCTAAATACACTGATGTAAAATATCGTATTCTTTGGTCCACATCCATCTGACTCCAACAGTTCTTTCTCTGGAGGTAGATAGATTACCCATCATAAATCCTTCAGAATTGTCCTGGATCATTGTATTGCTGAGTAACTAAGTCTTTCACAGTTGATCTACATATAAAATATTCTTACTGTGTACAATGTCCTCCCAGTTCTTCTTATTTTGTTCTGCATCAATTGATGTAGATCATTCCAACTTTTCCTGAAATTATTCTGCTCATCATTTCCTATAGCAAAATCCACTCAATTTCCAATTCTTTGTCACCACAGAAAAAATTGCTAGAAATATTTTTGTACAAGTAGGTCCTTTACCATTTTTATGATCATTTGAGGATACAGACCCAGTAGTGGTGTTGCAGGATCAAGGGATAAGCATAGTTTTATAGCACTTCTCACATAGTTACAAATTGCCCTTCAGAATGATCGAATCAGTTTCATAACTCCACCAATGCATTAGTGTACCAATTTTACCACATTCTTATCAACATTTATCACTTTCCCTTACAGTCATATTGGCCAATCTATTAGATGTGAGGCACTACCTCACGTCACAAGCATTGTTTTAATTTGTACTTAATCAAGAGTGATTTAGAACATTTTTATATGACTATTGATAGCTTCGATTTCTTCATCTGAACATTGCTTATTCATATCCTTTGACCATTTGTTAATTGGAGAATGACTTCTATTCTTATAAATTTGAAAAATTCTCTCTATCTTTGAGAAATTAGACCTTTCTCAGAGATAATTGTTATAAAAAATTTTCCACAGTTTGTTGTTTCCCTTCTAATCTTGGGGTTACATTGGTTTTGTTTGTACAAAAGCTTTTTAATTTAATATAATCAAAATTACTCATTTTACTTCTTACTCTTATTTAATCATAAATTCTTTCCTTCTCCTTAAATCTACCTGGTAAACTATTCTATACTGCCCTAATTTACTTAATTACACTTTATATCTAAATCATAGACCCATTATGACTTTTTATCTTGGTAGAGAGTGTGAGATATTAGTCTGTTCCTAGTTTCTGCCATACTGTTTTCCATTTTAAGAAGCTTGCATTCTAACATAATATGATTGTTAACAGTTTGCAATTCTTTCGAACATTGTTTCATCTTTTTGGTCATCTTTTGACCACTTAATATTTTGGAGAATGGTGTTTGTCTTATATTTTCCTTTTAGTAACTTATTTCAGAGGTACTGGATACAAAATTTTTCTTCCTTACATATCTTTGTTCTAATTATTTAATTTGTACAAGTACTTTTCAGTTGCATATAATAAAAATAATCTATTTTCTCCTTTGTGATCTTCTCGATTCCCTGTTTAGTTAAAAATTCATTCTCTAGACATAACTTTGAAGAGGATTCCATCTGGCTCTCTTCTGGCATGACCTTTCATAGATGGGTAACACTGTATTTTGAGTTTATTCCGATATATTGTATAAATTTTTGGTCCAAACCTAATTTTTGCCATATTGCTTCACATGCTTGCCAGCAAATTTTTGTCAAATTGGGAATTCTACCAAGGTAGTTTATATTTTCCAGTTTGAAAAACACTGCATTGCTGTATCCAATTTTTGTTTGATTCTTCTTTGTCTTATTACACTGACCTATTTTGAAACCAGTAACAATATAGCTTTGATGCTAGTTGCATTATTATAGCATTTTAAGCCTTGATGTGGTCTTTTCCCTTCATTCCTATTTGCTTTCAGTGTTTCCCTTGAAATTCTAGATCTTTTATTCCTTTTATTTTTTTGTTATTATTTTGTCTATTTTTTGTTATTTGTTATTTATTTTGTTATTATTTTGTCTAGCTCTTATGAAAATTATACCCAGTCATGAACACTGAATATAGTTCCAGTTATTTGTCATTCTTTATATCTTTTATTTTTAAAAATTTTTTTTTATATTTTAAACCCTTAACTTCTGCGTATTGACTTATAGGTGGAAGAGTGGTAAGTGACTTGCCCAGGGTCACACAGCTGGGAAGTGTCTTTATATCTTTTAGAAGCAATTTGTAATTGTATCTGCATTGATCTCAAATATGCTTTCTTATGTTTACTCTAATATGTTTTATGGATATTTTAGCTATTTTGTATGTGACTTGTTTTTCTGTTACATTCTCCTGCATTTTGTTATTGATAGATAGAAATGCTATACAGTCAACTTCTTAAAGCTATTAATTATCTCAATTTCTTTGATGATTTTAAGTAATTCTCTAAGTAAACCATTATTTTTTGGGCCAATGAGCAGTTCTATTTCTCTTTACCTATCTCTATACCTTTAATTTCTTTCTCTTATAGAATTATTTCTAATCTAACATTTCTATAACAATATCAAATAACAGTGGGGAATGAGGTAGTCATTCTTACTCCTGTATATTTTGGCAAAGCTTCTGATGTTTTCAGTTTCTTCTAAAAGCTAGTTTTGGTTTTCTTCCTTCCTTCCTTTCTTCCTCATAATTTCATGTATGTCTTTGCATGTTTTTTTAAAAATTAACTTGCTTGTCATTTCTTAGGATGAAGTAGAATTACATCACAATTGTATGTCACTACTTGTTAAGCTGTTCCCCAGCTGATGGGCAATCCCCGAAATTTCCAGTTCTTTGCCACCATAAAAAGAGCTTTTATAAATATTTTAGAGCATACAGGTTCTTTTCCCTTTTTTCCTGATCACTCTAGGAATTAAACTTAATACTGGTATTTTTGGGTCAAAAGGTATACACAGTTTTATATTCCTTTTGGCATAATTTCTAAGTTGCTTTCCAAAATTGTTAGATTGGTTTACATTTCAATCAATAGTGTATTAGTGGTCCCATTTTTCCACAGCCATTCCAACATTTGTCATTTTGTCCTTTTATCATTTTACTCACTCTGATAGGTACAAGATGATATCTCAGAATTGCTTTGATTTGCATTTCCCTAATCAATAATGATTTAGAGCACATTGTCATCTAGTTATATAAAGCTTTGATTTCTTATCTGTTATCTTTTGACCATTTATCAATTGAGTAATGGCTCACATTCTTATAAGTTTGACGAAGTTCTCTATTTTAGTTCTGAGACTTCTGTCTGAGAAACTTGTCTATAAATTTTTGATTCTCAACTAACTGCTTTCCGTCTAATCTTAGCTATATTAATTTTATTTGTGTAATGCCTTTTTAATTTAATATATTCAAAATTATCCATTTTAGAGCTAACAATACTTTCTATTTCTTGTTTATTCACAAATTCTTCTCCTTTCTTGGCTTTCTCCTTCTCATGTTTGGGAATCAGAATCATATTTTGTCAAATATAAGGAGTTTGAGAAAGCATTTTTTAAAGATAATTTCAGATAATTTTTAGATAATTTCTGTGGTATAATTATTAGTAGTTCTTTAATATTTAGAATCCTCCTTTAAATTAATCTGAACCAATTTACTTTCCTTGACATTAGAAGTTCCTTTACAAGTAATATATTTTTCTCTTCTGAAATTGGAATATGTAAGCTTTCCATTTTCTATTATGCTAATTTAGTTCTTTTTAATTTGTCAACAATCTTCTTTTAGAATTTTCTTAGTTTTGATATCATTTCGCTGTGAATTCTGGAAAATTATTATATTCCATTCTTTTAATTTTTAAAATTTTGTAAATTTGCTTTTGCTTTTTTTTATTAGGTCAGCTACAATTTTATTGATATTGTTGATCTTATGTAAGCTTTTAACTTTGCTTATCAGTTCTATTGCTTTTTTTTATTTTCCAAAACATCTCTTTCTCCTTTTATTTTCCAAATTTTCTTTTCCATGCTTATTTTTTGCTTATTTTCAATCAAACATTCATTTTACTAATCTGCATTTTTCCTATTTTCTTTTCTTTTTTTTTGGTATATTCATTTTTCTCTGAAGACTAGAGATGTGGCATCATTGTTATCTTTGTCTTTCAAAGCTATTCATTGTTTTAATTATTTGTTCTTAGATCCATTCATGGTTCAACATGTCCTCATGTCTACATTTAGGTCTGTGTCTTCCCCTTCCTCCAACCTTCCTTTCTCTTCCTATGTAGTAGTAGCAGTAGCAAGATGAGAAGTCATGTGCTTATAGAGCTAGTTTGCAGTCAAGATGATCTGGGCCTATGACCTGGTTATGACATATTCTAGCCCTGAGATAGTGGGCAAGTCACTTCACCTTTTAATGCCACAAAATACTCAGTAAGTCTAGGAATTACAAGTGATCTATATGCATCAATAGAAGGACTTTCCTTAAAGGGAATTCCTTACTTCAGTGAAATCACAAGTTTCTCTTTCTCTCGATGTAACATTTAATTTTTCCATTGAAAAAATGCAAGATATCTCAGGGCAAGAGCCTTACTAAAATGTGTGTGTGTGTGTGTGTGTGTGTGTGTGTATTTTATAAAATATACTACCAGCTACCCACCCATATCCTGAGACCTGCCTATGATTTCTGTGCATATTATCCTGGAGACAGATATCAAAAGCATATGGCCCAACTTTATTCTTTGATCTCACTCATCACTAATCTCCCTCTCAAAAACTGTGTCATTTTACATCAGGGTCTATGTCTTTCTCCATCACTATTTTTGTTTAGCCTCCCCTAGAAACTTCTGCTCCAGGATACTGCTCATGCAGGCTCAATAGTCTTTCAGATAAGTGGTGTTCTTATGCACATACTCCCTTCTGAAGAAACCAATCAACAGGTTTTTTCCATCCATCCTCATGCATGGACCTATATATGTTCAATAATGGAAATGTTCTTCATTGAATCATCTCTTGACTGCTGTGGTAAACCTTCCCCTGACTAAATCGTTGTCATTTTTTCCAATTTCCCTTGTCTCTTAACAAGTGATTCACATTCTTTTATTAATAACCCAGGGGCTTGATAGCAGCATATTTTTTTTGTTGGTCAGACATTTTTACTTGTGTCTGACTCTTTGTGACTTGATTTGGAGTTTGGCAAAAATATTACAGTAGTTTTTCATTTCCTTCTGAAGTTTATTTTACAGATGAGGAAACTGAGGCAAACTGGGTTAAGTGACTTGCCTAGCACACAGTTATTAAATGTCTGAGGCTGGATTTGAACTCAAGAATATGAGTTTTTTTTCTGGCACTCTCTCCCCGAGCCACATATCTGCTCTCTACTGCACCACCTGGCTGCCGATCTTTATGTACCCATGGCAATCTCCACTGGTCTTATTCCAGTTTTAACCCCATGGAGGGAGTTCTCACACTGGAGAATATTCCAATGTTTACTTAGTTACAGGCCCTTTGAGCTCAAAGAGGATAATTAAACTGTCCATTATCACAAAACTAAGCAATAGAACTGAGATTCGAATCGAGGTTGCCAGTGTCCCCACCTGGCACTCTTTCTACCGCACCAAACACCTTCTCTAAATCCTTCTTCTTGCAGTGCCTCATGAACCCTCCAGTACAGAGCTGCTGGGAGACTTCTGTGAATTTCTCCCTCTGGTTAGCTCTTCTCAATAGAGGCTCCGAGAACATTCGCATTGCTACAACCACATCCATATCATGGACTTCTACCTCCTCTTTTCCCTTTCCCTTTTTTAAATTGAGGCTCCCCACCAAGACAGAAACCAGTTAAAAGGTTACTTCTAGAGGTTCCGGGTTAAGATGGCGGCAGAGTAAGAAGCAGCTCTTAACCTCTCCTGACCGAAACACACAAAACTCCTCAAGGGGACATAAAAACAAGTCCAGACGAACAGAGGAACCCCACAACAGGGCACAGCGTGGAAGGTACATGGAATTGAGACATTTCCAGGCTATAAAGGGCTCTCACTAAATCGCGGGCTGAGCAACCACCCCACCCCCACCCCTCCACACACAAAATCTATAGCTCTGAAGCCAGCTAAAAAGAAATAGAGCAAGTTTGGGGCACCCATCGAGTCATTGGCAGCTCTGGGGCCTGTTCCTGAGAGCAGCAAGATTTAGGACCCCAATAAGCCAGAGAACGCAAGCCAAATCTGAGCGCGAGGGCAGAGAGTAGACGCCCAGCGCAGAGCGCACAGGCACTGGCGGAGGCGTGGGTGGAGGCAGACACAGCCAGGAACTAAAGCTCTGAAAACCTGAGTGGGGAACCAGTGCAGACGGGTATACGACTGTGGAAGCAGCGCCCTGAGACTTGTAAAGGAACCTCCTGCAGAGGATCAAGCAAGGGGGTCCACTAGGGGGCTTGACCTTGGAAAAAACCAGAACTCAGACCTCAGGTACCAATAGACCGTGGACAGACACTGAGCGCGAGGATAAACCTGAGAAGCTGCTGGGCTAATGATGGCTACCCAACCTCAGGAAACTCAGAAGAGAAAGAATAACAACAAGAAAAAGAAGCCCTTAACATTCGACAACTTTTACACAGAGAAAATCCAGACAATCGAGCAAACAGAGGAGGAGAACAAACAAGCATCCGGACCCTCCTCAAATAAGGAAAACTCCTCACAAGCTATGGAAGAGTTCAAAACTGAGATTTTGAGGAAAATGGAAGAGATCTGGCAAGAAAATAACTGTTTAAAAGGTAAAATCTTGCAATTGAACACCAGAAATGACCAGATTGAAAAGGAATTCCAGAAGATTATGGCCAAAAACCGAAAGATTATAGCCGAAAATCAATCCCTAAAGGCTAGAATCGAGTAATTGGAAGCTAATGATCTCTCAAGACAACAAGAACAAATAAAACAAAGTCAAAAGACTGAAAAAATAGAAGGAAACATGAAATATCTCAATGAGAGAGTGACAGACCAAGAAAACCGGTCTAGAAGAGACAATTTGAGAATAATTGGTCTTCCAGAAAAACCAGAAATTAATAGAAACCTGGACTCCGTACTAAAAGAAATTATTCAGCAAAATTGCCCTGAAGTCCTACAACAAGAGGGCAATATAGACATCTAAAGGATTCATAGAACACCCACTACATTCGACCCAGAGAAGAAATCAGTTAGAAATATTATTGCCAAATTCAAAAGCTTTCAAGCAAAAGAAAAAATCTTACAAGAAGCCAGAAAGAGACAATTCAAATATCAAGGAGCACCAATCAGGATCACACAGGATCTGGCAGCCTCCACGCTAAAAGACCGTAAGGATTGGAATACGATATTCAGAAAGGCAAGAGAGCTGGGCCTGCAACCAAGGATCAACTACCCATCAAAATTGACTATATATTTCCAGGGGAAAGTATGGGCATTCAACAAAATTGAAGAATTCCAGGTATTTGCACAGAAAAGACCAGGGTTAAATGGAAAGTTTGACATCGAACCACAAAAATCGAGAGAAACCTGAAAAGGTAAATAAGATACAGAGGGGAAAGAAAGAAAACTTATAATTTTTAAATTTGCCTTTTTAAGGGCCTCAGTGAGATCTAATTATCTGTATTCCTATGTAGATAAATGTTATGTATAATTCTCTGTAGTGAACTCTATTCACTATTATAATATTCACTATTATAGTAATCAGAAGAATAATTCACAGGGTGAGGGTGGAACACTAAATAATCTAAGATGGCGTGGGGGATGGGAAAGAGGGGGTAAATAGCAGGGAACACCAAGAGAAACTTGAGTGAATAAGAAAATAGAATATTCTATTACACACAACGAGGGCATGGGAGGGAGAGGGGACAAATACTATTATAA
>NC_058133.1:214420954-214473050 GCF_016433145.1 Gracilinanus agilis
TTGATCAAGGACACATGATAAAACTAGTGGAAATGCGCATCGGCCATGGGTGGGGGGAGTGCGGGGGGGGGGGGGGTGAAGGGGATAAGAGGAGTATGAATCAGGTAACCATGTTAAAAATGTATATTAATAAATGTTAAAAAAAAAAAGAGAGAAAAAAAAAAAAAAAGGTTACTTCTAGCCAGCTGTGCCATGTACCAGCGGGAGAGCAGCTCTGCAGTAAAGTGACCTCATGGCTCACGTTTATTGGCAAGGCCTAGCTTAAAACGAGTCACCAGTAGTAAAAGAAACCACAGAGCTCGGGGCTCCCTCCCCAAGGCACTCGAGGCAGACAGACATCAAACAATGAAATTTTGCTGGGCCTGTATACTCCCTAGTGCCAACTCATCTTCTTTTCTCTGTTCTGTTCTTCCTGTGTTGCAAGTCATTTCAATTGCTCCTCTTGACATCACAAACCAGCTTGAGTTGATCATGGGTCTGAATGTGGCAGGGAAAGGACAGGCAGAATTGGGTGTGGGCAGGGCAGAAAACTTCATGGTTTCTTGGCCAGGACTGTTGAGATTTAAGTTCAGTGCTCTGGTAGTGTTATAAAAAGGCACTACTGGGCAGTGGATAAAATATAAACTCATAAGGTCAGTCCCCTGACTTTCTCTTTCTTTTTTTCTCTAAGAAAATATCATAGAGTTTGGGAGTTTATAACTGATGTAACTTTTTAAAAAACAAAATTACTGATGATTAAAAAGTGTTTTAAGATTCCTAAAGCATTGTACATTTACTCTCTCATTAAAGCATTTGAGGCAAGAATGGTGGCTATTATCAACCTCATTTTACAGATGAGGAAACTGAGGAGTAGAGATATTAAGGGACCTTCCCAGGGTTACACAGCCACTAAGTGTTTCAGGTGGGCTTTGGCTCCCAAGCCTTCTTTAATGCAAGTGCGGCTCTTTAGTCACTATTCCATATTGCCTCTCAGGTTTAACAAGTAAAAGATGAGAGAAGAGAAGCTTAAAGGAAATATATTCTAATTTCACCACTGGAAAAAAGCAAAAAAGAAAAACTTGAAATTCTGGGAGGGGAAGTCACTTAACAAAGGTCACATAGATAGCATGTGGCAGAACAAGGATAAAAACCAGGTCTTTTGATTCCAAGGCCTCTCTTTGGGTGGAAAAAGGAGATGTCTTTCTTTCCCTATACCATATAGCTATAGAAAACTCATAACATTGGTTTCTAAAAATTGTAAGGATCCCTTTAGTTCCTAAACCAGTCTTTATTTTTACCTCCAATGGTCTAGAACTTCTCCTTAATATTTACCATCTTCAATGTGCATAATTTTTATTTTAAATTCTCAGAAAAAATTTGCTAGCAAACATTTCACTTACTACATCATCTTCTTGCTGTTCTTTCATTCTTGCCTCAAGCTCACTGAATTAAGTGATCTGAAATATAGGCAATGTAGTTTTTACCATGGTTAAAGAGGCAAGGCAGTTGAATAATGTAGCATGGAAGCAGACACTCTTGCCAATACCTTTATCTTCCATTTTGAAGTAGCAAGCAAAAATAGAAAACACCAGAATCTCTCAGCTGGTATACTTTGTACAGTGTATTTATTTGATTAAGTTGGTCTATTTTACTATAGTCACAGAGCTCTGTGTGTTCAAAGGAGGTAAGAGAGCCAGATGAAATAATTTGTGACAATGTTATAGCTCCTGATAGTCCAATTTGGGGACCATTTTGTTTTGGGGGCCATTCCTCTGGGTGTTTCTGTAGGGAAAATATTGTGTACTAGACTGGACTGCAAATTACCTGAAGTATTTCACAGAGAGTATCTAAGTTTACTCTGCAGCAGAGTCAGTGACACCTGTGTTCTTTATGATACATTTTCAAATTTCTTTTTCTATTCTCTCAGATATGTTTTTGTCAGAGATCAATGGACCTTTGCAGTTAGAGGACCTTGACAGGTTGACTTTTGACAGAAATTGGGCTTGGTTCAGTGACTTCATATTGATAAAGTGGTCTGAGCATGATAGAACAGAGGCAGAGAGTTGGTGGCTTACAGTAGGAAGATAGAAGTAGATCATCATTACCATGGAGCTTGGCATGAGCACTAAAGAAATCTGAAACTCTGTTAGTGGCAATTAACTCTTTTCTTCAACAAAGAAAAAAGAAAGAAAGAAAAGAAGGAAGAAAGGAACAAAGGAACAAAGGAAGAAAGAAAGAAAGAAAGAGTGAAGGAAAGAAGGAAGGGAGGGAGGGAGAGAGGAAGAAGGAAAGAAAGAAGGAAAGAAGGAAGGAAAGGAGGATATAGGAATGACTTTTTGTATATTTCATATGAAACTCTAAAATATACCACTGAGAAACAATCACATATCAAAATCGCAGAAGTGTTAGGCCTTAAAGATCAGAAGAAAGTAAGTGTTTGATGAGGAAAGAGCACTGGATGAGCTCAAATACTACTTCTTGGATGAGGCTTTCTCAAAGGTCCACTAGCTAGAAATTACTTTATATCTCAGCTAAGTGCTTGTGTACTTATTACATTGAAATGTGTATTGTTAGTGGAAATAAAATTAATAGCATATCATTAATATGTATTATGATGTGTATTATTAGTTTTTCCATGTATTATCTTCTCTACAAGATTCTAAGTTGCTTGAGTGAAATGAGTATTTTATTGGTTTTTATTTCTTCTATATTATACTAAGCAAATATTAACTAAAAACATTTGATACACATATGAACTGAATGCTTCTTGGTCACAGTCTTGCTTTTACTCTTAAATTTTGCTAGATAGAACCAATTATATCTTTAAAAAAAGGGGGGGTTGGAAATTATGCCATGGCACATGTGAAAGAGCCAGTGACTTTGGTTCTAAAGTTCTAAACTAGTTGGTTTTTCATATTTGAATTTTTCTTTATATTACTTATTCACAGTTCATATCTTCTCTACGATTCTTATTTTCATCATCTGTAAAATGAATGACTTGAAGTAGACAATTTACATTATTCTTTCTAACTCCCCAATGCTAAGATTTCATAGTATCATTTACTGTCCCATTTTGCTGTTTCACAGGTAGGAAATATTTTTCTTTCTAAATTCCTTGTGTATAAATTAAAGTCTTTCTCTCTGTCTCTATCCTCCCTCTCTCTGTCTCTGTCTGTCTGTCTGCCTTGTCTGTCTCTTTCTTTCTCAAAGGTAAGGGTGAGGACTGAATTCTCTGTCTTACTTTGCCACTAAGTATTGTGAACTTCAGCAAACCTCCTTTCTGGAACTTGGTTTTCTCAGCTGGGAAACAAATGGATTTGATTAGCTCATCTCTAATAATATGCTCTTCACTACCCCCACCACCCAAGGATAAAAGTTTCTTAGTTGTAGAATCCATTGGTGAGAGAAGAGAGATAATTTATCTATGGTTCAGATGGGAAATTTGCACTTTTTTGTTTATTTCAATTATTTGGTCTTAGATCTCAAACTATTTAGTCTGAATTTCTCCAGGTATTTGTCTTGAGTCTTTCTATATCAAGTTGCTTAATAACAGCAGCCTCAAATATAAGTAATCAAGTGGTTCCCAGTTTAGGGACATGTTATATCTGAGACTTTTGGGGTATGGAGCACCAGAGTAAAGCAAGATTTATTAGGAATAAGGATTTAAGGAATGGAGGAGGGAATTCTGTCTTTAGGACATCACTTCATCAATTTCCTCTCATTAAATGGAGCCTAGGCCTATCTTCAGATTTGTGCTCAGTTAAGCCACAAACCTTCAGAAAGAGAGTCATAAAAAATAACAAAATTCAATATTTAGAATACATGAAAAAGCAATTATTTACTTTCATTTAGGGAACTAGTAATAATACACCTGGCTCAGAGCAGTGGATGGCATAATGTTGGCATTGCAAAGGAGGCTTAATAATTTTTGAACAAATTTTATAGACTCTTTCCTGCAATTAATGCTAAATAAAATAAATATCTTTTCCACCTGCACTATGTTTGGGGCTTTCATCATGTACTCTCCACCTCTTTCTCTTCCCAGACTCTCATACATCTAGGTTAGCTAATTTTTTGTCTTTCATCTCCTTTTCCCCTAGGTCCCTTAGGACAATTCACACTTTTTTTTTTCAAAATCTACTTTTCCCATTCCATTCAGTGTGTTTGTGTTTTGGGGGAGCCTTGGTAGATTTCCCTTCCCCCACCACTCCCCAACCCTTAGCGAAATTAGTCCTTGTCTGTGGTCATACTAGTGAATCACAAAGTAATAAATTTGAAGTTGGGAGAGAAATTAGAGCCACTAAGTCCAACTCTCTCATTTTACAAATAAGAAAACTTAAAGGTAGAGGGATGATTTTGTCTAGATTCACACAGATAGTTAATGTCTGAAGTGGGATTTGAACTCAATTGGATCTTCTTAAATTTAAGCCTACTGTACTTAATATGGGAATCTGTCTTCTACTGACACTGACCTCTTTGCAATTTTTAGAAAAAGACACTCCCTGATCTGAGCATTTTTATTGGCTGGCTACCTTCAATATAATGTTCTTCCTTCTCAACTGCTCATCCTAACTTCTTTAAGTCCTAGTTAAACTTTTGTCTTTTATAGGAAGCCTTCCCTGATTCCCCTTAAATCTGGTGCCTTCTCTTTTCTAAATTATCTCCAATTTATTTTATCTATAGTTCGTACACAATTATTAGCATGTCTCCTCCATTAGACTGTGACCTCCTAGAAGGGAAGAATAGTAATTTACCTTTCTTTGTATTCCCTGGTGATTACCAAAATACCTAGCACACAGTAGACACTTAACTGTTTATTGAGGAGCAACTAGGTGACCCAGGGGATAGAGTAACAAACCTGGAGTCAAGTAGATCTCTCTTCCCGAATTCAAGTCTGGACTTAGACACATACTAATAGGATGGCCTGTAACAACTCACTTACCCCTATTTTACCTCAGTTTTCTCATCTGTAAATGGGCTGGAAAAGGAAATGGCAAATAACTTCAGTGTCTTTGCTGGCTTTATAGCCATTGCTTCATCTGTCTCTCCACCTTTGAGATCCTGTCGAAGACCCTGTAAAAAAAAAAAGCCAATACATATATACACATGTATATATTATTATTCTTTAACCATTTCCCCTTTTCCCCCTCTATCTCTTACTTTCTCACCATACTTAGTATCCACTAATCTACATCTCAGTGCTCTCATCTCCAAACCTTAAATTCTTCTTTGATATTTATCTGAATCTTTCTTTCTTGAAGCATCTCATACTCTAAATTCTCCCTTCATCCTATTCCCAGTTAATATAATATTAAGCATAGAGCAAAGCGCTCTGGATTGAAAATTAAATGATTTACACCCCAATTACATCCCTGGTACTCCTGGATTAATTTTGGCAAAATAGTTATTTCTGGGACTTGGCTTCTTTATTCATAAATGGAGTTGTATTTTGATGTGATCAACAGTCTAGTGAGAGATTCTATTATAAACTCAAGAATTCTCTTATTGTAAGTTCCCTCTTAGGTAAAATATTTACACTCTGATTAAAGACTTTCTTCTAGGATAAAGTTCAAATTCTTATCTTTCCAATACATCTTTCACAAAAATGTGAAATTAATAACCCCTAAAGCACAGGACTGACCATGTTATTTCTCTGTTCAAAAGCCTTCAGTTCTCTATTGCCTTTAGAATAAAGGCCTTCAATATATGTTTCAAACCTCACAAGCTTTTAAAATTAAACTCTAATTACTCCCCTTTCATGTATTTTACCCTCCAAGCAAATTGGCCTGTTTTTCTCTCTCCAGCATAGTTCTTTCTCTTTCCTTTAAATCTCTGCAGACCATCCTTCCAGTCTAGAATGATCAAAATTCTCAATCTCTAGCTATCATCAAAGAATAACTTAAGGATCACTTCTTATTGGAGACTTTTGACAAATCTTTGCTTAATTTTCTTGTTTTCTTTTTAGCATATTATTATCACTACCTCCCCATTTCCCCCTAAACACCTTTTCAAAATGAAAAAATAGAAAATTTCGCTTGTAATAAATAAGTACAGTTATAATAAATGAAGAGGAAATAAAGGAAATTATAAAATATTTTGCCCAATTATGTGCTGATAAAATTGCCTAAATAAAATATATTAATATTCACCAAATATAAAAATATTAACATAAGAATTCATGAATTTAACCCTGAGAAAATGATTGACACCAATTTTTTTGTCCAATTTTATTTTTTCAGTCAATGAAAACTGACCTTCTCTCTTCCCCCTTCCCCATTTCCCCCTCCTCTTGTCCTCAAAATTTGGAAAGTAAGAAAAATAAAATCTTTGTAACACACATGTATAGTCAATCAAAACAAATTCTAGCATTATATCTTCCAAATACATGTCTCAGTCTGCATTTTGAGTCCATTATCTGGTTCATCTGGAGGTGAGTAGCATATTTCACCATGATCCTGTAGAATCATGATTGGTCACTATACTGATCAGAACTTTTAAGTCTTTCTTTTATTTTTTTAGCTACTATGTATTTTTTTCATATAGAAAATACATGTAGCATAGCAATAATATAAAACATTCAATTTGTTACAAGTATGTAATAAATTATGATAAATATGCTTATCCATAGTAAACAAATTCTTATAATAGCTATGTCCAAAATTTTGTCTTATTCTTTTCTCTTCTCCTTTTCACCCCCCCTCCCAATTAACTAATATAAGTCTCCTAAGTCTTTCAAAGTTGTTCATCTTTACAAAATAGTAGCCCCTCCACTCCCATCCACAGTTTTTCTTTCTGTGGTTTCAGTTAACCACAATCAACCTCTACCTTGAATTCCATGGGAAGAAGGGGACAGGAAAGGGAGTTGAGGGAGGGGTGGCTCATAGTTTAAGGATATGTGGAGGTCAGGAACAGACACTGATGTGCAAGATGTATAAATGGAAGACAGACATGCAGGCTAGAGGTTAGTGGGCAGAGTAGGGCAAAGGCTTCCTCTCTCTGTGTAGGTCCACCCATGGTAGTAGTCTGCATCCAGGAGAGATCTCTCTGTATGTCAGTTCTTCTTTCACTTAGAGGTTTCTTTATTCTAGGGTTTTGAGGGGGAAGAAGGGAGAAATTGTGGAGCACCTAGTTGAGGGACAGCAGTAGGTAGAGAGAACATAGTACTATGTAGTAAAGTTAACATAAGTAATAAAAGTTAAAGTGAAAACTATATAATTGGATAGTATTCATGATTTCAGTCATCCTTGGTAGGTCTTGGAACATATCTTTCACAGATAGAGAAACCCTGCTTTTTTGTCAGTAATGTATAAATTGTTCTCCAAGTTCTATTCATTTCATTCTGCATCAGCTAATAGTAGTCTTCCCATGGTTATCTGTAAGCATTCCCTTTATCAATTCCTGTAAAACAGTATTTTGGCACATTTAAATACACGAAAATGTGTTTAGCCATTCTGTGACCTATGGACACCTCTTTAGTTTCCAATTCTTTGTCATCACAAAAATAAATATTATAAATATTTTTGTCCATTCTCAGTTGAAGTTTATTTTGCTTAAGACTAACTTTTTTCCTTAATCTATTTCCTTTTTATCCTACCTCTCTCCCTTCTCCCCCTTTCCTCTTGTTTCCTCATTAAATGAAATGTTTTTTTTATATATATATATAATTGTGTGTGGGTATTTTCTCTTTTGACCAGTTCAGTTGAGAATGAAATACAAGTGCTATCTGCTTCTTCACCTCTTCCTCCTTGTTTTATAGAATTCTATTTGCATATTTCAATTATGTTAAATGATTTCCCCTATACTTTTCTGCCCTTCTTCTAACATATTTCCTTTCTTGTTTCTTCCTTTGAGATCATCAGGTCATAATAGAACCACTCTCTTGTTTCCTGTCAAATTAGACATGATGATTAGGTTCAGAAGGAACACATGTTTCATCTTTTTATTGAGATATTAGTGGTTAATCTTTCTTTATTACATTATGATTGTCCCACGTTTATCTTTTTTTTTCTTTTCCCTTAGATCCTGTGTTTGAAATAAAAGTTTTTCTACTCAGCTCTGATATTTTTTAACAGAAATACTTGGAAATCATCTGTTTGATTAAAGATCCATTTTCCCCCTAATGAAATTATACTCAGTTTTTCTCTTGTTTTAAGCTTATATCCTTTGTCTTTTGCAATATCATGTAACCAAAGTTTTCTCCTTTATGGTGATGGCTGGCCAATCATGCATGATCCTGACTGTATCACCTTGAAACTTGAATTCTTTCTTACTACTTGCAATACATTTTCTTTGACCTGAAAGTTCTGGGTTTTTGTCTCAATAAAATATCTCTGCCCCTCCATTTCTGCAACAAACATATCCCTTAATTTCTATTTCTTTATATTTTCTCCTTTTCAATCAGCCTTCATGATCAATATTATCACATCTGAACATTATCTGGTTCTGATAGAAATGTAATTCTCATGAGTTGCCTGATCCCCCATCTTTCCATTCATATTTATATATAAAATCTATTTCCTATGAACTGCATGTGAAATTATAAGATCTTTTTCTTTCTTTTTCATTTCATCCCTAGTATATTCATTTTTCCTCCCTTTTCTTTTTCAAAACCAATATAATAGTATCATAACCAGACACTTTATCTGTTCTAAGTCACATTGCAAATCTTGAAAAAATTAGGATCATGAATAAAACTTCTGTTTTCTCTCCCTATCATAACAAGAACTTTGTCAACATTTAAATCCTTATTATTGCTCAAATGTATTTATCTTTCTTGATCTGACTTCTGTGTTTGAATGTAAAGGTTTATACTCAAATTTAGATTTTTCATCAAAAATTATTGAATAAACTTCTTTCTATTAAACATTTATTTTCCCCCTGTGGAATTACATTTAGGTTTTTTTTTTCCTGGGGAAGTTATTTTTGTTCATAAGCCTTCTTTTCTCTTTTGAAATGTATTCTACGATTGTCTCTCCTATTGTTTGGTTACTGTTAAGTATTGCATGATCTTGACTGTTTTTTTTTCTTTATAGCTGATTGCAGTAGTTTTCCTTTAACTTGGAAACTCTTATTTGGGTTATGTCACTCCTGAGTGTTTTGATTTAGAGGTTTCTCTGAGGAGGTGATCAATGTATTTTTTCAATTTTCACTTTGTTTTCTGGATCTATTCTATGTGGACAATTTTCCATTATGGTTTCTGAAAACATGATGCAAATTTTTTTTCAGGTTTGGTAGTTATTTTGATGAGATCTTATTCTCATCTTTGGACCACCAAAAATTATGAGTAAGGAGATGTCTCCCCTCTCCTTAAATAGTGGATACACATACATGGCAGTGGGAACATTTACTTGTTTAGGTGAGAGATATCTTTTTTTTGTCTTCCTTTTATTTCTTTCCTTGAGTATAGTAGGGCAGTGACTATCAGTAATGAATAATGGATACTTTTAAAGCTCTTGTGCTTAAAAGTTCCTGAGTATCTGATTTGGATATGGTCTATTCATTGGAAGATTCATGAAACATAATGTTTATTTGGAGTTAACATGTTTACTGACATTGTCTTTTAGTTTAAAGACTAAAGAAAACAAAATCCAATAATTAAATAAGAAAAAAGATTTTAACTTGTTAAATGGCTTAGGTTTGGATTAAAGCAAATGTACAATATTTGATCAGCAGTTCCAAACACTTCACTTTCTGGAGAGAACATGAGTGTCATGAGCTATCTCAAAGGTTTTCTGTTTTTGTATTTGTTATACACCTTTGAGACCTTTGCAATATTTTTTTGTCTTTTATAGCAGAGGAAATAATCTGTTGTCCTTTACCTGATACAGTTATTGTGCACTGAATCCTTTTTGTTCAAGGAACTCCATTACTCACTTTTGGGGATATGTTAGGCATGAGTCATACATACACTTTGTTTTAGAAGTTGCCCCCAGTTTTATCCTGGGATGGGTGTAACAAGCCAGAGAGAAAGAAACCCGACACCCCTTTTGGAGTCAGGCTGCCTGGGATGAATCAGGGTCTGTCTGATCACAGAGCTAGAGTTCCTTTTAGAGGGGAACTCCTGCGTCATGACTGATACAAATAAGACCTGGTTTTCCTGCCTGCCTTGGGTCTGCCTCTGGAGCCAGGATCTCCCTGCTGCTTTCTGCCTGACTTATCCTTGTTAAGCCAAAGAAATCAGTCAAAAGAGGAAAAATCCAGTCAAATGGCTTATTTGGCAAGAGGTAGCCAAATAATCATAATAATAACAAAATAAATACTTGATTGCTTGAATCCAACCTAAATTTTTAGTCAAACCAGTCTCTGTGTATGGACTTAGCCTTAAGTTAATTTGGGGAGTCTGAGTTGTATTATAAAACCTTGTAATCCAGGGGTGGGGTAGGGGTAAAGGAAGCACTAGGGCAGCAGGGCCACATCTGAACATCCAGATCCAAAGATTCTCTCTGTGACCCTGGTTAAACCTTCCTTGATTTTTAACAGGGAAGTCACAGTGGAAATTACTCTCTTGCAAAGGGATTTTCAAAGTAGGCTTCACTCAAGCTGGGCAAATAATTAACTTTTCATCCTCTCATAAAATTGAGACTGTAGCTTGTTCAAATCCCAGGACCCTGGGCCTTAATTGAATTAACTCAGTTTTCCATCCTTGTGAAGGATCATTCCAAACCATAACATTTAGCAAGGGCTGCCCTTTCCTGGCGAGAACATAAGCACCTATTGAAAGAAGGATGGCCGAGTCAGGACTGAGGCATGCAAAATAGGACTAGAGTGGAAAATAGGATACTCTTCGAAGGGGACAAAACACTTTCTGTTTCCTACACTTTAAATTTCATTCTAAGTGCACATTGGTATAACTGCTGAAGCCAAAGCAAAGTGGACAGTGGAGCCAATCCACTCATTACGCAAAAACACATCTTGCTCATTCCCATGTCCATGTCTTTGCATACATTATTCCACCGTTCCTTTCCCCAGTTCATGACCACTGCCTCCAAGACACAGCTCAAAGTTCACCTCCCACAACCCTTGATTGGTTAAACTGGTCCTACTGATAACTCCTTTACTCTTTATTCTCTGCAACCATGAAGAGGCTTGATTTTCAGATCTATATATGAAAGCTGAGTCTCTGTCCCAAACTTACACTACATTATGAACTACCTCTCATAAATTGCAAAATAGATGCTCCATAGGCATCTCAAACTCAACACATCCAAAAGAAAATCCATTATCTTTAATTTCAAGTTCTCCTATCTTCCCAACCTCATGAATACTGCTGAAGTCATGGCCATTCTCTTAGCAATAACCTAGGACTGCAAACTTGGTGACATCCTTGATTTGTATTCACCCTACGTACTCAATCTCTTATGAAATCTTATCATTTCTACCTTCACAACATAGAGTCATAGGAGATGAATTTTGGTATTGAGTCACTTTTTTCTATCTTCAAAGGTGGTCTATGAAACTTAACCTTTTTTTCTTTTCCTATTATTATTTTTTTTTAAACCCTTGTACTTCGGTGTATTGTCTCATAGGTGGAAGATTGGTAAGGGTGGGCAATGGGGGTCAAGTGACTTGCCCAGGGTCACACAGTTGGGAAGTGGCTGAGGCCGGGTTTGAACCTAGGACCTCCTGTCTCTAGGCCTGACTCTCACTCCACTGAGCTACCCAGCTGCCCCTCTTTTCCTATTATTTTCCCCCTCCTGACTTTCAGACTTATGTGCATCAGAGGGAGAAAGAATTTCTTCTTCATCCTCCACTTCCCCAGTGAACAATAGGAGAAACACATCATAAAATTCTTCTGTTTGTCCAAACCTCATTTCTAGTTACTTCTATCTTTTTACTTTCTTTTTCAAGTGGAGGACAAAGGCTAGTATTCTTAAAAATGAATTTTCTATATGAGTTCTAGAGTTCAAGAATTAGACACCAAAAATTAAAAAATATATATATTAGGTGGCAATTTGGTAGTTCAGTGGATTGAGAACCAGGCTTAGACATATGAGGTCCTGGGTTCAAATCTGGCCTTAGATACTTCTTAGCTGTGTGATCTTGGGCAAGTCACTTAATCCCAATTATCTAGCCCTTACTACTCTTCTGCCTTGGCACCAATACAGAGCATTGATTCTTAAATGGAAGGAAAGTGTTAAAAAGAGAATTAGACATGAGTATTCTAGGAATCCTTGTCTATCAAATGAGGTGTTTGGACTCAGTATCTTCTAATGTTCCTTCCAACTAACAATAGCTTGGCAGTATAGTGGTAGAGCATTGGTTTAGAGCAGTGGTTCCCAAACTTTTTTGGCCTGCCGCCCCCTTTCCAGAAAAAAACATTACTTAGCGCCCCCTGTCACATACTATCACCACCCCTTACAGTTATTCACCGCCCCCAAATGCACCTGTGGCCATCACCTCTCCCCTGGATTGCTGCAGCACCCACCAGGGGGCAGTGGCACCCACTTTGGGAATCACTGGTTTAGAGTCAGAAAGACCTGAGTTCAAACATGGCCTTACATAGCTACTAGCCATAGGACCTTGAGCAAGTCACCAAACCTATGTCTGCCTCAGTTTACTCATTTTACAAATGAGGATAATAATAGCACCTACCTCCTCGGGTTATTGTGAGAATCAAATGAGATTATGGTTGTAAAATGCTTGGCACATAGTAAGCACTATGTAAATGTTTATTATTATTATCATTGTTGTTACAGCTCTAAATATATAATTATATGATTTCTTTTACAGACTACATGGAGGAAGAAGAGGTTTACAAGAAATTACCTTATAACTCACAGATTGAAAGTATTTGATGGTGGGTAGACACAGTATCTGGACTTTACAAGCTCCAATGTTGTGAGTTACTTAGACCTGTATATGAGAATTGTATGTTCAGCAGATCTCAAAGTCATTTTTACCTTTCTAGGAGAATCTAATGACAGTTAATCCTCTGCTGAGCACTTTTATATTCCTTTCAGGACCTCAGGACATTTGTATAAATCTAGGAGACTCACTCTAATTCTTTACTTCTCCAACCCTACCATCCATTCCCCCAGACCATAGAAATTTCTCACAGATTTAGTGATTTATTCATTCTAAACATGAAACTTCTAAGGCTCACCAGTATCCTGAACTTGACCAAATACTATAATTACTAAAATACTCAAATGCATCTGCAATTTCTTTCATCTGATTATTTTCTGTAGTGATGAATATCAAAGTTCCTCCCTTTCTGCTCATCCCATGAGAATCTTGGGATCTGTTTCTATAAATTCATCATTAGAGGGGTGTAGCAAGACTCAACATGTTGTAGACTTTCATGCCTTTTCCATAACATCAAAAAGAAAAAAAAAGGAGTACAAGAATTGTTTATTAATTATTATTTGTTTTTGCCACATGACTGGATCATGTATTCTTACTCAAATACTTCTTTGATAACATTATTTACATGCCTACTCCAATCTAATTCCTTGTTTGTAATGTGCTGCAGCCTAGTCACAACAGTAAGTTGCCTCTCCATTGCCATGTATGTATTTGTGTGTACATGTATATATATATATGTATATATGTTTATATGTACAAATATATGTAAAATGTGTAATATAATGTAATAATTTTTGCCTACATTCTCTGAAATTGTTTTGTTGATCATCTTTCCCTACCGGTCTCAGCATCACTTCCTATGAAATGTTTGAATCTTTCCATATCTTAAAAAAAATCTCTGAACTTAGTTTTACCTTGCTACCCTCCTCAAGCTATTGTTCCATTATTCTCATATTCACTGTAATACATCTTGAAATAGTAGATCGATTTTTACATCTCTAAATTCTTGCCATTTTTTTCACATGGCACCCCATCTCAAAATCTGGATTATTACAACTCTATTGTAACCACAATTTTCAGTCATGAATGTTTAAGTAATTGCCAAATTCAATAACATTTTCTCCAAGGCCAACTCTGCAGCAGCTAATATTAATCATGACCATTCCTTCTGGATATTCTTTCCTTCACTGGTTTTCCTGATTCTTCTTCTCGGTCTGTTTGCTTCTGTCTCCTTTGCTAGTCCTTCCTTCTTTCAAATAAATTAGTGAGTTTACAAGACTCTCTCTTGTTTCAATGAACTCTGTCTTTTAAGGGTCTCACCAACTGATTTACTTCCATGACTTCATTTCCCACATCTCCACAAAAAACTTCCACTTCTCTTTCTCTAGTACTATTCGTCTCAATTCTTATTTCACATCTCTGGCTTTGTATCGGCCATATGAATATCTCAGAGATAATCTATTACTCCACCAACTTTCTGGTCTTGAAACCATGGGGTTATCTTTCATTCTTTCTCACCTCTATGTTTAATTAATTGTTATAACATGATTACTCTAGGGATAGGAAATGAACTCTTTATTTCACTGACACAGCAAACTCCATCACCAGTGATGATCAGTACTTTCTCTGCAAATTATAATCTTAAAGAGTTAATTAGAACCCTGAGAGGCTATTAGATTTGCCAATAGTAACAGAGTCAGTATGGCTGTCTCTTTCTCTCTCTGTCTTTCTCTCTTTTTATCTGTACACACACAACTTCATACACACACGCAAACACACAATAATAGATTTGAGACCCATGAGACTATGACTTTCTACAGAAAGTAGAAACAGAGGTGAGAAAGATATCATCTCTCTCTGATAGACAGTATTTATTTAGGAAAAATGTCTTCCTATATATCATACGTCTCAGTTATCAAAACACAAAGATATATGAAGAAAACACTTTTTCTTGCCTCATTGAACTCTAATTGTAGGAGGGGATAAATAAGATGCTTCCAAAGTTGGTTTATATTTTTTATGGAAACTTATAGTCTAGAAAGTCTCAAATTGAATACAACATATATGCATATATGTATACACATGTGGATATGTATGTATATGGTCATCTATACATATAGGAGTATATGTATGTATGTATATATATACATATATATGTATATATATATAGTTGTTGTTCAGCCATGTTTCAGCAGTGTCTGACTCTTTGTGACCCCATATGGTGTTTTCTTGGCAAAGACCCTGACATGGTTTGCCATTTCCTTCTCCAGTTCATTTTACAGATAAGGAAACTGAGGCCAACAAGGTTAAATGACTTGCCAAAGGTCACATATCTAATAAGTTGTGTGAGGCCAGATATGAACTCAGGAAGATGAGTCTTCCTGACTCCAGGCTTGATATTCTATGCACTGGACCTCTTGGCTGCCTTGCACATATATGTGTATATACACATATATATGTGTTTATGAAGAAAAGAGAGATAGTGTACTGTACAACAACCCTAGTCCTTTTTCCCTTGCCTAAGCAACTCCCTAAGAACATAAGTTACCCAGAGAGTGACAGCTTGCATTGACATAGGTAATTTTTTATACCAATGAATTCCTTGGTGTAATCCACATCCCTTATCTAGCCTGGTTATCAGCAACCCATAGTCATTCCTGCAGAACTATGAATTTCCTGGTCAGGAATGGGACCAGTCCTCAGTGGGAACAAATCTATAGAGGTAACAAACAAAATGAAATAAAGGCACTGTACTCAGTAACAGCAATATTGTGCAGTGATCAACTGTGATAGACGGATATGATCACCAACATAATGATCCAGGGTAATTTTGAGGGATTTATGACAAAGAATGCTATTTACCTCCAGAGAAAGAACTGTTGGAGTAGGAATGCAGATGAAAGCATATGATTTTTCACTTGTTTATTTGGGCAAATGTTTGGGAGTTTTGGTTTTATAAGATTATTCACTTTCAAAAATGAACAATATGGAAATGTGTGTTTTGTATGATAATATACATATAATCCATATTGAATTGCTTGCCAGTTCTTGCAGGGGAAAGAGAAGGAGGGAGGGGAAACAACTTGGATCATATAACTTCAGGAAATTTATGTGGATATTTGTTATTGCACGTAATTAGTAAAAAATAATTAATTAATTGAAAAATAAAGAAATAAAGGCACTCCATGACACTGTAACTCCCTGAGGCCAGGGAGCTTGTCTCATCTTTACTAAAGATTTCAACTGATTCATTTCCAGGGAGGCATCTAGAGAGTGTTCCATAAATTATTGATGACTGACTCTGTTGACTGAAAAAGGCTACTATGACTTTTCCCACTACTGAAATCTAGCATGATTTTGACCTGAAAAGATTTTTCTAGCCATCTTCATTCTTGTGAGCTAGATAAAGCAGCCAGGAATATTTTTGTTTTCTTCCTGAAGGAGTTATAGTATTGGATAAAGAGCTTTTTAGATTCAAGGTCATGTTTTGAAGATGACTGAATTTTAGATTAACCACAGATTATTTAGTCATATTAGAGCTGGGAATGAGTGACCCACTTCAGGAAATTGAGAATTTCACCTTAATATCCAGGCTGGCACTTGAACTTAATTTCCCACATCTTATAGGAAAAAGAAAATCATTAGTTACAGAGGATCAAGGAAAGGAGAAGGCATAAATGGTGAGAATTCAGATCAGAAATTAAGAATTCTGAGCTAATTGTAGTTTATTTTGTGCTTTCAAAATGACTTGAGTAACTTGATTGAAAACTTAGAAATTTTAGAGAGTATTAGGTGCCATGTGGATTCACCAGCCCTGTTTCAAGAGAAAAATAAAATTAGTTGAGGACTTGTAAAGAGATAATTATTACACAGCTTGGGCACTATGGTTTTATGGCTATAAAATAGGTTCTTCACATTTCCAACAGGAAAGAGAATAGGATGACAGATTTTATAGGAAGATGAGAAGAGGGAACAGTGGGAAGTTATTTTAGAGCCACTCACTGCAACAAATGGGGAATTTCTCTATCAATTTGTGTTTCAAAGTGAGGATCATTTTCTCCTACTTAATTAAATTTCAGTATTTTCTGACGATATTTTTTTTCCAAATGAGACAATTATGTTAACCCAGAATCCTTACAAGAGAAAGGAAATAGGGAATGCTCCCACATAAGATTGATATATCCAAAGGAGATTTACTAAACAATATATTTTTCAATCATCTGAAGATAGGAGAGGAGCACTAAGGTCTTTCCAAATGCATATAGGTTAGGGTGATGGTATAGAAGTTCTTTCAAAGATGACTTCTTTTTTCCAAAAGTTTTCATTTTTTTTTTTGAAAAGTCCAATCTCTGACATGAATTAGAGATGGATCTCTCCATTTCAATATGAAGATTGGCTGAGAATAAGTGTTACCTGTTATTTATGTTTCTAGCACATACTTTGGGATCTTTAGAGATATAACTAGCTTAAGAGAATGATAATGTGCGATTGAAGCATTTTCTATTTTTTTTACTTAAAGTTGACTAAATGGTCTTACCTATGATATCAGATCCTATGGTCTTCTGGTAAATAAGGCAAAAAGAGAATAACAGTTTTATTGGTGAAAGAAGAAGAAAGCAACCAACAATTAAAGCTATCATTGTCTCCCATAGTTAATGGGGGAGTCAAAGAACATGAACAAATAGTTCTCAAAAAAGAATAATAAACTATGGCACAAGTCACTACTAATAAAAATACAAGTCAAAAAACTCTGAAGTTTTGCTTCATATCCAGTAAAGTGACAAAGAAGATAAAAGATGTAAATGGCCAGTGTTAGAGGTGCTATGGAAAGTCAGCAATGTTAATATATTATGGTTGGAGTTCTGATGGGATTCAGCTGTTCAACAAAACAAAGTAAATGCTGATCAGTTCATGAATGACTAAACATTTGTGGTGGATGAATGTAAAATAATCTTGTGGTTTAAGAAGAAATGAATATAGAGAAGTATGGGAAGACATATGAACTAACTCAAAGTGAGGTAAACAGAAGTAGAACCAATTTACACAACTTCAACAACATAAATTGACTCAGAAACATAAATTAAAAGAATGCTGTGAACCAATAATGATCAAAGAAAAAATAACACTTCACATAATGCCATAATTTTTAATGTATTGGCTAGTTCTTTTAATCTATTTTTCCCTTGATTTTTGTCAGCTCCTCAAGAGGGCTAGGTGAAGGGATAATGAAAAGTGTACATGATATAAGAACACAAGACATCAATAAAATATTTATTTTAACACTTTATAGTACAATGAATGGTATTGTAATCAGTTCTAACTTTCCTATCTAGGAAGATAACCTTGGGATACTCTCTGAGAGGAAAGATAATAGACCTTATGAATATATATGCACATTTTTCCCACTGAGATTATTTATGAAAGTTGAGTAAAATAGTTCTGGGGACATCCCAACAAAGGCAGGCAATTGCAGTTACAAAATGCCAAGAAGCAAGCATATTTGTTTCTCTCTCTTCCTCTGAAAGCCCAAATTCTGTAGGGGTAAAGACTGCCTCCAGCCTTAGAGTTAAGCAATCTATACTCTATATTGCTGGACTTTTCATCTTCCCTTGCCTCACAGACCTACTTATAACTGATTTAGTTACAGCATTCTATTTCTCTTCTTTCCCTTCCCCACCATTTTGCCTACAATGTTCTCCTTTTTTTACCTTGATCTCTGGCAACTTCTGCCTCTAGGACTCATCTCAAGTGTTAACTCCTACAGAAATCTGAGGATATTCCCAATGGGAGCATCTCTTTCACTGCCCAAATTACTGTATATTTACATTGTACCTATTTTTGCATTTATTTATCTATGTCCATATTGTTGCCCACCTCCCACCCCAATGTAAGCTCCCTCTAGCACAGTGGAGACAAGCACTGAGACATCTAGAACACAGTAGATACTGTATTAATAATTGTTCAATTGAACTTAAATATCTCTACAGTTTGTCTCTGTTTATGAAGGCAAACATTTTTTAATCAAGACCCACCTAAAAATTAAGAACTATACAAAAAGAACAATACATTACAATTGCACAGATTTATACATATATATCTATGCAGATATATAGATTTATATATTTATATCTGTATAGGTTTCTATATAGATATATCTGTATAATATATGTAATTTTAATTTATAAATTATATATTAAATATTTAATATATTATAGATTATATATTTGATGTATTAAATATATAATATATATAAAATAAAAACCACATATGTACATGAATAATTAATATATTAAAATATATAAACCTATACAGATATATCTATATAAATGCATATATTTGCTTATATAGTACACATGTATGTATGTAAATCACAGAAGTTATGAATAGCTAGATTCTTTGGATATAGCATCCTATCTGCCTACCATCTTCAGATAATGCTAAGAAGAATTTTGTATTATCAGCTACATCAGAGGTTCTGCAGAATTTTTAAAAAGGCTAAAAATAAGAAAAGAAAAAACTATATGTCTTCCTCTTCCTTGTTCTATCTCTTTCTTGCCAACAATTCATAAATAAAGGATAAAGGCATCAATGTTGTGGTGCAGGGTAGCTGAGGAAGAGCAGAGACGGCTTAGAGCCTTATGTAGTGTCTAAAAAATGATGGATGGGTACGTTAAGAAAGCCGTAGTAACATTACATATGACTTCTTGCTTCCAATTGTCTTTAATCCCTTTCCTTTTGCTAGATTTCTCTACCTGAAGCTGGCTTCTTTTGGGGGGATCACATATGCCTTTCATTAGAGAGCAAAATTTTTGGCTTGAATTAAGCTGCTCTTACCTGATAGGGGGTGGATGTGGGAGGTTGGCAGGTCTCTAGAAAGGCAAGCATCTGTTCTGGGGTGAAAAATTGTTTAGTGTCTTTGTATTTGTGCTAGTGGCGTTCTGAGGTTCATAAAGATAATGCTACCTTTTTCCTATCTATAGGAAGTATGCTTTGACTTTCTTTTTCAATAGACATAGTGATGGCATGTTAGATTTGGAGTCTGGGAGAACTGAATTCAAATTTAATCTTAGACACTTACCAGATGTATGAACCCTGGTCAGCCTTTGGCTGCCTCGGTTTACTCATTAATTAAATGAGGATAGTAATAGCATCTGCCTCCCACCATTGTTGTATGAATAAAATAATATTTGCAAAGCTTAAAACACTAAATAGAAACTATTTGTTATTGTTAACATTAACTTTTTTCTTCAAAAATTTGCAATTATATACTAGGGTAAAAGGTATAAAAATATGTCCTCAATTGGAGAGAGGGTGGTGTGTCACCTCTGGAGAGGAAAAGGGTCAAAGATACTGGGAAAATCACAGGATGGTGGGGCTAAACAAAATTCTAATCTTTTTCTCCCCCAGGATAGAAATGTATATTCTCGAACATGGTTATCATAATCTCCATTGTTCTTTTTCTCTCTCCATTTTCCACCAATTCTTTTCTTTTTCAGGGTAAACTTTTCTACATGCCTATTCCATTTGGTTGATCCTCAGATAACAAGAACCTAAGGCCCTTTTCATTCAGGTTGCCATCCTCTAGAAACTTTCTAGCTTTTCAATGTCCTTCTTAAAACCTGGCAGATCCAGGATGAGATCTTGTGAAGGTTGGACCATTTGCTCCCCAGTTTCTGGATAGCCTGCCTGTCTTAATGCCCAAGATCATATTAACTTTCTTGGTTAACACATTCCCTGTTGACTCATTGTGGTGCTTAAGGTTTAATAACCACACCCCTAGATCTTTTTAAGATCAACCACATGGGGGAAGCTAAATTGCTCAGTGGATTGAGAGCTGGTCTTAAAGACAGGAGGGTCCTAGGTTCAAATCTCAGACACTTCCTAATTGTATGACCCTAGGCAAGTCATTTAACTAGAATTGTCTATCTCTTGCTACTTTTCTGCCTTAGAACTGATACTTGGTATTAATTTTAAGACAGAAGGTAAAGGTTTAAAAAAAAAAAGGTCAACTACATGTCTCCCCTGTCTATACTTGTGAAGTTGGTTATTGGTATAAAAATGTAAGACTTTATATTTATTTTTAGTGAATTTCTTCATTAAATTCTCCATGCTATTAACAGTTGTGATCATTTTGGCTACTGATTCAATCATCCAATGCATTTTTGTTCATTCCAGCTATGTGCAATTTTGATGAATATTTTATTTACCCAACTCACTGATATAAATGTTAAACAAGCACAGACTTTCTAGGATACTCCACCTGAAATCTTGTGCCAAGTTGACTTTGAACCCGTAACAACTATTCCCCGAGACTGGTCATCCAACCACTCCTGAATCCTTCCAATTATATTATTATCTAGTCTTATAAAGCTCAATCATCTCTACCAGAACAGCATGTGATATTTTATTAAAAACTTAGATAAAATCCAGGTAAACTACATCCACAGCATTTTCTCATTGGCTAGGTTTGTAATCCTGTTGTAAAAAGAAATGAGTTTAGTCTGACATGACTTTTTTAATGAAGCCATGTGAGCTCTGTAAAGTAACTGCTTTCTTTTCTAAATATTCACCAATCATCTCTTAAATAATCTGGCCTAGAATTTACATTTTGGCTATCCTTAGTTTCCCTTGACAGTCTGAACTAAGCCATGTGCTTATCCTCTATTATCTTACCTAGCTTATATTTCATGTACTTTTCATTATTCATTAAAGTTGGCTGATGAATTCACTATGCATCTACATTGTTCTCTCTGACAATTCCATTTTCCCTCCTCACTGGAGTCACGTCCCTGAAATTTCAGAATTTTATCCTTCAATATTTTCCATCCATCCTGGGCTAACTTCCCCTTTGCTTTTTGGAGTCCATATAACCCTGTCTCTTTCTTCTGAATTCTTTAAATTCAATTTCCTGGAAGCTAGGGTACATATGAATCTGTCACCAGATTCCTTCTTTTCTATCAGAAATTCTAATAGGGTATGGTCAATCCTTTCCAAATACCTACTATTATTACTTATTCATGAGAATCAGATCCAGAAGAGAATTTCTCCTTCTTAGTTCCTCCACCATTTAAAGGACTAAATTACAAATAAAACAAGTTAAGAAGTCATTAGATATTTTGCTTCTGACAGAGAGAACTCAGATGTCTGGGTGAAGTTCCCAGTCACTACTTTATCATGCTTTTCTACCAGGCTTTTGATCTTTTAGCTAATTGTTCTTGCTCACCAGGCAATAAGCTCTATTGCTTCTCACTGCTGAAGGACTATTAGCACCATCTAAATTTAGATCCTGTAAATTTGTCATGCTGGGCCAATACCCTAGTTGCCTCATCATAGTGGTAGCTGTGAGTAAAGGTAAGATTGTAGATTTAAGCTTAGATGTGATCTTAGAGGCCATCAAGTCCAAACAGAGATGCAGTGACTTATCCAATGTTTCCCAGCTAGTAAGTTTCTGAGGTAGGATTTGTACCTAGGTTTTCTTGACTCTAAATTCAGTGTTCTGTCCACTTTACCCTGTTGCCTCTTAATGGGGAGAATTACATTGGAACAAATCCTTCATACCCTTTGGTCTTGTCCCTTTAGTGATACATGTATGATAAAATTAGCCAATATTAGGAATACATCATGAAAAAGAAAAAATATTCTGGAATATAAGCTGGAATGTTAGTTTGAACTCACGGTCTTGGCTTTAGTTGGATAACCAATCACAGAAGTAACTAACTATGAAGAAACTTCTCATTTTATTTTCTTGCAGAAATAGCATTAATAACCCATAAAGACTCCTTATATTTATTATAGCCCTTCATAATTGCAAAATACTTCATGTGAGTTATCAGTCCTCCAAATAACCCTGTAAATTAGGCTATCATAATAACAAGAGCAATTTATATTTGGAAGAAGTGAAATGGAGGATCACCCAAAGAGCAATGGAAAGGCAAATGATGGACATTACCAGGCTATAAAAAGAATTACAAATGAGAGGGAAAGCTAAAGATGCCATCAAGGAACTGAATCAGTGAAAAAGAGAATCTATTGGTCATATGGCAAGAACAAAGGACAACCAAATATTGCCTGGACCTTCCATTGGCATACTTGTGATGTCAAGATAAAAGGAACACTTTCAGCATAATAAACAGATCCCTTGTGGTCATACAAAATGTCTAGGAATGGATGAGTTTAAATGTGCATTGATTGGATTCATGAAATTACATATGAAATGGAGTATTGGACTTTTATTTATATAACACTTTAAAGGTTACAAAATTATAAAATAGAGGTACAAATAGAGGAAGGGACTTGACTTGTGATTTCAATAGCATAGAGAATTCCTGGAGGAAGAAATTTTCTCTATCAAAGTAGGTTATCATCTTCTCTGCAATTTACTCTTAGCAAGGCTTTTTAACCTGAGGCCTAAGATATAATTATCTGTGGGCTTTTAAAAATAATATTTTGATGATTGTATTTTAATACAATTGTTTTCCCTTGTAATTTTATGTATTTAAAAACATTATTCTAAGCAAAGTTCTATCCATTGCCAAAACGTTATTGCATTTTTGCCATAACATAACATAACAGATGGCCATTGAGTAATTGCCATAATATAAGAAAAGTTTCAGAACTCCTGCCTTGAAAGGTTAGTGAGCACTGAGAAGTCCAACAATTTACCCAGGATTCTATAGTCAACAAATCTCTGGAGAGACTTGAATCTAGGACTGCTTGCCTCAGGCTGGTTTTCTATCCACAATGCCATGCTCTTTTGTTCCAACCAGCACAGATATTACTATTCACATTCTCATTTCACCCATTGCTCCTAGCTATGTCTTCTGGGGCTAGATGAATGGAACAGAGGATTGATTACACATTTTTCAAGGTCACATAGCAAATAATGCCTGGAGTTAAAAACTGACTCCCTGGAGTTCAGTGTTTTTCTCTCTAAATTCACCACCTTGCTCAGAAAGGCATCTTTCTGCATCTGCAATTCTTTAACATGGGTAGCATTTTTCAGGCAAAAGCATTTTAGGGCACAAGAGTAATCGGCCAGAATAGTTCCCTATAAAAATGATTCTAAGTCAATTAAAAAATGCAGCCCTGCTTTTAACCCCTTCTTAATTCTTGGCATTGACCCAAATTCAACTTTCCCCCAGACTTTTTACTTCCTAAGAATGATTATTTTCATCAGATTGATGGGGTTTCATGGTAGGGAATAACACATTATGTCTGTGGTTCATATTACTTTAGACAAATATACTCCATGTTCTAATATAGGATTCTAGTAGATGTCCAATCCCAAGAACAAACTCTGGGAGCAGAAGTCAATCAACTCTGAGGGAGGGAGAGAATTATAGTAAGTGGATTTAGTGGACTGAATGAACACATTGCTCTGTGTTTATTTGCTTGGATTTTAGACATATGGAGAGCCATACTGCCTTATGGCCTCTGAGGTCCATGGTTAATCTAAGAACCCATGGAACCAATATAGGAATAATCTTTGGAGAAAAAAGAAGTCATGAAACTCAATTTTTTACTAATCTAGGAGAAATATGGAGAAGATGGTATATTTAGCATGCGACTACTGTGCCTCCATTTAGAAATTAACTCTTTCCCCTCAATTCAACTTTTTTTTTTCACATGGCTCCATTTTTCCCCTTTATTCAAGACATGTGGGCAACACCCTGGATACTGGAAAGAGTACTGGATTTGGCACATATTTGACAAAGTATAACCATCATATTCTTCTATTGAAGATGGAGAATGGGCATATATTTTGGGAAATTGGTCAAGTGACTGAATCCAAAAACTAAAATCCAAAAGGGGCAATTGTAGAGTCTATTTCCTGAGTGTGTGTGTGTGTGTGTGTGTGTGTGTGTGTGTGTTATTGTTACTGTCTTGTGATTAATGTAGGTGGTGAAATGGGAAGATCATAGCTTTCTCTAAGTGTTTGGAGTATTATTGAAGAAGAATTAGGCTTGTGCCACTCAGTCCCAGAAGTCAAACTTGGAGTAGTAGTTGGAAGTTACAGCAACCATTTTTAGTTTAATAGATAAAAAATCCTCTAATAATTAGAATTATAAAATAAACTGCCTTCACAGGCTGAGTGATTACTTATTGAGGGTTGTAGAGAAAATCTCCTCTTCAAATGTGGATTAAACTAGATAATCCTCCCAAATTTGATTCAGTGTATATGAAGTGAATTATTGAATGTGAAACCACTTTATTACTATTAAGGTGCTATGTATGTATCAACTTTTAAAATTATCATAGAAAGAATTCATATTGAATATACCGACGTGTGTATTTTGAGATGCTGCAGCTAATTAACCTAACACCCTCTTGTCAATGACATCCTGGATTTTCTGATACATCCAGCTTTTGAACACAGAAGTGTTGGGACCACTGTGAAGAGAAAGAAGAGAATGATGTATAGTGTGTGTGTGTGTGTGTGTGTGTGTGTGTGTGTGTGTGTGTCTACCCACATGCATGTGAAGAGTGGTTAGGAGGTGACTCATTGTCCCTACCCTAAAGAAACTCCCAATCTGGAGGGACACATGGCACACATGTGAGTAATTATAATTTGAAATAGAAAATGAAAAGTGGTCCAGGATACATGGTATTGATACAGGCTGGTTAGACATGGCCATTTTCTTCTGAGGATAGAGGGTGGACAGACAGATGGAAATAGTTAAAACAATGGCTTAATCCTTATGCCAAAAAATTCTACCAATCCCAGAACTTATTTTTATCTATTCAATGAATGCTTGTTGCATGACAGGTTATTGGGAAGCGAGGTGACACAGTGGATAGAGTGCCAGGTCTAGAGTCAGGAAGACTCGTTTTCCTGAGTTTGAACCTGGCCTCAGACACTTACTAGCTAAGGGATTATGTTTACTTCAGTTTCTTCATCTGTAAAACGAATTAGAAAAGGAAATGGCAAACCATTTCAAGATATTTGCCAAGAAAACCCCTAAAGGGGTCACAAAGAGTCAGATACAACTGAAATGACTGAAAAACAATAGAGATGATGGAATTTGCAGATCATAATGGTGTGTGGTTAATTAGGTCAGAAGATCTGAGCTCAAATCTGTCTTCAAATATTGACTAGCTGTATGACCTTGGGTAAGTTCACTTAACCTCTGTCTGCCTCAGTTTCCTCAATTGTCAAATGGGGATAATATTAATAGCTCTCTTATGGAGTTGTGAGGATCAAATTAGGTAGTATTCGTAAAGCACTTAATATAGTGCCAGGAACATAGTAGGCTCATAAATGCTCACCTCCCACCTTGACCCCTGCCCCACATAAGAAGCCACAGTTCTTTTCATATACATCACAATAAAACTAAATAGACTCTAAACTCTTGGGTCCACTCTAATATGTCTTCAGTTCTCTCTGCTCAAGCAACTTCAATGGTACCCTATTGCCTCTAGGACAAAACAATCTAGCTAACTTTTCCAGAGTTTTTTCACTTACCTTTCCACTCTACATTGGAGCCAGGTTGCTTATTCTTGAACTTGATATTTTATTTCCTACCTCTGTGACTTTTGACAGGCTAACCCCAAAAGCCTGGAATACATTCCACCTCTTCAAATCTGCTGCTTAGAATTCCTAGATTTGTTCAAGGCTCAGTTCATGTGCCATTTCCTACAGGAAAACTTTATAAAGCTCCTGATTGGTAGATCCCAAATATATATTTATCAGTTTCTATGTTATGCTTGCTCTCTTCTCCCAACTTCCCCAACAAACTTATGGAGGGAAGGGGCTGTTTGTTTGTTTTTCTTTATAGTCCAAGCATCTAGTGTGGTGCTTCAAAAACATCAAATGCTTAATAATTACTAACTGTATTGATTTTTATTGGATTTGTGGGTTTGGGTTATAAGTGCAGCTCCATTTATTAGAAAAATTTTAGAACTGGCAATGAAGGATATTAGTGATATGTCTATATCTTTCTCTGTGTGATTGAATGTCTTATTGGTGGTTTGTAGGCTATCAATAAAACTGTAGTTTGATTAAAGTTGAACATGAGTGTGTTCCTGCTCCTTAAAATTCAGAAGCAGACTGGCATAGTTATTGTTTGTCAACCACCAAGGGAAATAGGGAAGGAAAAAGGGAAAAGCTTCCCTTATTCTAGCAAGTTCACAGGTTCAGAACGGACTAAAAATGATAGATCAGTGTCTATCCCTAAATTTAGCTCAGTATGGGTCAGTTCAATAAACATTTATTAAGCCTTAATAAAGGTAACATTTTAAGAAATGATTCATGGTTCCTACCCTGAAGGAAGTTAACCTGGACAAAGAGATATGATGCATATCATCATGCAAAAGACATAGGAAAGAACATAAGAGTTCCAAACAGTTGTATAAGCAAATGGGTAGATTTGTGCTTGTGCTGACCCTTCTGTTCTTAATGTTTTATTTATTTAACTGATGAATGCTGTTTGCAGAGCCTGGCAAAGGATACTGTGAGGTTTTAAAAATAAAAGTTCTTATTCCAAGTCTAAATGCTGTTTTTAACCATTCTTGATCATTCTAATATTGCTGTGGCCTATAAAATGATGAAGGATGTTAAATAAACTTTATTTTTTAAATATTTTTTTATCTTTTTTTTAAACCTTTAACTTCTGTGTATTGGCTCCTAGATGGGAGAGTGGTAAGGGTGGGCAATGGAGGTCAAGTGACCTGCCCAGGGTCACACAGCTGGGAAGTGTCTGAGGCCGGATTTGAACCTAGGACCTCCTGTCTCTAGTCTTGACTCTCAATCCACTGAGCTACCCAGCTGCCCTGTTAAATAAACTTTACCTTTGACAGATGTCCAGATTTATTCCATATTGGATTAAATTCAGTATACACATATTTAAGAGGAGTCTTACAATGGAAAAAATAAACAGGGTATATAGATACCTGATTTTCCGCATACTTAGGATGAATTCTATGACATGAATTCCTTGAAGGGCATTATAACTGTTAGTTTTTCATTGTTGTACAACATATTTTAACAGTCATTTCACTTGATCAAAATTTTATTCAAGGGGTTTTAATTTTTTAGTGTGTTATGGATCCCTTCAGCAGTCTGGTGAAACCTATGGGCTCCTTCTCAGAATAATGTTTTTAAATGCATAAAGCAAGATACATAAGATTACAAAAGAAACTAGTGATATTGAAATTTAGTTATATATGTGTATGCAAGTAGCCATTCACATATACACTCACATACATATCTATCTGTACCTATTCTCTCTCTCTCTCTCTCTCTCTCTCTCTCTCTCTCTCTCTCTCTCTCTCTCTCCACACACACACACACACACACACACACACACACACACACACACACACACACACACACATATATATATTATTCATATAAATGAATGTGGGTGTATATACTATATATGTATCATGTTCAGGAATCTCCGCCCAAGATTAAGAATCCCTGCTTCTGTCATATAAATATATTGTGTAAAGTGACCCTAAAATTTAGGAAAAACAAGATATATTTTATAAGCCTCAAATTTGGATAACAGAAAGTACCATTCTGTCTCACCCTCTGTCCTCCTCCTCCCCTTTAAAGTTAGTAAAACGGAGGGGAGGACTATTGACCTGAAAATCAGAAATCTTAAATTCTATTCATGGCTGATGGTTCTGTGTGATCCAAGATGAATTTTTGACCTCTCTTTTTTCGTGTTCCATATGTAAAGCAATTATGGCAGAACATCTAACAGCAAGGTCTCTCTGGCGGAAGATTGTTCCTCTCAGGGGTTCGGAAACACCAAGGGAGACTAAACAGATCCTGGGGAAACCAAATTCCTCCAACGGCACAGAGAGCCAGATCTGGAAGGGACTTCCAGAGACAATCCAGCTATGCAGATTCGTCCAGAGACTGAAAGAAAACAGGATGTGGGCTAGTGGAGTTTTTAATAAATACTCTAAGTGTGTATCTCCAAGACTAGGGCTTTTTGGTCAGCCGATTCTCACTGCACCTCTCATTTATCTCTTATGCATGGGATGTGATTAGGGTTAAACCTCCTTCCATGTCCTGCAACAAACCATCTAAATGTAGGCCAGATTCTTTGATTTTGGAGATTTGCAGACTGTTTTGGCATATTTCGGAGTCACATATGTCTCATGGCAGACAGAATGCTAGACTAGGAATAAGGAAGATGTGGTTTCAAGTCTTTTGTTAGACATTTACAACATCCCTGAATCTCAGCTTTAGATTCTTTATCTGTAAAATGGGACTAACAAAAGCATTAACTTCTCAGGATAGTTGAGAGATTCAAATAAGATAATGTTTATAAAGTGCTTTGAAAAAACCTTAAAGCTATGATTATTATTATCCCATTTCCTCCCTCACTGCCACTGAAACCACTCTTGCAAAAACATTTTTATGGAGCTTTTTGCCTAGGCACATAGCCACTTAAAATTCATAAATCCCTTTTTTCCCATATCTTCAGTGGAGATTTAAATCTATTACAGAATGTGCACTCACACACACACACACACACACACACACACACACACACACACACACCCTCATATGTGACATGTAGATTGGACAATACTAGCCTGTGGAGTAACTTGAGTGTCTCTGAGCATGACTTTCATAATATGATTTTAGCAATAGCAGAGAAGATCCTTCTGCTCCCTCACATGTCTCCTAATAGATTGGTGAATATGTATGACAAAATTATTCATCTGAGGTTAATGATTCTATTATTATGCATGTCATAAACCAGAATGTGGGAAAGATTGGTCAATATTTGGTTAATTAAAACACGGAAAAAAATGCCACCAACAAAACATCTTCAAGGTTTATCTGGTCTATTCTCCTGTCATATGGTAGCTAGGAATCTAAATTTTTTTTCATATTCCTCAGAAATTGGAAAAAGAAAAACAAAGTTAGAGGTTAATTTGAGTTGAGCTGGAGATCTAATCTTTGAAATCAACAGTGGCTTCTCCATTTTGAACTGAACTCATTGACTTAACCAAACCGAGTCTGTTCTCTACTATGAATTGCAACAAATCACTAATTGGGTGAGTGGCTTTCCTGGATAGCATATTGCAATCCCTTTCAAACTAAGGGAATAAGCTTGGAATTATTTAGATTGCAATTAGTGGAAATTCATCACTTTTGAGGAATATTATTTTTCTCAGTAGTTATTGTCTGCATAGAATGGAGGGTGCAGAGTATTCACAATTGCTTATGAAGAGTCTTGAAATTCATGAAGTTCATTAATTAATTCATTAATTCATTTGGCAATTTCTTATTTGAATGGCCATGTTCAGAAAGTATGAGATAGATATATATGATTATAAAATACTAGATCTCAAACTGTAAGAAACCTTGGAGGTTAAATATTTGTCTATTTATTTACCCATCAGTTAACTTCCCAAAACAAAACAAAACAGCAATACAAACAGAAACATTTAAACATTTTTTCTATATCTTTGTTGATTTTTTTCTTTGTTTCTCACTCTCTCTCTTTGCCTTCCTGTTATTACAACCTCCAACCAATTATACCATTTTTCAAGTTATTTGGGATGCACTTATATCTGTGATATAGTGGATATTTATATCCTTCTTCAATCATTTTGGAGTTAACTTTAGACAACATCATGATGGAACCTTCTTTCATCACATATGAATTAGTTCATCTCTTTACAAAACTTTTCACAACACAAATAGAATTTTGAAGTTTGGAAAGAACCTGAGGAATCTATTTTAACCCTTCCATTTTTTAAGGGGGAAGAAAAGAAAAAGTCCTGTTATTTTATTTCCAAAGGGGAATCCTAGGATAAAAAAAAAAACAAAAACTCTTCTTCCTGATAAAATTCTTCCCTAACTTGAGTCTTGGATTTTTGCCTAGAGGCTCTAGGGGCTGAGCAATTTACCTATGTTTATATAAGTATTCTGTCATAGGCAGGACTTAAATTCAGATAATCCTGACTCCAAGGCTAAATCTGTCTCTTATGCTAAAGATACCTATACAAAGAAAGGAACTTGGTTTACTTTCCAGGAGCTTACTATCTAATAATTTTATAATAGAGACTCTTGATAACTATGTCTTCTTATCTGCTATACAAAACAAATATAACTTCTAGAAAATTCTGCTTTATACTGTTTAGCACAACTCCCCAAGAAGGAAGTAATATAATAGCGGGGATCTAGCAATATGTCTTTAGGATCTTTCCCTTCTATTGTCCACATTTTTTGTTGTTGTTTCGTCATTTTTCAATTGTGTCCATCTTTTGGGGACCCCATTTGGTCTTTTTATGTTTTTGGCAAAGATATTGGAGCAGTTTCCCATTTTCTTCTCCAGCTCATTTTACAGTTGAGGAAATAGAAGCAAAAACGATGAAGTGACATGCCTAGGGTCATATAGCTAGTAAATGTCTTTGTCCAGATTTGAATTCAGGATGATAAGGTTTCTTGACTCCATACTGGGCTTTCTATCCACTGTGTGCCATATCTTAAGTGATGAATGAATCAAGCTATTATTTAAAAGCAAAATTAAATAAGTGTACAAGTGGAATAGATAAACCCATTTCTAAAGTATTTAGGGGGGATCCTCTAAGTTAAAGTTGTATATTCTCTCTCTCTCTCTCTCTCTCTCTCTCACACACACACACACACACACCCTTTATTTCCTTTTGCCTCTGCTTGAATAATAATAATAATAAAAGCTTATTTGGCTGGGAGAGATCAGAGCTGAGTAAANACACACACACACACACACACACACACACACACACACACCCTTTATTTCCTTTTGCCTCTGCTTGAATAATAATAATAATAAAAGCTTATTTGGCTGGGAGAGATCAGAGCTGAGTAAAGGTGAGCAAACATAATCGTCCACAATGAAATGTAAATTTGTCTGGGTTGATGATGCCAGATATGTGTTTTTTCCCCCAACTTCAATGTGGTAGCAATAACAGAGAAGCACATTGGCCCAGTAATCAGAAGGGAAGCTTGCCCAACTCCTGGTCTTAATGAAATGAAGCCTTGAAAAACAACAACAGCATGCTTGGTGTAGATTGGCAGAGTTTCAGAGTTTTAATTAGAATAGGATTGCAGTTGGTTTGTTTATATCCCTTCTTTCTCTTATTCTCTGTCCCTGTCTCTTTCTGCCTGTGTCTGACTCTCTGTGTGTGTCTTTCTCTGCCAGTGTCCATCTCCCTCTGCTTCTCTTTGTCTCTCTGCCTTTCTCTGTCTCCCTCTTTTCTGGCCTTGGATGTCTTCTTGAGGTTACTGCTTTGATAGTTTTTGGTACATGTCAAATCCAGTTGACTTGAGAACCTGTCAGATACAAGGCAAAGAGACTGAGGCTGCCTTCTCTTCCTTCATCTTTGATTTGACTTGAGAAAGACCCTCTTTACCATGTTCATGCCATTTCTGTCTTCATTCAAGAAGGCAAATGTCTCAGTCCTCTTCAGGCTTTTTGCAAGTGACAAGTTGACATTCTGCACCTCATGCACATAGTCCCCCGCATATTGTAGGTTTTTTAAAAATATTCATTATTTGGTTGGTTGATTGATAGGAAAAAAAGGTAACGCCTCTCAAGGAGACAGAAAGCACCAAAAAACCTTGAATTGGATCAAGTTTGACCTAAGGGCCGTGCTGTGATAGTGTGTGTGTGTGTGTGTGTGTGTGTGTGTGTGTGTGTGTGTGTGTGTGTGTTGTGCAGGATGAGGAGGAAGGTCTCTTCTATTTGTGTGGCTAGGTCAGGGAATAATTCTGTAGAAATATTTCAGAGCAGCTACACTATATCCTGAAGTAGGTGGTGGGCGTTGGTGTGAATGATGATGGTGAAGACAGAGCAGACAGTATTTTAGTGCCTATTGTGGGCTAGAAAGTCAAGACTCACATTAATTTAAGCTCCTAAGGAGTTTGGATTTAAAACTATAATAACTATTACTTTATATTTACATCAAACTTTAAAGCTTACATGATTTTTTCTTCATACCAACCCTGAGGAAGATAACACAATTTTTATGATTCTCATTTTACAGATAAACAAAAATTCAGAGAAATGAGGTGGCTTATTTGAGGTCCCATAGCTTGTTGGAGCAGGGACAGAGTGCTGTGTCTCTTTCCACCATGCTTGAAAGGAAGAAAAACAGTAGAAAAGAGGGAAAGATAAAGGAAAGAAGGAGGGAAGGAAAGAGAAAAGAAAGGAGAGAAGGAAAGAAAGGGACAATAAAAAGAAAGAAAGAAGGAAGGAAGGAGAGGAAAGGAAGGAAGGAGAGAAGAAAAAATTTATTGAACACAGTGTTACTTCAATGGATGGGCTTCGATGTAGCACAACACTGATTTTTCAAACTTTCTAAAGCTTGTGAAACTCAAAGGAGGTTTTTTTGTTGTTGTTGCAGTAGAATCTCAGTCTTGGTGGAATTTGGAAGACTGAGGTGGAATTTGGAGATAATAGAGTAAAATATTAATACCATTGTAAAAAGATTAAAGATAGAGTAAAAGAATTTAACTATACAAAAAAATATTTCTAGCAGCTCTTTTTTGTGGTGGCAAAGAATTAGAAACTTAATAATGGGATGTCCATTAACTGGAGAACGGCTGAACAAATTGTGGGGTATGCTAGTAATGACATACTACTGTGCCATAAAAATAACAAACAAGATGATCACAAAAAAATCTGAGAAAGCTTATAAGAAATGATGCAAAATGAAGTCAGCAGAACCATGAGAGTGTTGTACAGAGTAAAAGTAATAATGTATGATGATCAATTGTTGAATAACTTAGCCATTATCAATAAGGCAAGGATCCAGGACAATTCCCATGGACTCACAATGAAAAAGGATATCCACCAACATAGAAAGAACAAACAGAATCCAAATGCACATTGAAACATATTATTCTTTACTTTATTTCCTCCATTAATTTTTCTCTAAGAAATGTGTCTTGTTTCACAACATGATGAACAGGGAAATATGTATTATATGATAACATATATACAACCTATATAACATTACTTGCCTTCTTGAGGAGACATGGGTGGGATGGAAAGAACATGAATATAAAATGTCAGAAGACAAATATTAAAAATTGTATTGACAGGGAATTTGGAAAAAAAATTAAAAATTAACAACTGACATGAAGTCTGCAAAGCAATTTACATAGATTCTATCACTTGAACCTTACAACAGCCCTGTGAGAGAGATATGGTAGGTATTATTAATGCCCACATTCCTTTTTACAAATGAAGAAGCAGAAGGTCATAGACCTTAAGTAAACTAGCCAGGATAACATAGCCAGTAAGAAATAGCAATTAAACTCAAAGTCTTCCTGACACCAGGCCCACCATTTTATCCACAAGTCAAGCATTTGTTGTTTTGTTTTCCAAAGAAGTTTTGGAAATCTATTTTAGAACCTAGACTTCTATGAAAATAATTTAAATGCCACTGAGGAATGAAGTTTCTGGACTAGTTGGAAGAAAAGCAGAATCCAGAGGTCACTGAGTGTATCCTCCTGTCTCTGGGCAACAGTGAATTGAAATGATCATATCAGGTGGAAGATCATAGATCTAGAGCTGGATAGAACCCCAATGTTAAGCTAATACCCCTTTCCCCTCCACTTCAAAGATAAGGAAAAATTAGTTCAGAGAAGTTAAAGAACTTGCTTAAGGTCATATAATAGAAAGCATCAGAAGTGAAATTCTGTCCTTGTGACTCCAGAGTTAATATTCATTCCATAGTACTAGAAGTCACAGTACTTTATGACTTAGGTAATTCTGACTTTCCTGAGCAATTTTTTCCATATATTTAAAATGAGGGTGGGAGGTAGCTAGTTGGCTCAGTGGACTGAGAGCCAGGCTAAGAGACAGGAGTCCTGGGTTCAAATATGACCTCAGACTCTTCCTAGCTGTGTGATCCTGGGCAAGTCACTTAATTCCCATTGCCTACCCATTACTGCTCTTCTGCCTTGGAACCAATACACAATACTGAATCTCAGATGGAAGGTAAGAATTTTTTTAAAAAGAAAAAGAAAAAATACAGTAAGGGGGAAAGGGGTACTAGATTCATTTTGGGGTCCTTTCCACCTTTAGATCTATGATCTTTCCATCTGATATAGTAATTTTAATGCACTGTTGCCCAGAGACAGGAGGTACTAGATTACAACCCAGAGTAATTACATGACTTTCCAAAGGTAATGTAGTAAGTAGCAGGGCTGGTATTTGAGACTAATCAGCAATCAACAAAATGGGTTTATTTCAAAGACATACTCTCAACAGGAAAATATTGTCTTCATAGTCTTCCTAATCTGGAGTTTATTTTTAATGTGTTTTGTTTATTTTTTTTAATGTCACTGTCACTTAACCTCCCCATCAGAGAATCTTCCCTTTTGAGAAAGAAAGAAAAATGAATGAAAATAAACACAGTAATCATGAATGACAGCATATTAAACATTCACAGTCCACCACCAATTAGGAATAGGGAAATATGTTTCATCATCAATCTTCAAGAATCGAGATTTATTATTGTAGTAATCAAAACTTTGATATCCTTTATTAGTTTTTCCTCCTCTTTTTATTCTGGTCTTTTTTGTATGTTGTTTTCCTAAGAGCTATTTCTGCTTTCTTGGCTCTGAATCAGTTCATCTAAATCTTCCTAAGTTTCTCAAAATTTTTTCTCTCTCATTTCCTACAGGTTTGTAATATTTATTACTTAACTTGCTAACCTCCTCTATGAAACATTTCCTCTAAAGAAAAAAAAAAGAAGTGAATAAAGCAAGACCTAGCATATGTATATACATACGTATTTTAAATGATTTCAATGTATTTAATTGGGTGACTAAACTTTAATATTTAATTTAATATTTATTCTTGGGTCTTTGAGCTTGCTTATATGTATAATATATACACATGCAGGATTATAAAGGGAATAAATCATATTGTAATAGTTTAATTCTATTTATAGTCAAATACATAACATATATGTGCATATACATATAATATATGCTATAGTGTAGGAGTTGTTATTCTGGGATCTTTCTCTGTGTGTGTGTATGTGTGTATGTGTGTGTGTGTGTAAATGTATATCAAACACCTATAATACCCAGATTAAGAACTCCTACACCATAATATAAGATCCTTGAGGTAGGGATGGTATCTTTTTTAAAGTTTTCTAACCCTCTTCTTTCACTATAACATAGTTTTTTAACATTTTTTTTTGCATCATGATATTCTTTGGCTGTCTAATAAAACCAAAGGGCCCCTTCTAAGAAGAATATTTACATATATAAAATATATATTTAAAATACATAGCATTACAAAGAAAATCAATTATGTTGAAATAGAGTTAATAAAATATATTTTTAATGGTTCATAGACCCTAGGTTAAAAAAAATCTTGCACCGGACTCTTTGACAGTAGGAATAGCGTATTTTTTATAAAGTGCTTTTTACTGAGTATGGTAGGCACTCAAAAATATTTGTTGAAGTTTGTTGAGTAGTATTTGAATATAAAAACTATCTATCATTTGTTTGAACATGAACCTCCAATAGGATTTTTCTGCTTGCCAATGTATCTATCCATCAAACATTGAACAGGAAAGTGCAATAAGATAGTTCCAGGAGAACCTAGTCAAATAGAGAATTGGACTTAGTGACTAGGAGAATGGGGTATGATAGACTTTGAAAAGGTCAACTTCCCTACAGAGGGGGAAATTAAATGTGACTTTATCATCACCATCTTCATCATCATCATATACATGGTAACATCATTTTTTTCTCCCTATGTAATACTAGCTCATCTTAGGCTATGCACCATAAGCAGGCATCGTTAACATTGGAGGAGATAGGATAAAACTCATGACTCATGACTTTGGCTCTAAAAGGAACTTACACAAAAGAAACAGAATCGATAAAATTAAGGGCAGTGAAATGGCATGGCACAATAAGAATATAGAGTTTTGTTGAGAAATTCAGAAACATGAGTGGGAAAATATAGTAGAAAGCATTTGAATGAAGGTTAACCAAAGTAAAAAAAAACAAGTGTTATAATAATATAACACAAAATATAAAATATTATAATAAATACAATATAGTAAATAATATAATAAAGTGTATAATACGGACCACTCACATAAAAGGAGCAATTAGATGTGAATCAGAGAAGAAAAGCCTGGCATTAAACATGATATGCTAGTAATGGGGAATTTCAACTATCTGGATATTGATGAAATATTCTTCCATGGTCCTTAGGGTGCAGTAGCAAAGCAGATTGTTAGTAATTCTTTTCTAATGACATTCTCACTGATAAAAATTTAAGAATATAAAATATCAACATAATAATTTCTTTTTTAAAATCATTTAGCAATGCCAAGGATTTTTATGACAAGAACTTTCTTGTCTTGAACTGTGACTGTAATACCTACAGAAGCATTTGCTGGGCTACATCTCCAGAGACAGAGATGTTTCTTCCATGGATATTGCTTGAGGACACTGGGATGGAAACATTGCTACTCTCATGGCTCTTGGGTTCAGATCTCAGGTTGTTATTATCAGGATCTGAAGGGAAATTGTGATCAAGTTGAAGGTGGTAATTTGACTTATCTGGCACATGCTGCCACCTAACTCTTCTTCAGGTACTGAACTGCTTCATTTAGGATGAGTTGCCTTCCCTGTGTGGGACTAAATAATAGCTTATAAGTAAAATATTTAAAGATTTCAGTAAACTACAAATTAAATTAAGAGTTAACTGGGCAATTTGAAATCGAATGCTATGCTGGGCTTTATTCAGAAGTGTAATACCAAGAAGGAGAGAAGAAATATTGATGATATAGCCTATCCTTATCAAGCTACTAGAAGGCTGACATTAGTTCCTAAATGCTACATTTATTAGGAAAAATAAGTTCAGGGGTAGATGACCAGAATGGTGAGAGGGCTATAGCTCATGTCATGTGATGGTTGTGTAATGAAAATGAGAACCTTTAGGTTGGAAAAGAGAAGCCTGCTTTATATGCTTAAATGTGGGTTCTCCCTCACTGGAGGTCTCTAAGCAAAAGATGGATAATGAATTGTCAATGATATTGTGTTGGGAATTCTTTGACAGATTTTTGAGATTGATCCCTCTCAACTCTGTGATTCTGTGATTCAATTTGTCACATGTGTAATTGATAAATACATTAAAGTCTAGCATTAAACCATAAAAATCAAAGTGCTTAGAGACACTGGGTTTGCATGTTACATTTTTGGTGATGTCTTTTTAATAATTTGGGTTTGGATAGTCTGTACGAAATGTGGTTTCAGGCTGTTGTTTCAGGCAGCACCATAAGTAGAGAGATGGTGGTTTCCCCAGACATACCCTGGGGCAGAAATGAGGGGAGCAGAGTTAAGAATCACAGGCTAAAGATGGGGGGAATACTCATCTTCTTATCCTGAACATGTCTGAGAGACATATGGAGACCCAGGAGTTATGGAGGGCTGAATGTTAGTATCATAACATAGGCATGAATATGAGTGAATAAACTTCCTAGTAGTTTGATGAGAATCAGTTTCCTTCCTTTCAACATTTTTTTTCACTGAAAGTGTCACTTTCCTGGACACTAATCAGACCTAATACAACATTGGTTCTGTGCTTCATAATTAGCTCATATCAAAGGCAAGAATTAGTCTAGAGAAACTGGGAATGTCAAGGATACAATTACTTATCTCTCACTCTTTGTTTATCACATTATGGACAACAAATATTTCTAGCTAATTCTCAAAATCCACACTGCTTGCTATTCTTTCTATAATACATATATACATCCATATACATATATGTTGATATGTATATGTAAAGATGCACGTATGTATGCATTTCTATATAATATTTACTATAGAACATATAATTTATATATGTATGCCTTTGGTATTTTTTATATATGTGTGTGTGTATACATATATACACACACCATTGTTGGGGATATAATGCAAATAATTGGATATAGAATCAAAGGACTTGAGTTCAAATTCTGACTCTGCCATTTGTCACCTGTCTGCCCTTCTGCACTTAATCTCTCTTGACTTCAGTTTACTAATTTGTAAAATATGAGGGAGCTAGATGTGATTATGTCTAAAGTCCCTTGACCTTTTAATCTTTGATCCTAAGAATCACACCCTATACTTAAGGATCTACTTTCAACCAGGTCTTTACCAATTCTGAACTAAATTTCTTAGAAAACATAGAATAATGGGCAAAGAGGCAGAGCTTATAGAATTCCCTTCTAGACTCTTGGCTCAATTTCTTTTTGATATGGACTAATTTCTTTCTATCTTTTCTATGCATGAATTAAATAGCCATCAGAGAAGCAATGTTTGGCCTTGTCCATTTTTGAGTCATGCACAGTAATTAATGGGAACATCCCTTTGCTGCCTTGAAGTTCTCACACCTGAGTGTGATTGCTCTCCTGGGATCTAACAGAGCCCTTCCAGACAGGGTGGTTTCCTGTCTGGGCTAAACTAGCAAAACAAGGGAGCAGCAGCCACTAAAAATAGAATTTGGCTCCGTGGCTCAGTAATTGGCTGAACCTGAAGAAGTTCTGGATTTGGGGGAGAAGAGAACACCCTAACCTCAGCAGAATGATTTAAAGGATTGTGTGTGTGTGTGTGTGTGTGTGTGTGTGTGTGTGTGTGTGTGTGTGTGACAAACTCTATTAGAACTTTTCAAAACACTTAAGGAGGAATTGTGGCCAGTGGTTAATTCCAAGGAGTGGGAGTAGGAATTTCCCTATTCAGCTTCATCTCTTATTTCATCAAGGTATCATGAGCAAATTTCTTATATTGTCTTGAATCCCTACAAAAAACAAGATTAACCCTCTCTTTTCCCACTTTTCTCAATTATTGATGTAGCAAAAAAAAAAGTGAATTGTTTACTAAAGAGATAGTCCATATCTCTAGAGAATTCCCTCTACCTTGAATATGCTTAATGGTGACATATCATTGTGTGGCATAGTAGAAAAAGCATTGGATTTGGAATCAGAAGTCTTATATTTTAATTCTACTTCTGCCATATCTCTTAATTTCAGTTTCTTCACCTGTAATATGAGGATAAGTTCAATTTGCATTCAATGATGTAAGAGAAACTGTGCAGATAACCTTTATTTGACATTATGAACTTTGAATTTGACAGAAAGAACTCTAGGTTATATTGTTAAGTCTGTACTTGAATAAAGATCTCTTCATCATTTGACGTCTACAGTAATAGTTTAGCTCAATTTCCTCCAAAGTGGCTAATTTTGGTTTCACACAGACTCGATTATTAGGATCCTTGCTCTGTACTTATTTCTAGACTAACACTTCTCAATGTTACTTTTACCAATTTCTCCTAATTTTATCATTTGGGGTCAAGTAAAAAAAAAGGCCAATTCATTCCTCTTTCACATGAACACTGGAAGATAACTATCACTTCTCTCTCACTCCACAAGTCTTCTCTTCTCCAGGCTAAATACTATCACTTTGTTCCATCTACATTAATTTGGCATGGTTCCAAAACCCTTTAAATTTCTGGATATTCTCCTCTGGACTCATGAGCTTTCCAGTGTCCCTCTGAGATGAAATGCTAAAGATCTCATATTCTAAAAGCAAAAAGTTTAGAAATTTCCTTCTCTCAACTTTCATCTATGTTCCTATTTTCTCTGGTTGGGCATAATCAACCTTGAAAGGTAACTAGCTGGGTTTTTACCTAGCTATGATCAACACTACAAACTTAATTAGCTATTGCTTGAGCAACTGTTTGAGGCCTGTAGATAAGAAAGTCAAGAGCTATATTTCTTTCTTCAAGTAAACTATTTTCCAAAACATAATGGCTAAGCTTGTAATCACAGGTAGCCATTAAGACTCAATAAGAAATAAGGAAGTGGAGACTTAGCAGACAATATTTTATTGTCAAGCTCTTGGATGTTTCCATTACCTCTGTAGAAACTGACTCCATGATCATATGGTATCTACTGAGAAATATTGGATTGTTTGTTTTTTTTCTTATCCTGCTTCTGAACTCTTTCCTCCTTGTAAGCTGCTGTTGTGCTTCCTTGGTTTCTAAGCTCTTCCATCCAATGTAACCAAGCTATAGATGTAGGACTAGTGGAACATTCCAAATATTCCAAAGGCTGTGGCCTTACCTTTTCATTGAATTTGGATACACACACACACACACACACACACACACACACACACACACACACACACACACACAATCTTTTCTTTAGAGTTCATCAGTAACATTAGTTCCTCTATTTACCTAATTTAATGTCAAATCCAGAGCCTTTTTTTGTTTTGGAAAATGTTTTATTGGTGTTTTATGAATCCTCACATTACGGTCTTTTCCAGTGGCTCTCCTCTCTGACTACCCATTTGATCCCTTTCAAGAAAAGCACCCTTTGTTATAACAAAGAAATGTAGCAAAACAAAACTAGCACTTTGGAGGAAGGAAAAATCGGTGTGACAAGTTAGCCATCAGGAATATGAATGGAGTCTTGGAAAAACATATCTATGCCAGGAGAATAAAGAAGAACATAAAAACATTTTGTATTAATGGAATTATACTGAAGTATTCATCATTTATCAGCAATTTAATTATGTCATGTAGAACTTAGCAGGAAAGTCCTTGCTAATCTAGTAATTTATGAACCCAAGACTTTAACAACTTTGGCTACTTTGGCAAAAAGGAGGAAAGAAGAAAGTCTTGCAGCTGCTTTGGGAGATGAGAGAGTTGGCAAGGATCTTTACCTGGGAGGTCCATTAACAATGAAGGTGAAGCCCACAGAGCTATGGTAACAAGGGCACTTTACACACATGCAAAAATTTCTTGTCATAATTTTTATTATACTATTCACAAAGATGAGTAGTGTAAGAGATTCCCCACATGATTCACATTCTTTCCTAATCATGTTTCTAAATACTTCGGTAGCCAAAAAAAAAAAAAAAAAAAAAAAGGAAAGGTAGCTGGGCTTATCCCAGGGTGAGGGTTTGTACAAGCCTTTTTCACACTGGAAAACCTAAGGAATTCATCCACTTTTTTAACAAGAGATAAACTTCAAAACTGTGTTCTGACTTAGGTATAGTCTTTTCTTCAGTAATGCTTGAAAATCTTCTATTTTATTAAATGACCATATTTCCTCTTGAAAGAATTTAGTCAGTTTTGATGATTAGGTGATTCTTGGTTGTATACTCAGTTCCCTTACCTTTTGGAATATCATAGTCCAAGTCTTCCCAATCCTTCAATGTAGAAACTGCCATATCCACTGTAATCCTGACTGAAACTCCATGATATTTAAATTGTTTGTTTTTGGCTGCTTGCAGTATTTTCTCCTTGGCCTGGGAGCTCTTGAACTTGGCTATTATATTCTTGGGAGTTTTCATTTGTGGATTTATTGTAGTAGGTGATCTGTGGATTCTCTCAATTTTCATTTACTCTCTTGTTCAAGAATATCAGAGCAGTTTTTTTTTTGGTAATTTCTTGTAATATAATTTCTAGGTTTTTTATCATAACTTTCAGGTAGTCCAGTAATCTTTAGATTGTCTTTCTTATATCTATTTTCAAGGTCACTTGTTTTTCAATGAGATATTTCATATTTTCTTCTATTTTTTCATTCTTTTGATTTTGTTTTATTTTTGTTTCTTGGTGTCTTATGAAGTCTTTACCTTTTATTTGCCCAATTCTAATTTTTTAACTAATTTTCTTCCATGACCTTTTGATCCTCTTTTTCCATTTTGTCCATTCTACTTTTCATGGAACTCTTTTCTTCATTTGATTTTTGTGCCTCTTTTTCCATTTTTCCAATTTTGCTTTATAGATTGTTATTTTCTTTCTGCATTGCTTTGATTTATCTTTTCCCATTTTTCTTCCACCTTTTTTATTTGATTTGTAATTCCTTTTTTGAGTTCTTCCAATGACTGAGACCAATTCCCATTTTTCTTTGAGGTTTTGCATGTGATTGCTTTGCTCTCACTGATCCCCCCACTCTATCAATGCCTTGATCTTCTCAGTTGCCATAAAATTTTTTCTATGATTAGGTGTTTCTTTCTCATTGTCTTCTTTTTACCAGCCTTTTTTGCCCTGTGGACTGGGAGGTCTGAAATCTGCTGATGACTTGCAGGACTTAGAGCACTGTAAGGTATTTTGCCCTGAGGCTAGGGGCTGCACCTCAGTGCAGGCTTGAAAATGCTAAGTACTACAGACTTCAAGGCCTCACTATGGGCTGATGCCAGGGCTTGTGACCTTAAGGAGTGGGTGTGGAGTGTGGAATACTCTGCTGTTGGCTTAGGCAGGGTCCTGGTGTACCAATGTTGGCCTATGCCCAGGCTTGGAACCTGACTCATTTGGTGGTGAGTGGTTGGTTTGCATTCTCTCTATACAGTCTTGTTTCTGGTTTCCCCCTTATCCTGTTAAAATCACCTCTCTCTGCCTAACTTTCAAACAGTTTTTCTGTAGGAGAGCCCCCCTCTCTCCATCTCCTTGTTGGTTCTGTGACTTCAATTGTTTTGAAGTGCTATTCCAATGTTGGTTTGGAAGAATTCTTAGAGAGGTTCAGGCTTTTGTTGCTACTAAGCTGCCATCTTGGGTCTGCCCCCCCTCCCCAAATAAGTGTTTTTAACTTCCCCAAAATGTATTCTGGAAATGATTGCAAAATTAAGTTTTTACAGTATGGGGGGAAAAAAAGAATGAAAAGGAAACCCAGAAGAAAATCGACATTGTGTCTAAGAGAACTTTGAGTGCTAATGAAGGGAAGAAAAGAACTTTCAGCAATCAGGGGCTAGAAGTCACAACTTTGCCACATGGGTTCCCAAAGCTTGAGCCCACATTCCGCTATATTCTATAGGTTCTGATGTGAGAAAGAGTCACCAACTTTTTTTAGGATTTTTTGACCAACTGATTGTATTATAGCATCTAAGTAAATGTTCCTTTCTAAAAGCTAAGTTTGGATCATTCATTGATATCAATTGATAATTGAGAGGAAAAGCAACTCTTCCTAATTTATTGTGAAACTCAACTTGTCTAATGTATATGAAGCTCTTTTCACACATTAAGCATTATATGACACATAGATGTTGCTGCCGCAGCTAATACCTTTTGGAATGAGTATATCTTTTAAAAAGCTAATTTGTGTATTAAGTGGCTAGATAGAACTGGAATGCCAAATTCTCACCAATATACTTGAGGGAAACATCTTTAGTGGGGGCTGGAGCCATCTGCAAAGAGCATCAGCATCTCCTCTGCTTCCAATACCCTTAATGATTGTGGAGAGCTTTATGGGAGAAATTAAATATAACATACCTGGCCTTCAAGTAAGTTGGGGCCAGACTGGTCAGTGTTACATTTATTATTATTATTACTACTATTATTGCATTGATCTTTTTTTTTATGTTTCCATGTACAATGTCCCATTTTAGTGAAAAGAAGTCTTGCTTAAAAAAATAACACTTCAGAGCTGGCTTTTATCTCTATGACATCTTACTTCTAGGTACAAAGTACTAGAGATAGAAAGAAAGACTAAAACATCATCCTTGCCCTCGAGGAACTCACATTCTAAAGAGAGAGAAAGTATGTAAATAGCTAAGGCCATCTGAGGTATATAGAGTCAAATGTCAGATAATTTCATAGGGAAGATATTATTACTGGGGAAAAGCATGCAAAGTGGGAGTAATTACAGATACTAGAATTTGAAGAAAGCCATGGAACCCAAGAGGTGGTAGAGAAGGAGGGCAACATTTAGGAATGGTGAACAGCCAATAAAAAGACACAGCGAAGGAAGATTTAACATCTTTTTGTGAGACACAACAAGGAGGTCAATGTCATTGGTTCCCAGAGTGCATACAGAGATGTTAAGGTTGAGAAGACTAGAAATATAGGAAGAGGCTAGGAAATGAAGGGTTTAGCTCTGAATCAGAGGACTTTACATTTGATATTGGAGGAAGCAGGGAGCCACTGGAGTCAATGCAGTCAGGGTGAATGAGGTTTTTAAAGACATGACAATTCCAGTGGAGAATCCAAAACATTGCTTTGGCATAATAAAGAATAATTTATTTTGTCTGTTTAAAACTTGTTGAGTTTTATTGAAGATAATTAAAACACACATGAATTGACCAGTTATCTGGGACCAAGCAAAATGGTAATCCCTCTGTCATGTGAAAATAATACAAATACTAGAAAAAATCTCCTGGATTCATCTTAAATGTTCTTTAGTGTCTCTCTCTCTCTCTCTCTCTTTCTCTCTCTCTCTCTCTCTTTCTCTCTCTCTCTCTCTCATCTCTTTCTTTCTGAATACATACATGTGCACACACATATAAATATATATACAGTTGTCTCTCACTATATCATGGTTCACTTATTGTGGCTTCTCTGCATCGTGAGTTTAAAAAATATGTATATGTATATATCTATCAAATAAAAATGTCAAAATATGTATAAATCTATCAAAGAGTTTTTGCTTTATTGTAGGATTTTGCAGATTAATATCGTACTGTACATGATGGAAATGCAGTACACCACTACCATTTGTGCAAGTCTACCGACATGAGATTGTACATGGCACACTATTGACTGATGGAATGCAACTAATCATAGTGCTGTGTTCTGTATCCTGGGTGTTGATTGGCCTAAGGACTGTAGGTTAATAAGAGTGTGGAAAAGTTTTATATGAGAGTGGGAAGGGTTTATAAAGCCTTTAAATATATATAAATAATAAAATAAACATGATGCTGCTACTTTGTGAATTTTCACCTATCACAGTGGTCTCTGGAATGTAACTCCCATGATAGGTGAGGGATCGCAGTGTAAATCATAAAGATTCCTAGAGATAATAAATATCAATCTGCCTATATCTTTCTTTCTAAAATCTGCTGTAATCTCAAAGCAAATATATTCCTCATAGCATATACCATTCCTCCCCTAGCAAATTTAAGATTCTTGAGGAGAGGGACTTTGTCTAATAAATCTATGTCCCCATGCTACTACTTTCAAAATATTCATTTATAATAATTTCTCAAAGAATAAAATTCTGTCAGAATCATGTATTGAGTAAAAAATGTAAAGTCATTTTTCCTAAATTTATTTTAAACCCTTATCTTCTGTCTTGGAGTCAATATTGTGTATTGGCTCTAAGGCAGAAGAGTGGTAAGGACTAGGCAATGGGGGTTAAGTGACTTGCCCAGGGTCACACAGCTGGGAAGTATCTGAGGCCAGATTTTAACCTAGGAGCTCCCATCTCTAGGCCTGACTCTCAATCCACTGAGCCACCCAACTTCCCCCTCCTAAATATTTTGATAACTATTCCAGGTTCATAAAAAATTAGAATTAGAAAGACCTTAGGAAATCATCCAAGTCTGACTTCCTTATTTACATGCACAATTCAATATACCAAACATTGAAGTACCTGTTATGATCAGGGAGTTATTGTAGGCCTGAAAATGCATAAGTAAAAAACAAATAAACCAACTACTGATCTCAAGAAGCTTACATTCTACTGAGAGGGGGTGAATTATGTAAATTAATAAATAAATATAAGTTTGAGGAGGGAAAAATATGGAATGAGAATCAGGGAAGAATTCCTGTCAAAAGTGGCACCTGGGCTCGGCCTTAAAGGAAGGTAGGGATTTTCAAAGGTGAAGATGAGGCAGAACAGCATTCTGTTAAAGGAGATATTTTGTGAAAAGGCACATAAGTGGAAGATAAATTGAATGATGTATCCAAGACAGTTTGGTGAGAATATAAATGTCTGTGAAAGGAACAGCAAATAAATCTGGAAAGATAGGCAAAAATCAGATTATGAAGAATTTTAAATTTCAAACAGAGCAGTATTTATTTTAAACTATCAAAAATAATGCATCTCTAAAGATTCTTTTTTATGTAAGGTTTTATTTAATTTACTAATTTATAACATTTCTATCTGGTTATAGGATTCATGTTTTATCCCTCCCCTCCTCCCACACCCTCTCATAGCCCACATGCAATTCCACTGGATTTTACATGTTTCATTGATCAAGGCCAATTTTCATAATAAATGATATTTCCATTAGGATGTTCATTTTGAGTCAATATCCCTAATTATATGCCCATCCACCCATGTATCAGGCAGTTGTTTTTCTTCTGTGTTCCTACTTCCACAGTTCTTCCTTTGAGTGTGAATAGCATTCTTTCTCATAATTCCCTCAGAGTTGTCCTGGATCATTGCATTGTTGCTAGTAGAGAAGTCCATTACATTCAAATTGTGTATCTCTAAAGATTCTTGAGCAAGAAAATGAAAAATGTTCAAAACTGTCTTAGGAATATTATTTTTGTTTGAGGAAGTTTTGTGTTTTTATCATATTTTTATTGATAGCTTGTGCTTTTATATCACAACACCCTTTTCTTCCTCTACCCTTGTAACAAAATATTTTTAAAGAAAAATTAAAAATCAATTTAAAAAAACTTTGTTGAAATATGTAGATAGATATAGATTTATATATCTCCCTATCTACATACTTATAATATTCAGTACCCATAGTTCCTTACTTTTCAAAGAGTGAAAGGATCTATATTTCCTCATGTCTTCTCTAGAGACAAACTTAGTTGCTAGAGTTCAATAGATTTCATTTTCTTTTTTTTTGTGGTTCTTTCACTTTTTGTTTATGGATAAATTAATTATTAATACTATTATATTAATATAAATGTGACTGATGTAATTATCATATTATCTATATAATGGTTTCCCTCATTCTACCTACTTCATTTTGCATGCATTCTTGTAAGTCTTTTCATTCTTCTCTGAATTGTATTTATAATTTCTTTTTTTAATTATTAATCATTTTCTTTATTATTTTAATATTATCACATGTAGCATATGTTTGTTATACAAAGTACTTTTGTGGCTATGTATGTATATTTTGTACATAAACACTAATATGTAGTGTTATGAGTATATTTTTTTAAACCCTTAACTTCTGTGTATTGGCTCCAAGGCAGAAGAGTGGTAAGGGTGGGCAATGGGGGTCAAGTGACTTGCCCAGGGTCACACAGCTGGGAAGTGTCTGAGGCCAGATTTGAACCTAGGACCTCCTGTCTCTAGGTCTGACTCTCAATAAAATGAGCTACCCAGCTGCCCCGTATTTATCATTTCTTATGGCATAGTAAGGAAAATTATTGTGACTGCTTTGTGGAAGATAGATTATGAAGGAAAGAGATTAGAGTCAGAAAGACGAAGACAATAGTCCAGATTAGAAATCATGAACTCCTGAACTAATGTAGTAACTTTGTGATTAGAGAAAAGGGGTGGCGGTGGGGAACGTGAGAGCTTGTACAGTTGTGGTAACTGAATAATTGATTGGATAATCATTTACTAATGAGAAACCAGATCAGGGAGGATTGAGGATGGCTCCAGTGAAGCAAATGTGAATAGCTGAAAGAATGGAGAAAGATGAGGGTCATAATTTTCACAGAAAAAGTAAAGTGTAGCGTGAGGTCAAGCTTGGTAAACTGAGGAATGTAAAACCTAAACAAGTTGTTTTAGGTCACACCTATTTATGGCTAAGATAACATGAAATTGTAGGTCTTGCTCCAAGAACAATATTATTCCATTCTGTTTTCTGTTTGCAAAGGTTACCATAAGGATTTTTCTTTCTATTGCCAAAGCTCATTCTGTTCTTTATATCTATTAATTCAACATTTGATAAAGCTTGATTTTTATTTCTCCAGGAATCAAGTAATCTTTCTTCTTTTCTTTCACTATCAAGTCTTTATAGTGCCAGGAGGATCTCTTACCCTTTTCAGAAGAGCTAGGAAGTGAGTGAAATCAAATGTTAGAAATTCAGTTTTAAGTGTAAACCAATGCAAGAGCAAAAGAGGTCAGAATTTCTGCAAATAATATCTCTTGTGTCTGCCATAAACCCTTGGGAATCTCCTAAGTATTAATGCTTACAAGTTCTAAATAGTTCCTTTGTCATTTTTTAACACATCTTTAATTTAAAAATTTTTTTTTGTTTTCAAGGGCTTTTCAAGTTGAAAATTTCCAATTATGTGATAATGATGATAGTAATAACTTATACATCTGAAGTGCTTTGCAGTTTACAAAATGCTTTTACATATGTGATCTCATTTGATTTTCCCAACCATCCTCTGCTGTAGATAGGGTAGTTTTTATTTTTCCTATTAAGTAAGGTGAGGCTCAGAGAGGGGACATGACTTTCATACAGTCTCATAAATAATAACACCTGTTCTTGATTTCCTCTTAGATTGGATTTATAGGGGTTGGAGAAATATCTAGAATCTCCTCATTTGGAAGAGACCAATACACAAATTAACTCATTTCTTCAGTTGTAAGAGATTTCAGAAAGAATAATGAACTGGGAAAGAACAGTTTAAGAGGGTATAATTTTCTTCAAAGGGAAATTTAATTCAATTCAATTACCACATGTCAAGGACTATGCTAGTTGCTGTTGATAAAAAAGATGAAAAAAAGAAGAGTCTGTGCCTTCAGGGAGCTTATAGACTATTGGAAAAATATATCCTGCAGACAAATAAATAATTATAATTAATCTATAATGGGTAGATATAATTTGAATGATGATTTAGGTTTCAGTGTTCTGATATATGAGAGTTGTATGTTTTTCACTTTGAAGAGGACAATGTCATCACAAGGTGATGTCTTGACTTGTCTATTAACTGGATTTAAGTGGGACAGAGTTGTACGAAATTCAGTATCACTCTTTCTTCCAGTCATCAAAGTCCAGCGGCAATAAGAAAAATCATGATGACAACTGTTGTCTGGGGATGCAGTGGATGACATTGTCATCTTCACTGTCCAGTCAAGTGCTAAGCTCTCCACAGTGCCTGCTTCAGTCACCTCTATGGCCACTGGAACAAATTGTTCTGATCTACCTATTCTATCAGAGTCAGTCTTCAAATGTTTGTGGTAGATAACTCACCAACATGTCTGTGGGTTAACTTCAACCTGGTTCAGCCCGTCTTCTGAGGCAGTTTTAATGAGGCATAGCCATTGCATATGCTGCAGGTTCTTGAAGTCACAGGTGAGAACTGGGTGAAAGATGGACAGCCTTGAAAACATCTTGGAAGGGCCTCACAGCATAGGTGAGATCCCAGAACTCTCTATTCAATCCCCTTTTTGGGTAAAGATAGAGAAAAAGCATGGTTCTCTTTCTGATAAATCTGATTCATGGTATATCCTTGAGGTAGTGTTGTTAAGGAGAGACTTAATTATGAAGGTCATTATTATGACATGTATGATATATACTCTAATTTTCTTTTTTTCAGGTTATCCTTGAAACAATCCTGTGAGGTCGTGAGGGGAAGAGATCGCTATTCTGCATTTACTTGTTGGGGAAATAGGTCTCAAAGAGATCATGGAAGTTGTCTAAAGACATGGAAAGTCAGTGGAGGAACTGGATTTGAGCTTTCTGTTCCCTGAGGTGGAACAGTATCTCTTTGTTGGTGTGTGGGGCCTCTGTTAAAAGAAGTGCCCAGGGAAATATGTTGAGGTTCTCAGTTGGACAAAGAGTGGGAAGACACCCCCAACCACATGTGGGTGACTCACATCATCAAAATAATTATGTGAAAATAGAAGATGACTCCTCCTAGATTCAGTGCCTCTACCATCATCATATTGTGGGAAGGAGGATCTCAACAGAAAAAATGTTAATATACTCCTAGAGGACTGTAGTCTTTGCTTGGGACCACAAGGAAAATAGGCTGTTGCCCAGTGAATGGCCAAAGGGATGAGGATGTGTCCATGAAAATAATGTAATTGTAACTCTTCAAAGTTGTCTAATTTTATTCTCCTATGTAGAAAATTTTTAGCACATTATTTGCATGTCAAAACTGGCAAATCCCAGATATACAAAAGTGAAGAATTAATAAGATTAGCTCACCTTTGTATATTAAAGCTCAAAATGGGGATTTTTGAAATACCCTACATAATATTGTCCTTATTTTAACTCTGAGTTAACAAATATAAGTATTATCCCCATTTTACAGATGAAACTGAAGATAAGTAAGCACCCCAAAGTAGCATGACTAGCAAAAGGCAGAGCTGGGACATGAACATTTTTTCATACCAAGATGAGAGTATCATCTGCTATACATACCATGCTTCCTCTTTTAACTGGAAATCTCCTTCAAATACCTAAATCTGCAGGTCCAAGTAATGATGGAAACTGCTACTGACCCTCATCCAAACACTTTAAAGAGGCTTTTCTGTTTTACAATGGACACAAAAATACAATTGCCTTTGTGACAGCTGGTTGGCATGTGTTGATTTTCAAGTTAGGCCCTAGTTCATAATAAATAAAAATAATAAATAGCAATAGGATTAGCTCATTGGGATTTCAAAATGAATCTTATCTAAGCAGAGTCCACAAAACATGTTTTGTTATGGTACATCCCTAAAGCTGTGACTCTTGCCCTTCCCCATAATTAAATTATTGCTTATGAGAAGATTTGGGGGGGGGGGGGATAAATGAAATCAGGTAATCCTGTTTCACTGTTTTCCATAAGCCCTTTGGCCAAGTTGGCTAGTGACAAATGCGAAATAAAGGTACATATTATATATTCACTTAAAACTTGGCAAGAAAGAGTCTTTTATTATCTAATTTTTTTCCATGCCCAACTTCGCTATTTTTAACATGCCCTTTGCCAAGTTTCTATAGAGTTTTATTTTCCTATGACTACGTGTAAAAAATGAAAAAAAAAGGAAGGGGAGCAAATAAAGTAGTCTCAACATTGTTATTTTTTTTCTTGTCACAGATAGACAAAAGCTCCCAAAGATCAAGTTTAATCATTAGGTTTAGGGTGCTTGGAAAGGAATAAATTTCCCAAATGACTCCTATATCAGGTTTACACATTTAGTCTTCCTTTTCTGGCCTTGCCTTTCCTTGCCATATCATCTGCCTTTATGTAGTATCCAGGGGCATGCTGCTAAATATTTTTAAAAATCATTCTTTGAAAAAAAGAAAAATTAACTCACAACACACAATTAGGTTTAATATGCATTATTATTATATTCTCCCTTACATTCTTAGGCTTCAATAATCAATGAAACAATAAATCAAGTCATGATTTGTAATATTTGTTGATTTCTGAAATGTAAATACTCACACTGAAAATTTAACAGTCCTACTCTAACCAAGTCAGAATGGGCCAGGCCCAATGCACCCCTAATTCATTTTTTTTAAACCCTTGTACTTCGGTGTATTGTCTCATAGATGGAAGATTGGTAAGGTGGGCAATGGGGGTCAAGTGACTTGCCCAGGGTCACACAGCTGGGAAGTGGCTGAGGCCGGGTTTGAACCTAGGACCTCCTGTCACTAGGCCTGACTCTCACTCCACTGAGCTACCCAGCTGCC
>NC_058133.1:214476841-214491117 GCF_016433145.1 Gracilinanus agilis
AAAAAAAAAATATATATATCACAACTCAAACAAGATACTCTTCTTATTTTCAAGTAGGAGAAAAAGAAGAGAAAATTTTCCTAAAAGGGTCTATCCTTTGGACATTTCTGCTCTTCATAAAAAGAGAAATTCCTGACAACTATCAGGAAAACCTACTTTTTATTTTCTAGCATTCTAGCATAGATTCTTTCATTAAAAAATTATTCAGGTCATTCATTCATTTATTTATCTATTAAATTCTTTGAGTAGTGGAAGAGCCCTGAATTCAATCTTTGCAAGAGGCTGTATATACAGGAATTCAAACTCTTAGAAACCAGAGTAAAGCAATTGACATTCATTGAATCCTTAGTATGCCCCATATTAACTGCTCAAGCATAAAATGTAACTTCCAGGAATCCTTCATTATTTGTTGATTTATTGAAGTTATGATATTAACTAGAATTTCTTCTTCTCTGTATAGGTATTTGTCCTGGAAAAATCACATATATTGATTTTTAAAGATATTTTTAACCCAGGCTATAATACATGAGAGAGCTTACTACTTAAAGAAATCTTATAACCACTTCTATGAAATAAATAATCTCTCTTTACTTTAGAAATCATCTACCCCAATTACCTCATTTACAAATGAAGACCAAAAAGTCCCCTTAGAATGAGATAATGTTGAGTAAGTAAGCTAGGGGAAAATATTGTGTACCATATTTTCTCATCTGAAAAAAAGAGACCAAAACAAAGCAAAAATGAAGATTCTTGAAAATGTTCTTCAAAATGTCCTTCAGTGGTTATAGAAAGTGGCAAGATGGATAGAGTGCTCGCCTTGTAATCAGGAAGAGTTGAGTTCAAATTTTGCCTCTGACTCTTAGTAGCTATGTAATTCTAGGCAAGCCACTTAGCCTGTTTCTTCATCTGTAAAATGAGGAAATGATAAATTATACCTCACAAGGTTATAGTAATTGTTCAAAAAATATCATATATAAAATGCTTATGACCTTGTTTTCGTTTTCTTTGGATCTGTGATTTCATCAAAGTAGAAACTTATTGCTGATGAAGTCTGGAAACTTTAACTTAGAATCCAAGAAAGGAGTTCAGGGAACTGAGAGCTTAATTAATTGGGTTCATTTTCACCAAACTAAGATATATATATATATATATATATATATATATATATATATATATATATATATATATATCACAAGGACATGAACCCAGGTTCTTTCTCTGATGTCAGTCCTGTTTCTGATATGCTAAAATTACTTTTTGTTTTGACTATATGAGCAAAACTCTTTGTAAGTCATCCTGAGCATTTGTCAATTGATCTGGAATGTATCTCAACAGCATCAGAGGCCTTGAATGACGTACATTTAAAACTGACCACAAGACTGTCATTCATTGCCTTACTTATTGGTCTTGCTATGTCTTTCTATTTTGGTGTATAGAGAACATTTTTGGATTTATACTAGAATAGATACCAGTATCTCCAAGAATAATTATCTCTAGTCCCCTTGGTAAACTTCCAAACTGACCTTTCATAAAACAGAAATTCCAGGCCACAAATTATAAAGGAAATAGAAGTGCTAGCTGGGATATATTAAAACCAATTGAAAACCTATTAAAATATATCTCCATGCCTGTAAGGAGACTGTGATGAAATTTCTATATTTTATTTCCTAAAATCCATTATAATTACTTAAATTTAAAATTCTTCCTCATTTTTGCATTAGGTATATTTACTACTTTTCTCTTGAAACACACACACACACACACACACACACACACACACACACACACACACAAATGCACCAGTACCTAGTGATAGATTTTATATGTTTGTTTCAACAAATGAAGACTAACCTTGAGTTCAGGATAATTGAACTGATGACAGACTGGGAACTGATAAATTAAACCGACACATTACAGTCATCTGATCACTTACACAAGGGGACTATTTCACTGCAATGGTTTTGAAAGAATCTTGATTATATGTCCAGATGTCCTTATCTAGACCTTTCTAATGCATATATTCTCAACCAATTTCAGTGCAATATTTACCCCATTCCATGGAGCCCTATGAAAATCTGTGATCACACTAAGTCATTGCTTCTAGACTTATAGAAATAGAAATCTAAATCACCAAAAAATAAATCATTTGAACTCATGCTCTCCAGCTTCAGACAATGTGCTCCATTTGTGTTTAATCTGTGTCATGTCAATCTTTTCCCATGAAGATACATTGTTTGGAAATTTTAATTTTTTATTCATGTTTAATGGAAAGTTTAGTTCAATGGAAAAAACCCTGAATCAAAAGACCTAGGCTTTAGGATCAGTTCTCTCTCAATCACTTATCAGCCATGTAGCCATGAGTATCAATTAACAACTCAGTTTTAGTTTCTCCATATATAAAATGGAAATAACAATATTTGTATTTTCTACCTCCTAGGGTTGTCCTAAGGAAATTTGTTCATTAACTCTGAAATACTACATAAATGTGATCTATTAGTCACCTTATTAAAAAATAGATTTTCCAATTATAAAAAAACCCTCTAATGAAAGCTTAAAGATCTTCTCTGACTTTGATAGTTTCCCTTAGCATGCAGAAATAGTTAGGCAGTAAGGTACCATGGAATCAGTAAGTCTTCTGTTCAAATCCTGCCTCACACATCTAGCTGTGTATCCTCAGGCAAGATACTTAATTTCTCTTAGCTTTAATTTCCTCATTTATAAAATATAATAGTGCCTACTGAAATAAGTAAGTGAGGGAATCTTGTAAAGTCTGGAGGAAATGGATTGTGGGTTGGGCCAGCGCTGTAGACCTGAAATGGTCTGCCCACAGTATGAAGCCAAGTGGTAGGCTTCAAATCCTGTGGGTTGCAGACAACACTATGTGACTGCTCAGAAGATGTAAAAAACCAGACCTTTATTTATTTGAGAAACCCAGGAAGAGGTGTGGACCAGGGTTACAGGGGATCCTTAAGACTTACCAGTTCTAATTCCTCCCTACTCCTGACCCTCATGGGTTCTCTTCATTCCTAATAAAATTGGGCTACTCTATTTTACTATCTGTCTCTGCCTAAAAATATTCTAGTTAAATATCCTGACACTAACTAGTCCACTGAGACAAAACCACAGAGTCAGCAAAGTCTAGGCAGATAAGTTGGCTAGATAGCCAAAAGGCCAGACCCTCAGTGGTCTGGCTTAGAAAGGCAGAACAGAGATCGGGGTCCTTGGCAGCTCACATAAACTGGGTGAAAATGTTGATAACACTGAGAAACAGATCACAGGATATGGGTAGATCCAGGGAAGACTTCTCGAGATTTGGGAAACCTCCAAGGGAATCAGGAACATAGTTCCTTTCTCAAGCTTGGTCCAAAGATGGTCACAAGAAGGAAGCTCTTCTTTCCTTGGTCTCCAGAGTTCAACTGACCTCCCTTGAGATCCTGGTATCACCTCTTATCAGTTCCTCCTATTCCAAAACCCGACCCATTTAGTTCCATTCATGTACCAACTCTCCTCTGCAAATCCTTTGCAAATGCTCAAAATCTCCGCAACTTTTCCATACTTTCCATTTACTTTCTATACTACATTATAGGGTTGTAGTGAGAATTAGTGGAGACAATATATATGAAATGCTTTGAAAACCTTAAATTAGAAATATTAAGTATAAATATATATACATATTTAGATATGCTGTGTAGATATATTAATATATAACATGTTATATACTTATGTAAAATATGTATATATAAAACTATTTTTATATATACATTTTATTCTATTTTATATGTATGTTTTATTCTAGAAAAAAAAAATATATATTTTTCTAGAATAAAACATACATGTTTCAATCTGATCCTTCAAATTTTGGCTCCAGTCTTTATTTCAAGTATAGTTAATGGTATTATTTTCCACTTGTAAATAATATTATAGAGGATATTTAAGCATGCTTTGGAATAGATGACTTTTGAAATGTCTTCCAACTCTGAGATTGTATGTACTTTGGGATGACATTAATTCTAACTCTACTCTTTCATGTTGCTTTGAAAATAAAACAGACTTAGTGGAACTTTTTGATTCAATTACCAAGAATTAGTTAAGGAAATAAAGTGCAAAATTAAACGTTAGAGGAATATTCAGTGTTCATGGCTAGGATTATCAAAATAATAAAATGATAATACAACTAAAGCTAATTTACAGTTTAATTTTGTAACTATCAAACTATCAAAGGGCTATTTTACATTAATTGATGAGGTAATAAGAGTTCATTTAGAGATTTTAAAAAAAGATCTAGAAGAGTGAGAAAAATAATTTTTAAAATAGAGATAAAGGGTGGTTAAAATTTCAAAACCTCAGTATATTTTAAACAGCAATCATCAAAACTATTTAATATAGGTTAAAAATTAGAGACATAAATCAATGGATCAGACTAGACAAGGGGGAGTGTAAATAAGGTAACTGAATAGTCCACTGTTCAATAAATTGAAAAGGGGGATTACATAGAAAATAACTCTCCATTTCATAATAATATCTGAGAAAATTAGAAAGCAGTGTGCCAGAATCTATGCTTACACCAACATCTTGTACCATATTCCACAGTGAATTCAAAATAGACACATTTCCTTAATATTAAAGAGTATACACCTGGAAAAGCAACAAGAAGAGAAACAGATAACTAAGAGTAAGAGAGGAATTTTTAATAAAAATCAAAATTAAAAATTAAAAAAGACAGAATTAATTGTAAATTATAAAATAGACTTGCTTACATTATACTGAAATTCTGAAGCAAAATTAATTCATTCAACCAAGAAAGGAAGTGGTCAAAGAGAAGGTAGGCATTCCATTAATTTTGTCAGATAAGGATTTGGGAAATAATCATATATACATGCATGTAAAGATGAAAGGAAGAAAGAAAAAAAAGAAAGAAAGAAAGAAAGAAAGAAAGAAAGAAAGAAAGAAAGAAAGAAAGAAAGAAAGAAAGGAAGAAAGAAAGAAAGAAAGAACAATCCAAAACAATCTTTAAAAAGTGTTTCAGGGGGCTCGGGGGAGCGGGAAAGAACATGAAATATGCAACTATGGGAAAATATTCAAAATTAAATAAAAATTAAAATAAAATAAAAAGAGTTTCAAAATGACAGGAGTCAAAAACAAACAGCAAGATGCAGTAAGGAGTCTGTCCTGCTGAATACAACTTGAAAGGTAGGCAGAGAGAGTCAATTTTCAAGGGATAAAGGAGAATGGGAAGCAAAACTGAATACAGAGGAGTGCTGGCCAACTATTACTCCACCTACTAAGTCAGGTTGAAAGCCTGTGTATTGGCCAATTTTGGGATCCCAAGACCCTGGTTACATCAGCAACAGAGCACCCCATACCCTGGACCCACCCCTTGAAGTCCCAAGCCCTGGCAATACTCTGTAATGTGGTCCAGAAATCCATAGCACTTGGCCCTTTTGAGCCAGCACTATAGTAAAGACCTAGCACCAGAGCAAAATAGTTCACAGGAAGCCATCAGCAGAGGAAATGGAATCATCAGCTTTCAGAATTCCTAGTCCACAGGCAAAATAAATAAATAAATAAAGGGGTGGGGGTGGGGCTGGGGAAATGAGCAAACAGCAAAAGAAATACCTAATCCCACCAAATTTCTATGGAGACAAATAACAAAGCATCGAGTCAATGGTGAGATGGTGAGATACAAGCAACCGCTTAACAAAACTTTCAAGAAAAGCAGAATTTGGCCTCAAACACTAGAAGAACTAAAAAAGGAAATCAAAAGTCAAATAAGACAGGTTGAAGAAAAATTGGAAAAATAAATTAAAGTAATACAGTAAATAGCCTAAAAACCAAAAATCTTCAACTGGAAAAAGAGGTTCAAAAAATCCAATGAAAAAAAGAGGTCCATGAAAAGTAGAATGGACCTAATGGAAAAGGAGGATCAAAAGGTCTTGGAAGAAATTTATCTTTTAAAAATTAGAATTGGGCAAATAGAAGCTAATGACTTCATAAGACATCAAAAAACAATGAAACAAAATCAAAAGAATGAAAAAATAGAAGAAAACATGAAATATATCATTGAAAATTGACCTGGAAAATAGATCTGAAACAATTTAAGAATTATTAGACTAACCAAAAGTCATGATAAAAAGAAAAGCCTAGACATCATATTACCAGAAATTATCAAAGAAAACTGCCCTGATATTCATGAACAAGAGGGTAAAAAAGAAATTGAAAGAATCCACAGATCACCTCCTGCAATAAATCCCCAAATGAAAATGTTCTAGCCAAGCTTAAGAGCTCCCAGATCAAGAAGAAAATATTGCAAGCAGCCAGAAAGAATTCAAACGTATGAAACTCTAATCAGGATTACACAGGATTTGGGAACTTTCTCACTGAAATAATTAATAATAAAGTAATAAATATTTTAAAAATCAGTAAAATTAATAAAATAACAAAATAGATTTTATTATAAGAGATAAGGAAGGTGGTTTCTGATAAAAGGCAGTAGAGATAATGAAGTATTATCAGTACTTAACATCTATGCACCAAATGGTATAGCATCCAGATTTTTAAAGGAGAAACTAAAGTAACTTAAGGAGAAAATAGAAAGTAAAACTATACTAGTCAGGGACCTTAACCTTCCCTTATTAGAATTAGATAAATATAACAAAAATAAATAAGGAAGAAGTAATGTAAATGAATGAAATTTTAGAAAAGTTAGATTTAATAACTATCTGGAGAAAACTGAATAGGGGCAAAAAAAGGATTATACTTTATTTTCAGTAGCACATGGTACATATACAAAAATTGGCTATGTACTAGGCCAGTTATGGGCAAACTATAGCACACAGGACAACTGGAGACATTATTCCTAACCTGATGAATACAGTGAGTAGAACACAATACAATGAAACTTCGAAAGGGTTGCCTCAGAAACAGACTGACAGATGAGTGTTTCCTTTGGCCTGGTCTTTAAAAAGTTTGCCCATCACTATATTGGGGCATAAATATTTCACAGCCTAATGCAGAAAAGCAGAAGTAATAAATGCAACTTTTTCAGATCATAATTCAATAAAAATGATAATCAATAAGGATTCATGGAGAGGCAACTTAAAACTAATCAGAAACTAAATAATCTAGTTCTTCAAAATGGGTAGGTCAAAGAACAAATCATAGAAACAATCACTATTTAATTGCAGAGAATGACAATAAGAAGAGAATATATGTAAATTTATGGGATATAGCCAAAGAAGCAATCAGGGAAAAATTTATATCAATAAAAGAGAAAAAGCAGATCAGTAAATATGTTATGCAACTAAAAATAAAATAGAAAAAGAATAAATTTTAAATCCCCAATTAAAAACTAAATTAGAAATCCTAAAATCAAAGGAGAAATTAATAAAATGGAAAGGAAAAGAACTACTTAACTAGTAAAAAAGATGAGGAGCTGGTTCTTTGAAAAAACAAATAAAATAGAGTATTAGTTAATTTGACTTTTAAAAGTAGAGAATCAAATTAACAATATCAAAAATGAAAAGGGTGATTTCACCTCTAACAAAGAGAAAATTAAAGCAATCATGAGGAGCTATTTTATTCAATTAAATGACAACAAATCTGCTAATCTAGGTGAAATAAATGAATATTTACAAAAATATAAATTAGCTAGATTAAAAAAAAATGAAATAGAACACTTAAATAATCCTGTCTCAGGAAAAGAAATTCACAAACCATAAGTGAACTTCCTAGGAAAAAATCCCCAGAGCCAGATGGATTCACAAGTGAATTCTAACAAACATTTAAAGAATAATTTATCCCAATACTATGCAAACTATTAGGTAAAATAAGCAAAGTAGGAGTCCTACCAAGTATTTTTTTAATAATAGAAATATGGTGCTGATAACTAAGTCAGAAAGACTAAAAAAAGAAAGAAAATTACAAAACAATTTCTTTAAGGAACTGATGCAAAAATCTTGAGTGAGACTATGGCAATATATCACAAGGATTATTCACTATAACTGGGTGAGATGTATACCAGGAATGCAAGGCTATTTTAAAATTAGGAAAATTAAAAGTATAATTGACCATATCAATAATTAAACTAAGAGAAATCACATGATTATCTCAGATGCAGAAAAAAGCCTTTGACAAAATACAATATCCATTCCTATTAAAAATGAAAGCTTGAAAGCATAGAAATAAAGGGCCTTTCCTTAAAATAATAAGTAGTATTCATTAGAGCCATCAGCAAGTATCATCTGCAATGGGGATATTTAGAAGTCTTCATAATAAGATCAGGAGTGAAGCAAGGATGTCCATTATCACCACTGTTGTTTAATATTGTATTAGAAATGCTAGCTTTAGGAATTAGAGAAGAAAAAAGAAATTGATGGAATTACAGTAGATAATAAGAAACAAACTCTTTGCAGATAATATGATGATATACTGAAAGAATCCTAGAAAATCAACTAAAAGGCTAATGGAAATAACTAATAACCTTAGCAACATGGAAAGATACAAAATAAACCTCCATAATCATCAGAAATGCTATATATTTCCAACAATAATCAACAACAAGAGTTAGAAAGAGAAACTCTTTTTAAAATCACAATATAAAATATTTGGGAATCTATTTGTCAAGACAAACGCAGGAATTTTATGAGCACAATTATACAACACTTTTCACACAAATAAAGTTAGATCTAAACAATTGGGAAAACATTAATTGCTTATGGGTAGGCTGAGCTAACATAACAAAAATTACAATCCTACCTAAATTAATTTACTTATTCAGTAAAATTTATTTTATAGAACTAGAAAAAATAGTAACAAAGTTCATCTAGAAGAACAAAAGGTCAAAATTTCAAGGGAATTAATGAAAAAAAAAGTGAAGGATGGTAATCTAGCAGTATCAGATCTTAAACTGATTTATAAAGCAGTAATCACCAAAACAATCTGGTACTGGCTAATGGTGGATCAATGGAATAGATCAAGGGTTGATGACTTCAGCAATCTAGTGCTTGATAAACCCAAAGATCCCAGATTTTGAGATAAGAACTCACTATTTGACAAAAACTGCTAGGAAAATTGGAAAATAGTATGGCAAAAATTAGGTTTAGATCTACGTCTTACACCCTATACCAAGATAATGTCAAAATGAGTATATGTTTTAAACATAGTGATATAAAGAAATTAAAGGAACACAGAATAGTTTATCTATTGGATCTATGGAGAAGGGAGGAATTTATGATCAAACAAGAGATAGAAAGTATTACAAGAAGTAAAATGAATAATTCTGATTATATTAAACTACTTACTGTTTCTAAAAATAAAACCAATGTAACCAAGATTAGAAGGAAAACAACAAACTGATAAAAAAATTATAATAAATTTCTCTAATAAAAGTATCAAATTTATAAGAATATAAATCATTCCCTAATTGATAAATGGTTAAAAATATGAATAGGCAGTTTTCAGATAAAGAAACCAATGCTATCAGTAATCATATGAAAAAAATGTTCTAAATCCCTCTTGATTCGAGAAATGCAAATTAAAACAACTCTGAGGTACCATCTCACACCTATCAGACTGGCCAATATGATAATAAAGGAGTTTGATAAATGTTGGAAGGAATTACTTGGGTGGAGTTGTGAAGTGCTCCAACCAATCTGGAGGACAATTTGGAATTGTGCCCAAAGGCCTATAAAATAATGCATACCTTTTGATCAAGTAATACCACTCTTAGGTCTCTATCCCAAAGAGATTTTTTTTTTAAAATGGGAAAGGACATGTTTGTGCAAAAATATTTGTAGCTGCTCTTTTTGTGATGGCAAAGAATTGGAAACTAAAGGGATGTCCCTCAATTGGGGAATGGCTGTACAAACTGTGGTTTATGATGGTGATAGAATACTATTGTGCTATACAGAATGTTGAACAGGATGACTTCAGAAAGAGCTAGAAAGACTGAGGTGAACTGATGCAGAGTGAAATAAGCAGAAACAGGAGAACATTGTACACAGTAACAGCAATATTGTGGAATGATCAAATGTGATAGACTGCTACTAACAGCAATACAATGATCCAGAACAATTATAAGGGACCTCCAGAGAAAGAAGTGTTGGAATAGAAATGCAGATGAAAACATGATTTATGACTTGTTTATTTGGGTATGTGATCTGGGGTTTTGGTTTTACAAGATTATTCATTTGCAAAAATGAATAATATGGAAATATTTTGTGTGACAATACACATATAACCCAGATTGAATTGATTGTCAGCTCTTGAAGGTGGAGGAAAGAAGGGAGAGAGACAATATGAATCTATAATTTTGAAAAACATATGGAAATTTCTTATTAAAATAAAAATAATGTTTAAATTTTTTTTTAAATCCAGCTTCTTTTTTCACTTCCTTCTCTATGGCTGTACTCTAGGCATGGTAAGAAAATAAAATCCATGGTCCTGATCTCACCAGATTCATTCTTCATAAACTTCTTTTTATAAATTTTTTCACAACAAAGAGTTAATTTTTCCCCACCTTCTTTCTCTGCCTTCTCCAGAGATCACTTAATAGATCAAAGTTAAAAATAACACAATTTTTCTGACTGCATAAAGCTTGGTTTCTGTGATTTAAAAAATTAATTGTAAGTTTCTATAGAGTTCTTAGGAGAAACTTTTGAAACAGATATTATAAATGATTTTAAGATAAATTATTTTTCTTCAAAATAAGCCTTTTTCTCCTGTTCTGGGTAGAGATAGATATGATTCCTTTCTCAAACAGTTCACAATCTTTTAAAATGATCGTAATAATTAATAGTCCTTACATTTTAAGATTATTTTTAAAGGCAAGAAGAAATATAATTTTAATTAGGATTAAGGAAGGGCTCAGAGCTCCCATATTGACTTGGAAACTGTTTGTTGAAGGTTCCCCCTTTCTGGAAGCATCATACAACACCTACATTCTTTCTTTTTTGTCCCTCATCGCCAGCTTTTTCTTGAAGGCCATTATTATTACTTCTAAAAGTTCATGTCCTGAGTCTCTTGGAAAGGATCTGACTACTGCCTGAAAGTAAGTGTTGAATGTGTATTAAGCAATCCCAAAGCATTTATTGAGTGAGTCAATCATTTCTCAGTGTGACATTTCCACTAGGGGCAAGTTGAGATTTGAACCCAGGCCCTAAGTATAAAAAGGAATTATATGAATAACAGCCAGTCTCAATTAGTTCCTTAGTCTCCTAAATCCACTAGCTTGCCTTCTTCATAAATGTGAGACTTACCATAAATTGGGGTCATGGGGGGAGTTCTCAGTTACTATGAAAACAAATCATTACCAGAAAACTGCATTCCCAGTTTATTGTATTTGTTTTATTTATATTTTTATTACTTCTTCCAAAGTCTCCATATTTTCCATGTGTGTTTTTTTGTCCTTCTCATCTGTTTTGGACCTTGTGGAAAGTTGGGCTTTCCTCCATCTCCTAATGTGTTGAAGGTTTTATAAACAGTCATTTTTCATTGTTTTCTCTCCACTTTTCCATTTCAAGATTCTGGGTCTAGTTATATTTGTCAAAAAAAAGAGTAACTAATAAGTGGGGGAGCAGAAAGAAGCACTTTTCAATATGATTGATAGCATTGGTATCTCTCCCTTTAAAAAAAAAGCACTAGAAATTAGGCAGCACTTTGTTATGCAATACATTCATGCATCCATTCACAAACACACATACTCATGTGCACACAAAGAGACTACTATTTTTTTAATTGAAAATTTTTGTTTAATTAATTGATTTAGAATATTTTTCCATGATTACTTGATTCATGTTCTTTTCCTCCCGCCCACCCCCAACCCCCGTAGCCAACGAGTAATTCCGCTGGGTTTTACATGTGTCATTGATCAAGACCTATTTCCATATTATTAACATTTGCATTAGGTGATCATTTAGAGTCTGCATCCCCAGTCATGTCCTCATCAACTCATGTAATCAAGCAGTTGTTTTTCTTTTGTATTTCTATTTTCACAGTTCTTTCTCTGGATGTGAATAGTGTTATTTCTCATAAGTCTGTCATAATTGTCCTTAGTCATTGCATCGCTGCTAGTACAGAAGTCCATTACATTCGATTATGCCACAGTGCATCCATCTCTGTGTATAAGGTTCTTCTGGTTCTGCTCCTTTCACTCTGCATCAGTTCCTAGAGGTCTTTCCAGTTCACATGGAATTCCTCCAGTTTATTATTCCTTTGAGCACAATAGTATTCCATCACCAACAGATACTACAGTTTCTTTAGCCATTCCCCAATCGAAGGGTATCTCCTCATTTTTCAGTTTTTTGCCACCACAAAGAGCACAGCTATAAATATTTTTGTACAAGTCTTTTTCCTTATTATCAGAGACAGTATTAAATCTACTATAAGCCATATCTCATGGCAAAGAACCACAAGAATTTCTACAGATCCTGAGCATCATTGACATGTAATAACTAGGGATAGAAGAGTTGGAATAGAAATTGTGGTGGAAGCATTGATGAGCGCTTCCATGTTGGCATGGATCTTTCCAATTCTTTATACATGCATATACATGAAATAATACTTCATTATACATATATATATATATATACGTCACATAGGCACATACATATAGATACACATAGTCCATACACATGTTTGAGTATGAAACTAATATAGAAAAACACGTACTTTGTAACCTAGGTTTTAAGAGTGTTATCTGGAACACTGAGAAGTTAATGGACTTGCCCAGGGTCACACAGGTAATATATATAGACAAAATATCAGAAGGAGAATCTTGAACTCAGGTCTTTCTAACCATAAATATGGCTTTATTTCTACTTTGCTATGCTGTTCTTCATACACGTACACACAGACACACACAGACACACACACACATATATATGTATATGTGTATACATACACATTGGAGGAATTAAATAAGTGAAAGAACAACTGTATATACATATATTTGCTCATCAGAATGCAGTAAAATGAATAGGAATAAATGTAAAGTCTTCCATTTGGGTAAAAAATGTTGGTTTCACAAGTAGGGAAGTTTATTGGGAAAAGTTATAGGGTTTTTAGCCTGCTGCAAACTCAATTTGATTTAGCAATGTGATGTGGCATCCAAGAAAATTTTAATTAAATTTTAAGAGATTTTAACTTTTAGGAAAATGATATAATTGTTCCATTGTATGTTGCATTCATCAGCCCTTATATAGAATATTGTGTTTAGTTTGGGGCTCCATACTTTAAAAAGGACACTGAGAAATCAGTGTCCAAAGGAGGACAATCAGAAATGAGGATCAATGGAAAGAAATGGAGATCTTTAGCCTAGAGTAAAGTTGGGGAGGAAGAGTGTGATAATTGTCTTTAAGTTTTTGGAAGGATTTTAGGTGTAGGAAAGATTTAGTCTGTTATATTTGTCTCCTGAGGAGTAGAAGATGGAAGTAGAAAAGAGGTAAATTTATCACTGGATAACAGGATATCATAGTAATTTTTAGAGCGGTCCAATGGTAGAATGAAGAGAAGGTGCTAATTCTTACTCCCTGAAGATGTAGAGGAAGAAGCAGAATGAGTTCTTGTCAGTTGTATTATAATGAAGATTCCTTTTAATTATGGATTAGATTATAAATTATAATGTTTATACATATACACTATATATTGGATTAGATTATAGATTAACAGGTAACTGTTAAAAGTCCATCCCAATTCTTAATTTCTACCATTCTCTTATGGGATGACTCAGGGTGACATAGTGAATAGAAAGCAATTAGAATGACCTCACTTCAAACCCTGGTTTCTGACACAAACTGACTGTGTGATGGGATAAGTCATATAACCTCTCAGAATGCCCACAGAACTTTATAAGACTGTAAGTTACAGAAAAGTTTCTGGTTTGTATTGGTGTAAAGAATTTCCTTACAAGATACTTTATACTGCTGATGCAAATTAAATCATGGCATTCTCTCTCTCTCTCTCTCTCTCTCTCTCTCTCTCTCTCTCTCTCTCTCTCTCTCTCTCTCTCTCTCTTTATCTCTCTCTGTCTCTCTCTCTCTTTCTTTCCCTTCTTTTTATTGTCATATTTTAAAGTAAGTATATAATCTTTAAAACTGGTATTTATTTAAACCTAGGAGAATGCTATGCTATCATATATATCCTATATATACCCTCCTCCTATAAGTACATTCATATACATCTAGAAAGAAAGGTACAGAGGGGGAGAGAGAGAGAGAGAGAGAGAGAGAGAGAGAGAGAGAGAGAGAGAGAGAGAGAGAGAGAGAGAGAGAGAGAGAAAA
>NC_058133.1:214520737-214568895 GCF_016433145.1 Gracilinanus agilis
TCTTTCTTTCTTTCTTTCTTTCTTTCTTTCTTTCTTTCTTTCTTTCTTTCTTTCTTTCTTTCTTTCTTTCTTTCTTTCTTTCTTTCTTTCTTTCTTCTCCTATACTTCAATTTATCCACAATCATATAATCATCCCATTAAAGGATCCCATCAGTTCTTGACTAGAATACTGCTCTAGTCCTTTAATTGATCTTCTTCCTTCAGGTACTCCATCCTCCACTAAAATGCCAAAGTTATCTTCCTTAAGTACAAACCTGACTGTTACGCTTGTTGTTGTTCACTTCTTTCTTTGTGACTACATTTGAGGTTTTCTTGATGAAGATATTGGGATAGTTTGCCATTTCCTTCTATAGTTTATTTTTCAGATGAGGAATTGAGGCAAACAGGGTTAAATGACTTGCCCAGGGTCACATAGCTAGTAAGTATCTGAGGTTGGATTTGACTCAGGAAGTCTTCCTGACTCTAGGCCTTGAACTCTATCCACTCTATATTTTTGTTGTTGTTGTTGTTTTATACCATTGAAACTCTTGATCTTTTTTTTTCTTCAAGGGGAATTTTATTATTTTTATCTAGTACTATAAAATAACCCTTTGGTAATTCAATGTATGTTAATGTATGCTAAATCTATAACTTAATATAGGTTACATTTCCATTTTTCCATATTTTTTATATAGCACAACCATGATGAAATTCTCTTTTTAATTATTTGTCCCTTTTTATTGCTATAAAGAATACTTTTTAGTTAGTTGTATTCTGATAATTCCTGCTTTTCTTGATGTGTGAAATCCCTGATATTCCATATATATAATTCATATTAAGTAGGATTTTATGCTCTAAAGGCTGCTTTAGTGTCTTCTGAAGTAGGAATGACAAATATTATCACTCTTACTAATACTTAAGACAACAGAGGCTGAGAGAGTCTAAATGACTTTCCCTTGGTCATACAGCTTAAGTAAAAGAGCTGAGACAATTCCAGTTCAGCAGATGTCTTGCATACTTTCTAGGACCACATGAGATATGTGAATGACCTCTGAAATTGTGGGGTGAACATTATTGGGCTTTGATTCAGTCCCATGGTAAAGATTCCCTTGTTGAGGTATTATAGGGGAACAGTGGCCAAAAGCAGTGTCTGAATTTTGTTCATTAGTCTTTTGTTTTTGTCTTTATATTCAAAAGTACTTGGTACTCATCTCTTGCTTCCTTAAATTTTGTAATTAGAAAGTTAATGGGAATTCACTAAAAGGGAATGTTTGATATTTTATCTTTTAGATCTAATATATTCAGGATATGATTTAAATAAGGTTCTTTGGGAAGCCAAATCTCCAATGTCTATACTTCCCAAACTCAATTATCTGGAAAATGTAGGTGTCAAACCACCTTCACTTAAAAGAGCCACATAATAATGGCAAAAGGTGTTTTTTTTTTCCTTTTTAATTTGATTTATCCAGATAAGAGCCTCAGTTCTTCACTTTTCATTGCATGTGTAGACTCAGCTCCAAAGGCCATGAACAAACCACATTAAGTATAAAAAAGTGGGCACACATCTCGTCAGTGTTTTGCTAATGCACTCTCGGGACACAAAATGAAACATAAATACTGTGGCTTTGAAACTGACCAATTTTCAGATTGTTAACGACAGAGCCTGGTACAGCCTGTCTCCGTCTCACATTCAGGGATCATGCCGGTTTTTCATATTTGTCCATTAGCTAGTATTTCAAAGATTACTTTCTTTTTTACTTCTTGAATGGAAAAATTTAATTTATATGAAACTAAGAAAAAAGATTTTTTAAAATGTTACTGGTGCCCAGAAGTGTCAAATTCTCACACGCAGAGAGAATAATGTTGATTTTTAGTTGGTAATAGTCTGTGTTTTTGTGGCTGACTTTTGGGAAATTTCTAACATATTTCTTTAGTTTATATTTTTAGAAGATAAGATGATTTTTTTTATTGCTGTATGAAAAAAAACACAAAAGAGAATCTTTCCCCAAATAACATAACTGAAATTCATTCACAAAGAAACTATACAATCCCACAATTATTTTTTCATTATATATTGGTGTAGTGTATGGCACGAAAGATGCCATGATCTAATCAGTAGAGAGCTAATCTTGGAGTTAGCCATACCTGGTTCATGCCTTGTCTCAGACTCATTTATCCCAGGTTGCTCTTATCCCAAGGATTTTGTATGATCCTAAAGATTAAACTCAAAGAGTCAATTTCTATTTCATTGGCTTTCTATTTCCACCTGGAGTTGCTCCAGGAAAACTTCCTCATGTAGTCAGGGGATTATTAATTTATAGATTTCCATAAAAGAAATCCCTTCACCCCAATACATATAATCAAGGCAACAAGTATCCAGTGTATAAGGTAGCTTTTGTTTTACTCAAAAGAAAATACAGAAGATACAAATGAATTAGTGAAACCAATGAAGATAAAAGAAAACACAAATACTTACATACCAAATTAAGTCATTTCTTTCTATATCCCAAAAGGGATCAGAAGTTGGTGTTGCTATCAGTTAACTCTTTGACATTCTAAAAACTCTCTCTTTCACACAGAGCTCTACAAGGATTCCCATGATACAAGATTAAAGAGTAATTTTTGTATGGGGTTCGCTGACTAAAAGACAACCTAAGAAATTCAATTTCTCATATACTCCAAAAAAAGACTCATTAAGACTTATAAATAGCGTCCTTTCTAAGCTTTGTGCAAGTCCCTATCTATTTCTGCCATGTGCTTCTGTAGCAAGTCATCATTAATGTCACTTAGAGAGAAGAAACTGCACATGAGTCCTGGTTACTTAACACTATCCTCTCTTCCCTACCTTCCCCTCTTCCCTAAAAAGAAATAAAATTTGGTCTTTTGAACTGGTCTGTTTTTCCCCCCTTCAAAATTCAAGGAAGAATGAGTTAGTTTCCCAACTTATTTTTACAGACCATAGAGTAACACAGTTCTTCTGGCAAGAGGCCAACCACCCCCCCTCCCCAGTCTCAGCCAAATAATTATCTTCAATGAATTGTCTGTCCTTTAAACAAAATGCTCCTGGTCATGACTCTCTTTCTTTCTGGGGAGGTGTCGCTTCGGATACATATTTAAACAAAAGTCCATATCTTATAATCTAACTGGGTGAATCAAGAATTCTTTTTAAAAAATCTGTTTCATTTTTTTCAATTAAATCAAGTCTACCTTTCCTTCTCCCAATTAAAAGAGAAAGAAATAAACCCCCTCGTAATAAATATGTGTGTGCAGTCAAACAAGACAAATTCCCACACTGATCATATCTATTCCTCATGTCTCTTGTCAGGAAGAATGATGTCTAATCATGAGGGAGTTCTATATTGTTCAAAGACCCTTATATAAAGGATCCTCAAAATGGTGACATTTGTGCTCTCTAAGACTTCAATTAGTAATATTTTCAATTTCTGATCAGATAGAATTTGTCTATTCTTTATTTATAATTATGGATCTTAGAAGTGGATAGTTTTCTCTCTAGTGACCTCTCAAGAGTTCATCTGATCTAGCACTTTTCCTTTAGGTTTTCCTTAGAGCTAAGGAAAAATAAGTGTTCAGTTGTTTCATTCATTTTTTTTTTTTAAGAATTTAAGTCCATTTATTTATTTAATTAATTTAGAATATTTTTCCATGGTTATATGAATCATGTTCTTTCCCACCCCCCTCCTGTAGCCAACGAGTAATTCCACTGGGTTTTACATGTGTCATTGATCAAGACCTATTACCATATTATTAATATTTGCACTAGGGTGATCATTTAGAGTAGTAGTTTCATTCATATCTGACTCTTCATAACTCCATTTTGGGGTTTTCTTGGCAAAGATATTGGAAAGATTCACCATGTACTTCTGCAACTCATTTGACAGATGAGGGAACTGAGGCAAACAGATTTAAGTGTCTTGCCTAGGGTCACATAGCTAGTAAATCTCTGAAACCAGATAAGAACTCAGGAAGACGAGTCTTCCTGACTTCAGGTCCAGCACTTTATTCACTGTATCATGAAGCTATCCATGGCAAATTTACCCAAGGTAATAAAATTATTTCTCTAAAGTTAAAAAAGCTGTGACCCCTACAACCAAAGAAGACATTAGAAGAAAATTTTCTTCTCTCTCATATTATTTCAATGAAGATGACTCCAAATGTTACTCCCCAAACTCACTTTAGCATGGAGTTATTCTCGTGTTATTAAAAGCTATATCAGAAGATCACAGGTGTATAGATTTAGTTTAATGGGATTAGAAGTCACAGAAGCAAAAAAAGTTTTTAGATAGAGGAAAATAAGCCCAAGGAACATTAAGTGACTTGACTAAAGGCACACAATTAATAAATTTGTGAGATGGGAGTTGATAATTTTGATAAATTTGATAAATCTTCTACACTAGAAGTGTCATGTGCCTTCATTATTAGGCTATGCTGTTATTCTAAAATGTAATAGGTTCTGTCAAGCTTGATTCCCCTCCTACCTCTGGTTCTGACTTTCAAAACCTTTGCCACTAAGCCTGCCTCAGGCAGAATTTCCTTCTGTGCCTGGGGCCTTCTTACCCTAGAACATACATCAGCCCTGTGTTCTTCTTACTCTTGAATATCCTTCTGCCATTCTGACTTCCTTCTCATATTGATGAGTTTTTTCTCAGAGCTTCCATTTTGGGGAGGGACCAAGACTGAACCACCTTCATTTATTTCCTGATTCTGCTTTTTACTTTGGGGATTTGCTTGACACCATTCCCCTTGGCAGGTACCTTCTCTATCCCTCCAACTTTTCAGTTTTCAGCTCCTTTTTTTTACATTAGAATGTAAGCTCCTTGAGTTAAGTCAATTGTATAAAAAATCAAGCCATTCCCCAATTGATAAATAGGCAAGAGACATGAATAGGCAATTCTCAGGTAAAGAAATCAAAAGTATCAATAAGCACATGAGAAAGTGTTCTAAATCTCTAATAATTAGAGAAATGCAAATCAAAACAACTCTGAAGTATCACCTCACACCTAGCAGATTGGCTAAAATGAAAGAAGGGGAGAGTAATGAATGCTGGAGGGGATGTGGCAAAATTGGGACATTAATGCATTGCTGGTGGAGTTGTGGACTGATCCAACCATTCTGGAGGGCAATTTAGAACTATGCTCAAAGGGCTATAAAAGAATGCCTGCCCTTTGATCCAGCCATACCATTGTTGGGTTTGTACCCCCAAAGAGATCATAGATAAACAGACTTGTATGAAAATATTTATAGCTGCTCTTTTTGTAGTGGCAAAGAACTGGAAAATGAGGAGATGCCCCTCAGTTTGGGAATGGCTGAACAAACTGTGGTATATGCTGGTGATGGAATACTATTGTGCTAAAAGGAATAATAAACTGGAGGAATTCCATTTGAATTGGAAAGACCTCCAGGAACTGATGCAGAGGGAAAGGAGCAGAGCCAGAAGAACACTGTACATAGAGACTGATATACTATGGTAAAATCTGCTGTACTAGCAGAAAGCAATGACACAGGACAGCTCCTGAGGGATTTATGGAAAGGAACGCTACCCGCATTCAGAGGAAGGACTGCAGGAGAGGAAACATATAAGAAAAACAACTGCTTGAACGCATGGGCTGAGGAGGACATGATTGAGGATGAGGACTCGAAACTACCACACCAATGAAACTAACAACAATTTGGAAATAGGTCTTGAACAAGGACACATGTTAAAACAAGGGGAAAAGTGCATCGGCTATGGGTGGGGGGAGAGCGGGGGTGGGTGGGGTGAAAGGGAAAGTAGGAGCTTGAATCATGTAACCATGTTAAAAATGAATACTAATAAATGATTAAAAAATTTAAAAAAAAGAATGTAAGCTCCTTGAGAGCAGGGACTGTCTTTCTTTTTGTTTGCATATGTGTATATTGTACATAAAAATATGTATGTGTACATATATACACAATGTATATACGTATATATTGTATATAATTGTGTTTAAGTGTCAATACATATATATTTGATGCATACACACACAGATCCTGCATTGCAATACACACATACTTTTGTGGAACCAGGAAGGTCAATATACCATGTAACATTTAAGAAGTTCCACCCATATTGATTTTTTCTTTTTTTTTGCCAAGTCAATTTCTGGCTCCTAATTTTCATTAATATTCCAGAGTCAATATTGTACTTAGGAACACAGCTCATAAAATTTTCCAAATGAAAGGTATAATTTATTCCATTCCTTCATTTTACATATTAAGAAACTGAGGCTCAAGAGTCTCCATGACTTGACCTTGGTGATGGTGAGGACTATTGCCAAGATTTATTTTTCTACAAGGCACAGATCAGGTTCTATCTCCTTTGTGAAGTCTTGTCTGATGCCCCTCACCTAGCAACAATTGCTAACATTTTATACAGCACTTACTATGTGCGAGGCACTGTGCTAAGCACTTTTCAAAGATCTCATTTAATCTTCACAACAACCCTATGATATATGGGCTATAAGTATCCTCATTTTGCAGGTAAGAAAACAGAATAAATGGCTTGCCTGTGGTCACATTGCTAATAAAAGGATCTAAGACTGGATTTGAACTCACACCTTGACTCTAGGCACAGAGCTCTACCTAGCTGCTGTGAATAGAGCACTGCAAAAAACTTCTTTCTTCCTCTTCAAATTTTCTTAGAGCATAAGCTCTTAAGCTAGTCTCTGCTCCTATCACAATCTATCTCATATCGTATATATCAATCTTTCTATCATACCCTTACACCTTCATTCTCACTAGATTATAGACTTCTTGAGAATATGGACTGTCATTTTTTATTTTTGTGTCCTTTGCACTTAACACAGTATCTGGCACAGGCTAAATGTTTAACACATTTATTCACCAGCATTCAAATTCTACCATGTAATTTTCTTATGAAACTGGTATTTTAAAGAACAATAAAAACAACAGAAAAGGCACCTTGATTGAATCCAACATTTTGTTTGTTTGTTTTAAACCATGATTGAATATGTAAACATAGTTTGATTATAAATAGTCATTGACTGTAATAATTTTATGCCAAAATATGCCAATGGAAGTAAAATTGAGTATGGTACCTCGTGGTGGTTGTTTTTATTGCTGCCTTCCTGCTTCTAAGTAAGACCTGTAAGATCTATTAGTGCTTTTCTCAGATTTCTTAGCTCTCGCCTAATGGAGCAAATATATTCAGGCCTGATGCAAGAACATGAGGTATCCTTTTATAAAGAGAGGATGCCTCAACAACTGCCCCGTATGTTCTTGGCAAGTTCAATGGGAATGATGCATCTTTTTTTTTTTCCCCTGAAGGAGAAGATTCTTTAAATAGTGACTAGACAGCTTTAGAATTCCTCTGTAGGTAAAACCTCTTTTCAGTTGATAGACTTTATTTTCATTGCAGCTCAGACATTTTACCCTGAGACATCCTCTTTCAGCATGTAATTACTTGAATAATTCAATGGCTGCAAACATGTATTAATGTCTCCACACTTGGTCTATGAAACATGGCTCTGAGCAGTTTCCTACAGGGAGTAAACTGTCATTTTTCACCACATTAAATTTTATAAGTTTCAAGTGAATGGAAAATGGATTTTATTATTTTCTTTCTCCTTTTTTTCTTTCTTTCTTTCTTTTTTTTCTGTGAATGTTTTATGGCTGCAAAAACAGAATTTGTGGTTTCAACTGTTCAAGTTGGATGCAGAAAGCCATGGAACCTCTTATGTAACCTGATGGCCTGAATAATTATCAAAATATTTTGCTTTCCACCCTTAGCACCAGAAAAAAAATACAGTGTATGCAACCTTTTGACCACAAAATAATAATAATGAGAAAGCCCCCTTTACAAGGTCTGTTCTCATACCTGCCCTGTACAGAGGTAGGAATAAGGAGGGCCAGTATCCACTTGACCTTGACATGAGAAGCAGCTCTTATCAGTGACTACCTTTGGGAGAAGGGACTTTGGAATTATGGCCAGAAAAGCGGGTGTTGAAGCAGAAAAAAATGTACAAAAATACCAGTCAATTGAGGACCAAGGTCCTGCAGAAATTAATGTATTCTGAATCCTTCAGTTCAATCTCATAAAATACTTTGGATGAGGGAGGTTTTTAAAAATTTTTTAAATATTCATGCTTAATATTTGGCTTATAAGCAATTCAAGGCTACTTTTCCAAAACTTGTGCTGTCACTATCTATATGCAAATGTGAGCCTCTGGAAAATAGGAAGTGGAACTTTTTAAACAAATTTTCAGCTAAAATCTTACTTTTTCTGATCTATTTTATTATAGTACTTTCCTTTTGTTGATCATTTGCAATTTATCCTGTATCTAGATCATTTATATCTAACTGCTGGCACATTGCTTCTCCTATTAGAATATGAGTAACTTGAGAGTAGGAACTCATCTTTCTATTTCCAGTGCTTAAAAAAGTGCTAGAAGCATAGGAGAATCTGAAAAATCTGCTGATTGACTGACTAAAGATCTCTTAAAATTGGTATATCTCACTTTTATGGAATACATATGCTCCAATAAAAGTTTGTAAAACAAACTATTGTTAAGCAAATCCCATTTCTCAACTGATTTGATCATTTTGAGGAAGTGTACTGAATTTTTCTTATTTAAGGAAGTAGCATAGTGTAATGGGGAAGCTAGGTGATAAAGTGGGCAGTGTCAGCCTTGAAGTCAGGAAGATCTAAGTTCAAATCCTATCTCAGACACTTACTTATTGTGTGACCCTGGGAAAGTCCCTTAATTAACCCCATTTGCACAGTTTTCTAATCTGTAAAATAACCTGGAGAAGAAAATTGCCAACTACTATCCTCTGCCAAGAAAACCCCAAATGTCATGAAGAATCAGATCTAAGTAAAAAGTGATTAAATGATAACAATGTAGCATAATGGGTAGAATATTGGAATGGGAATCAGAGAGACCTATCTTTACATGGTATCTCAGACACTTTTTATGTGTGTGACTCTGAGAAAAGTCAATTAACTACTTTGTATCTCCAAAAATTTTCCAAGGCAATACATTAGAGAGAAGTTGCTGATCTACATTGGTAGAGGGAGTTTCCTCATGCAACATTTCCTACACTTTTGAGATCAGGTATCTGGACCAAAACAAAGGGAGGGGCTGCTACAGCCATAGTATATATCTAGTGCTTGCCTACCAGGTTTGTTGAGAGTCAAATGAGATATTGGTGAAATATTTTGTTAGCCTTGAAGTGCTATATAAATGTTCATTATTGAAATAGTTATCACTTACTGATCTATAATAAGTAGTATTTTCTAATTTGCCAGCGTTAGACATTTCTTTGTTTTCTTCAACTCTTTTTCTTCCCCTACCTATCTGTAACATGAACATTTTTATGCAGAGTGCAAATCTCTTTTAATACGCACCATTATATGCAGTAACACATTTCACTTGAAAGCCAATAGATACCAGATCCTAAAGTATGTGATCTGGAAATTTTGGTGATCATTCAGTGCAATTTTTGTTAATTCCTTCATTTATTTCAGTTGTGTCAGACTCTTCATGACCCCTGGTTTTCTTGGCAAAGATACTGGGGTGATTTGCCATTTTCTTTTCCAGCTCTTTTTTTTTCTTTAAATGAGGAAATGAGACAAACAGAATTTAGTGACTTACCCAGGGTCACACAGACAGTAAGTGTCTGAAGCCAGATTTAATCTCAAGAAGATGAGCCTTCCTGACTTCAGGTCCAGCACTCTATCCACTGCATAATTTAGCTGTCCCGTATAGTGTAATAAGTACTTTAATTTTGAGGAATTCTAGGAAATGTTTTTCATGATGAAGGCAGACTTTTTATAGGTAATAAGTGAATAGAACTGTTTTCTGACCAGGAAACATTGCATCCTTAGAAACTTGCTGTAATCACACTTTTTTTTTTTTTTTTGTATTTTCTGAGTGTTATACATCTGAGAAATTTGTCTTGTTTATCTGCAGAGAATACAAGTAGAGGAAAAAGTACTAGCCCATTTTTCAGAGGCAGAGACTGAGGCAAAAAGAGGGATCTACTTAAGAAAATAAGATGATCAGTATTTACAAGGTTGGGGAGTGATTGGCAGGATCATTTCACCTTTCATAATCATTGTCATTTCAATAGTCAATTCAATCCAATGTCATTTTTTCATTTTAAGTCATTTTATGAGGGCATGGATATCCACCAAAAGTAGGCAAATATTTTGTTGTCATTGTTTTGTTTTTAAAGTAAAGATTGTTCCTTGCTCTTAGAAAATATTTCACAGAACCCTATGATGTGCTGTAAGGGAATCTTAAGTAACCTCTGGCTCAAGTCTCTTAATTTCTCTGCTTAGGAAGGAGAATGAGACTCAGAAGGAATAAAATATTCATATACAACTCAGTTATGACAAAGTTCAGCCTACATATCTTGATCTTCAGTAGTCCCTAGCTCTACTATACAGCTAGTTCTTTATGTGTAGGTAGCTCAGTGGGAAAATCAACCAGTTAAGACAAACTGGGGACTCAAGTTTATTAATTAGAGCTTCTTTCTGTAGCCAAAGGGCTTGTCACTTGGGCCTTGATAGAAGTAGGAGATTTTTGTGTAAAAAATAAAGATTTCTGTTTTTTTTAAACTGGAAAGAGTTGATAGGGTGAAGGAGAGTCAGAAAGACATTTTAAATTCTGCCTCAGATACTAGTTATATGACTGAATGAATCACTAACCTCTCTGCCTATTTCCTTATCTGTAAAATGGGAATAATATAGGATTGATACGAGATAGCATAAGAGCTTTGCAAGTCTAAAAAAGAAAACTAAAAGGATGAATTGGATGACTTCTATATCATATATATATAGCCTTAGGACAAATCATGCAGTATTCCTTGTATAATAGTTTCCTATTTAGTACTTACCCAGGGGATGGGAGGCTATTGGTGTTTTTCTTTTCAAATCAATTCCTTTGGAAATGCTACCTTGTTTTACTTTGTTCTGGAGCCAGAGAACAATATGATTCAGCAACCCCCTGGCTAGAGGAAGATGGCAGAGCTCAAAAACATGCCCCATTCTGGGGGAAATTAACCTTCCAATCTTATCCAGTAATTGATTCCATCTGACTCTGAAGAGTTTCCAGTCTCACTTGTGACTGTCATTTGGATGGCTGGCAACTGAAAGTTTGTAATTACAGATGGGTACCCCCATAGCCAGAGCTTAGAGAAGTCTTTCCTCTTTTCCTACCTCAGATGATCACAGGTAAGGTGGGTCAGGACAAGAGTGGGGGAAGGGATTGTGAGAGAAGGGAAAGTAGGCTGACTTTTAAGTTCTCCATGGGAAATAGCCCCTAGGCAGACTAGAGCATGGAGAAAGGGTCAGAGATCATTGGAATTTCTCTTCATTTTTCATGGAGTTAATGTGAAGAAGAGGGGCCAGTCCCCCCTGGTTGCCTTGTCCCCTACTCCTTGGAAATACTTTGCCTGGAGACAGGGTATATAAAGTCTGGAGTCCCTCTGGGGAGAGACTTAAATGTGAATCATTAAAACCAGCAGGAAACAAGGAGAATTTTAAAGGGAACCAAACAATACAATCAAGAATGTAAAGGGCTAGATGGATCATTTATCTTCATCTTTTTAGGGAAAGAGATTTAGAGCTGGAATGAATCTTAAAGGTCATTGAGTCCAACTCTCACATTTCACCTATGAAGAAACTGAGTCCACTGGAAAAGTTAACTTAATATCAGAGGCAGCTGGGCAGCAAAGAGTGTGGATAGAATGAAGAGCTAGGAGTCAAGAAGACCTGAGTTTAAATCCAGGTTCAGATATATACTAATTGTGTGTGGGTAAGTCATTCAACCTCCATTTGCCTCTGTTTCCTCATATGTAAAGTAGGGTCTATCACCTGGCTTGTTGTGAGGATTAAATGAGATAATAAAGTACTTAGCACAGTGCATGGCACATAGTAAGTGCTATGTAAATATGTTATTATTATCAGAGGATAATAGATGTAAGGCTGTAAGGGACCTCACAGACCATCTTGTTCCCATTTTATAGGTAAGCAAATTAAGGCCCAGTGACCTTCTCAAGATCACACAGGTTACTATCAAGTTGTGATTCAAGCCTAGGTCTTCTGATTCCAAATCTAAAGTGCTTTTCACTGACCCACTTCTCACCCTAATTGAAAATAATTTGCAGAATCCTCATGTTCATGATGCTGTAAAGGATATTTGAGATAATCCATACGTTTTAAGCACAGTAAAATGGTATTAAAAAGGTAGCTTATGAATAGCATAAAAGATTGGCTTTGGAAATGGAAGAAAATGAATCAATTCTGCTCTATATAAGTATTGCAGGAAGGAATTTCTTAGTGGGGAAGATAGGGTAATCAATGAATTGGGTCTTTGAAATGTGCCCTGGGCAAAGTAAAAGGATATCTTCTCAATAGCTTTCATAGAGCTAGGAACTGATTAATAATAATAAAAAAAGTTTTAGGGTGACCCTCTACAACTCAAACCTTAAGCTTCTGAACACTTGGATGCTGCATTTTTCCTTCTTTGTACATTCTCCTCTGTGGCCCAGATGTATTGATAAGAGTATCAGCAGGATTTCTGCCATGTGTCCTGGGGGTAAATGGGAAATTGAAATGGAAATAACTGCCTCCTTTAAAGTATTTTAGCTGATTGGATCACAAGAGATTGGTTATTATAAAATTCCCTTTCCGTAAGGTAAAAGAACTTCTGGGTTCTTTTTCAGAATCAATAGCTCCTTTAGTTCTATGAACACAGGTATATCTATATAAAAATAACTCAAAATAGGAAAGAAGAAAGCAAATCCATTCAATTAACAGTAATTTTTGAAGGCCTATTATGAACACTATGGAACACAAGCTGTTTTAGGCAGGAGTACTTAAATGTTTGTTTGTTTTTTTATTCCTACACCTAGCACTAGTGCCTGTTTTGAAAGAGGAACTTAACAAATGCCTGTCCAATTGAATTGAATTGGTGTAATGGCTAGAGGATGTGGAACGGAATCCTGCCTTAGATGCCTACTTGCTGTGAAATGATGGATTGGTTCTTTGACCTCTTAGAGACTCAGTTTTCTCATGTGTCCAATGGGTATAATAATACTTGCTCTATTCCCCTCACTATCTTGTAATAGGGGAAGTATAGCACTTTGTGAACCTTAAAATACTAGATGAATGGGAAGTACTATAATGCTTCCACCAAAGATGGTGGCCAGGATGCAATAGAAGAATATGGAGTAATCTCTGTCATAAAGGACGTTAAAGACTTTGGGAGAAGAGAAGAATTGGACTCATGAAACATCTCAAGAATAGAGGCCAAGAACATTTCCATCAAGATGGCATTAGACCCAGAGTCAGAAGATTCAGGTCCTAGGTCCAGATGTGCAATTAACTGGCACCATGACTTTGACAGATTTGACCAGTACAGAGCAAGTAGAACTTTTTTCAGAGATTAATTGACATCCAGCAGTGAGGGGTGTGTGCATGTGTGTGTGTGTGTGTGTGTGTGTGTGTGTGTGTGTGTGTGTGTGTTTTGTGTGTTTTGGGATAGAATATATGGATTCTTCCTTTGTTGGATAAGGCAAGTGACAATCATCTTCCCTGAATAAGAATAGTAATAGAAATAGTAATAGTAATAATAATAATAAAAAAAAAATAATAGCTAGCACTGATTTTAACACATTGCAGTTTGCAAAATTGGTTTTTACATTTGTCATTAGAATTAAGTGAAATAATATATGTTATTGTTTTGTTGTTCAGTTGCTTTAGTTGTGCCTAACTCTGTGGACTTTTTATGGAGTTTTCTTAGCAAAGATGCTATAGTGGTTTGCCATTTTTTTCTCCAGCTCATTTTGAAAGATAAAGAAAACTAAGGCAAACTAGTGACTTGCCATGGGTCAAATAGCTAGTAAGGGTCTCAGGCCAGATTTGGACTCTGCTCTTCCTGACTCCATTTCTGGCACTCTATCCACTGTGCCATCTAACTGCCCTATGATTATTATTACTATCCCCATTTTTTACAGATGGAAAAATGAGGTTGAGAAATTCAAGTGACTTACACACAGTCATAGAGCTAGGAAATCCACTTATCCAGAACTTAAATTTTGATATTTCTTGATTCCAAATCTAGCAATCTATCTGCTATGCCACCTAATTGCCCAACATAAACATTTGTCCTATACTTCTCTCTCTTTTTAAAAATCCTTACCTTCTGTCTTAGAATCAATTCTGTATTTTTGTTCCAAGGCAGAAGAGTGGTAAGGGCAAGGAAATGGGGGTTAAGTGACTTGCCCAGAGTCACAGAGCTGGGAACTGTCTAAGGCCATATTTGAATGCAGGGCTTCCCATATCTGGGCCTGACTCTCAATCCACTGAGTCACCTAGCTGGATCTACCCAAAAATTACCTCTCTTGAAAATTCTTTGTTATGTGGTACAATTGCTTGACTTGGGCCATTCATCCCTCTTATGTGAAGATTACCACAATGTGACTATGAAGGGTACCATGATGTATCTTCTAACTTTCTCCCCCTTTAATTCTAATGAGAATAAAAAGGAGACCATTCCCTCTGTGGACCAAATGTAACCACAGTAATATTGTCCTTTATACACTAACTGTACCAACCCCTTGGCCCTTCCATACTGCTGTTGCTAACTTATTTTTACCCGATATGAGAAAATTACTACTTATTCTTCTAGAATTTCCTCACTCAACCATTTATAACATTTCTACATCTCTAAAATTAAGTGTTCAGACTAGGTCTTATATTTCTTGGTATTCCACTTAGTTCTATAAGATTAAAGAAAAACACCTTACTTCCATCTTAGAATCAGTACTATGTATTGGTTTGAAGGCAGAAGAGTGGTAAGACAATGGAGGTTAAGTGATTTGCTCAGGGTCATAAAGCTAGGAAGTATCTTGAGGCATATTTGAACCAGGACCTCCCATCTCTGGACCTGGCTCTCAATCCACTGAGCCACCCAGTTGCCCCGATTAACTTAAAAAAAAAGTTTTTTTTTGGATGAAGTATGTCAGGAATTCAAAAGAAGGCAATGTAGTAGGATGGAAAGAACTCCATTAGGAAGACCTGCATCTAAATCCCGTCTAAGGCATTTACCAACTGTGTGACTCTGGATAAGTTACTTATTTTCACTCTGTTTCCGTATCTGAAAAATAAAAAGTATTGAATTGAATAGCTTCCAAGGTCCCTCCCAGCTCTAAATCTATGATCCCTATTATCTTATGGGTAGCTAGGTGGCATAGTAGATAGAATGGTAGGCTTGAAGTTAGGAAGACTCATCTAAGATCAGTTCAAATCTGGTCTCAGATACTTATCAAGGGTGTCATTCTGGGCAAGTCACTTAGCCCTGTTTGTCTTAGTTTCATCACCTGTAAAATGAGTTGGAGGAGGAAATGGCAAACCACTTCAGTATCTTTGCCAACAAAGCTCCAAAAAGAAGTCATAAGTAGTTGGACATGACCAAAAAAACTGAAAAACAAAAAGCAATAATTTCCTAAACTCCTTTTAAACTCAGAAAAATTATTTGTAAATAAAATAATTTGGGGTATAATATATGATGGGAATCTAAAAGGAGGCAGAATGGTATAGGGGTCAATGAATTTGGAGTCTGTGTATTTGAATCAAATCTTGGCTCTTCCACGTAAGTCATATGAAAGTTAATTAATTTCTTTGGGTCTCAGTTCCTCAGCTGTCAAATGCAGGGGTTCAACTATGGGTCTTTTCACCTCTAATTTCATTTTTGGATCTTAAGGGGCACTAAGTAGGCAAATTCATTCTTGGTTTGTCACTGATAGTGGTCATCTTCCATTTCATGGTGAGGTGATTAGAAAGGGGTCTGGAAAACCAAAGGAACATAGTGGACACCAGGGCAATCTAATTAACAAGGTCAAGCACTTCATTCCTGAGAGCCTCTCAGAAGGCTGACTGGTTTAGGTATGGAAAAATCCCAATTAGATGACTAATTTAGCTACTTGGGGCACATTTACCCGGAGGCTATGGAGTCAGTAAAAGAAACTATCAGCTCTCAAATTGCCATGGTGAACTGATTAATTTTTAATTGAGTCTTGTTAAAGGCATGGAAAACTCTGTGACACAGAGAAGCCTGAAGAAATTCTCCTGAGCCAAGGGGAGCTGCCCTCCTCCTAGCAATTGGTAGCTGGCTGATAGGACCACAAGTGAAGAAAGACTCAGACAGTGGCTGGAGGCTATAGCTGGGCAGTGGCCTGGAGAAGAATCAGATCTCCTGGGGAGGAAAAGGGGAAGAAGAGAGACTTCAAAGCAACAGAGACAACAGGCCATTCAGTTCCCTGTCCCTATGTGTCCAGGCTTCCCACGGGGGGCCAAGATGGGCAATACTACATATCACTGGATGCTTCAGATGAAGACAACATCCTGCCATTGTACTTCAGGGAACAATCTTAAATTTTACTTAATTCTGCCTAGAAAATACAAATTGAGATTCATTTCTAATGAATCTAATAAGGCTACAAAGAATAAAATGTGACATAAAAGATCAGGACAATATAAAAATTAGAGAACATATCCTACCTTTTATTTTACAAATAAAGAAACTGATCCATAGAAAGCTAAACTGAAACAACTGTGAACCAATTATAGAAGTTCCCAAAATAATATCCTTATATATGATATATAAAATACATGAACACAGAGGCACACACACACGCACGCACGCACACACACACACACACACACACACACACACACACACACACACTTCCTCTGAAATATAAACTTGGTAAAGCCTGGATTCCATTTCCTTACAATCCAGATGCATCTCTAACTTTAAGGATGGGTATCTGGTTTATGGAGTTTGTCCAGGTAGGATGAATGAGAATCCAATGAAGAGAGAGGATGAATGTGGATCTCAATTTTAGAGATTGTCTGCACATTTTCCTGTCCAGGGATGCTTCCCATATAGCCTGAGCTATGATTCACTGTGTGGATTTGGACAAGTCACTGGGATCTTTTTGTGTCTGTTTCTTAATTGTTGGAATAAAGATATTACTTGCCACCTACTTTATCCCAGTGATAATAAATTAAGGGTTGAAAAGGTCTTTGAGATGGCCCAGTGAAAGGTGCTATTTAAGCAGTAAGCACAACTATTATTTATTTTTATTAAAATTGAATACTTAAAGCAAATAGATTTTCCAGCCACCAAAAAGGAAGTTTCTTCTATGCCACAACATATTATATATTGGGCCCTGTCCAAATATAGAATATATTTCCCATTTATAGCCTTAATTTAGATGTTTATAGGTCTGTAAATGTATTCCATTTCTCCCAGGGCTTCTGAACACCTATAATCGTTTAACATTTTGGAACACTGAATGATGCCCTGGGCTGGTTATAAAATGTGGGATCAGTGGGGAGGGAGAAAGAGTGCTGAGGAACGTCAAAGCATATGTTTCATGGTGTTAGAATCCCCAAAGACTTTTGCAAATACATTCTGATTTGCAGACCTACTCTTTTCCATTTATGGCCCACCTTTTGGTCATTCCACTGCTAATTCATATTTACCTTTAATAAATCAACTAAAGTATACAAGTCTAGGAGTCAGAAGAGCTGCCTTTTAGTTCTGTCTCTGGCACAAATTAGCTATGTCTCCCTAGGTAAATCAAGTTATCTATTTGGACCTTGGATTCCTCATCTCTAGAATGAGGGAGTAGAGTAAGATAATCTCTGAGGTCTTTTTTTTGCTCTGACATTGTGTGACGTACTGAACAAAAAATCATATTTCTATAGAGCTTCAAAGTTCAATTCAGTTCCATTCATTCCAGTAGACATTTATAAAGTTTCTAAAATGAACCAGTCACTATGATAGACACATGGGAGCAGCGACAAAATGGAATATTCTCTGCCATCAAGAAACTTACTTTATCACACGCATAAAGCACTTTTATCACAACAGCCGTGTGTGAAGTAGGTAGAGTAAATATTACCCCTCATTTTATAGATGTCTATACAGTTTGAAAGTTTCTGAAGTAGGATCCTGACCTACACCTCCAGATTCCTGGTCCATCCCATGCCATACCTACTATGTTCTCAATTTAATTTGTGGTTATATGAAGCATGCTCTTAATTGCGTCCTCTGATTCAATGGTTGAAAGACTCATTTGCCTTGAATTTTAAAAAGTGATTCCCTCATTGACTACAGAGAGAGAAAATACAGTGAATCAGTGAACTTTTAAAAACTAAGTGCTCCTCCTCCTTTTTTACTCTTTTTGCCCTATTCTGAGGATCTGTTTCAAGGCTGTGGGTTTTCTGTGAAGGGTGAATGGAATATATACCAATATCACTTCTTTCCCTCATCTAACCACCATGCAAGTCATGAGCACATAAGCAGCTAAAGCCCATGTCCTGCCTAGATGAGATTACCCTGAATTTTGGGCTGCATCTTCTGTGTTTCTTAATTTTTGTTCTTAGGTGAATGCTTCTTGATTATGGGATGGATGTGTTCAGGCTTGGAGACTACCTTGTGAGTTCAGAGAGCATGAATCTTTTGATGAGGACTGACTGAAAACGATTCAGAGCTTCTTGAAGATGGTGATCACAAGTAGGAAGGTGAATGCAACCTCTGCCCTTCTTTCCAGAAGAGATGGACTTTTTAGGTAGCCAAAGTGAAATGTAAAATGCCTAAATAGCATTCTTATAAACAGCCTCATTTAAATGGTTTTAAGGATCAACTTCTTAGCAGATTATAACAGTAGAGTATAGCTACTTGTTGGAGTCTCAGAGCATACTTGTATTTTGTATTATTTTGGGTGGGGGCATCTAGGTGGTACAAAGAATAGAATGTCGGACTTGGGAGTCAGAAAGACTCAACATTGGGAGTTCATTATGGCCTCAGACACTTGCTGACTGAGTGATCCTGGACAAGTCACTTAACCCTGTTTGTCTCCGTTTTCTCAGATATAAGATGAGCTGAAGAAGAAATGCCAAGCCACTACTATATCTTTGCCAAGAAAATCTCAAACGGGGTCATGAGGAGTTGGACATGACTGAATAATAGCAACATTTTGTGTGTGTGTAAGAAATAAATGCCTGCCCCATACTTGATTCATTGTACATGATTTTCTGATGCCCTTGATGAATGTGGAATTGATTACCTAAGAGGAAGAAGATAATAGAGAAATAATTACTGCATTTGGGAGAGCTGTGGGAGGAGGGAGTGTCCTTTCCTTTCCTTTCCTTCTCTTTCCATGCTATTGTTAAGTGAATTTCTTTGTTTGATATTAATTGGTTTATGGGTTTCATTTTGTTCCAATTATCAACTGTCCAACTAGTTGCCAACTTTACCAATCTCTGCCTTTACCATTTATCACTTCTCATACCTTTTCTCATCTTACATGGTCATTACCTTAAGACCTTCATCACCTCTCTCCTAGAATATATATTGGCCTCTGTAATAGCCCTTTAATTGCTTTCTCCACCTCCACACACCTACCAATGTGCTTTTCTTTAAGCACAAAGGTCTGACCATATTATTCCCTCACTCAATAAATGTTAGTGCCTCTCTATTGCCTAGGATGAACAGCAAATGTTTCTGTTTAGCATTTCTAAAGCTTTTCACAAAGTGGTTTCAACCTTTTTTTCCAGCTTCATTATGTATCATTCACCTTTCCTCAGTCTGTGGTCCAAACAAATTGACCCTCTCTAGGTTTCTTGTATTCCTGTCTATCCCACACACTTGGTTACTCTCACTCCTTATCTTCATCTCATAGAATCATATTCTTCCTTTAAAATATAATTCAAACATTATGATATCAGGAGTTCCTAACTTCCAAGAAGCCTATGGATAGATATTTTTATTATTATTATTTTTATTTTATGTAATTTTACTTTTTTAGAATATTTTTCCATGGTTACATGATTCATGTTCTTTCCCTCTCCCCCAACAGCCCCCCTTCCCTCCCTCTAGACAAGGCACAATTCCACTGGGTTTACATCAAGACCTATTTCCATATTATTGATAATTGCACTAGGGTGATCTTTTAGCATTTACATCCCCAATAATATCCCCATCAACCCATGTGTTTAAACAGTTGTTTTCTTTTGTGTTTCTACTCCTACAGTTCTTCCTTTGAATGTGAATAGCTTTCTTTCTCATAGGTCCCTCAGAATTGCCCTGAATCATTGCATTGCTGCTAGTTGAGAAGTCCATTATATTCCATTATGCCACAGTGGATCAGTCTCTGTGTATATTGTTCTCCTGGTTCTGCTCCTTTCATTCTGCATCAATTCTTGGAGGTCTTTCCAGTTCACATGGAATTCCTCCAGTTCATTACTCCTTTTAGCACAATAGTATTCCATCAGCAACAGATACCACAATTTGTTCAATCATTCCCCAATTGAAGGACATTCCCTCATTTTCCAATTTTTTGCCACCGCAAAGAGCGCAGCTATAAATATTTTTATATAAGTCTTTTTCCCTATGATCTCTTTTTGGTATAAACCTAGAAGTGGTATGGCTGGATCAAAGAGCAGACAGTCTTTTATAGCCCTTTGGGCATAGTTCCAAATTGCTATCCAGAATGGTTGGATCAATTCACAACTCCACCAGCAGTGCATTAATGTCCCTATTTTGCCACATTCCCCTCCAATATTTATTACTTTCCTTTGCTCTCATGTTAGCTCATCTGCTAGGTGTGAGGTGGTACCTCAGAGTTGTTTTGATTTGCATTTCTCTAATTATAAGAGATTTAGAATACTTTTTCTTGTGTTTGTTGTTAGTTTTGATTTCTTTATCTGAAAATTGACTATTCATATCTCTTGCCCATTTATCAATTGGGGAATGGCTTGATTTTTTTGTATAATTGATTTAGCTCCTTATAAATTTAGTGATTAGATCTTTGTCAGAGTTTTTTGTTATAAAGATTTTTTCCCAATTTGTTGCTTCCCTTCTAATTTTGGTTGCATTGGTTTTGTTTGTACAAAGCCTTTTTAATTTAATGTAATCAAAATTATTTATTTTACATTTTGTAATTTTTTCTAACTCTTGCTTGGTTTTAAAATCTTTCTTTTCCCAAAGGTCTATTCTATACTATTCTGTGCTCACTTTTTTACTTATAGTTGCCTTCTTTATATTCAAGTCATTTATGTGGATAGATATTTAAGGGAGATCATAAACTTAGATGGGAAAAAAATTTTATCACTAATTTTTTATTTTCTTTACAATCCTAATCTCTTTTGCTTTATTCATCTAAAGGTATTATTCTAAGAATGGGTCCATAGTCTTCCCAGAGTTTATGTGATAGGATTAAAATTTTTTAAAAAGTAAAAAGAAAACAGATACTTATCGAGCAGCTACTTATGTACCAGGTGTTGTGCTAAGCATTTTTCAAATATTTATTCCTTGGATTCTCACACTCCCCTAAAGATAGTTATTATCTCCATTTTACATTGGGGAAATTGAAGTTATCCAGGCATTTTTCAGTAGTATTTGTCTCTTCATGATCCCATTTGGTATTTTCTTGGCAAAGATACTGAACTGCTTTGTCATTTCCTTCTCCAGCTCATTTTACAGATAAGGAAACTGAAGCAAATAGGATGAAGTGACATGGCCAGAGTCACACAACTAGAATGTGTCTAAGGTCAGATTTGAACTCAGGAAGATGAGTCTTCCTGACTTCAGGTTTGGTACTATATCTACTGTGCCACCTAGTCACATTAAGCATTTCTAGCTCTTTCCTACTGCTACTATTCTTCCTCCTTAATTGCCTTGTATTTACTTCTTTGTACTTTGTGTTTTGTATGAATTTACTCTGTATATTCTGTTACCTTCAATAAAATGTCAGATCCAAGAGAAGTAGTATTGTTTCAATTTTTTTGTACCAATATTACCAGCCCTAGCCCGGTGCCCGGCACATAATGGGTGGGTAAAAAATGCTTTTTAATTGATTAAATGATCAATTGAGTGATTTCATTGCAGTCTCTATTGCTGACTAATGCCCATATCAACACCTCAGCCCCCATGTCTCTTAAGAGTCTCTGCATATAGCTTGATTTCTCCAGAGGGCTCCTTTCCACATCATTTGAACTAATTGAGGTAATGGAGAAGTTATTCTGATGCCAGAACACTTTTTCTCCCTCCCACCTCCCCCTTTGGTCATGGGAGACAATAATGTTTATAAGACTTCTGGCTATTGCCTTAAAGTAACAGGAGTAGGATCTGGTGGGCCAGACTCTGGTTCCATCTTGCTTATTTTTGGACTGTTGGTATTGCCTGGAAAACTGATTCCCAATTGCATCTCACTCTGCCCCTAACTGAAATTCTGTAGCCACCTGACCCATGCTATCCTCAAAAATGGCTTTCTCCTTGGGAATTCAGAATCTCTAATTCTGTGCTCAAGACTGACCACAAATAAGCTTCTAACATTTGCTAAAACAACTAGCAGATGGAAACCAACATTTTATAGGAACATATTCCACCTTAATTATATGTATTGTCTGCCAATGTTTATAGAGTCTCCGAGGGAGTTTGGAGGTAAGACTCAGCTCACAGAATGTGGTTTTGATTAGAGGGATTTGTATCAAAGGTAGCATGACTCTTCTTTAGCCTCTTTCTCATATCTTCATCTTTTCAACTTATGTTGACGGAACCCTGACCTTCCTAGACTTGGCCTGGACAAATAAGGTCCTGCTAGCCCCTATTATGTTAGTGGTTAGAAGCTGGACAAGAATTGTAGGCTTCATTTTTGCAAAGTGTGATGTGTTTCTCAACCAAAAGAATGGATTCATTAAAGACTTGAGGATGCTACAGAGGGAGAGTACTAGAGTTGGTGTCGAGGGATATGGATTCAAAATCTGTCTGTGCCATTGTGACCTTGGGTAAATTGCTTACTCTCCATGACTCTAAATTCCTTCAGGTGTAATTTTGTTTTTAAACACTTACCTTCTGAGTTAGAATAGGTACTAAGTATCAGTTTCAAGACAGAAGAGTGGTAAGGGTTAGGCAATTGGGGTTAAATGACTTCCCCAGGGTCATACAGCTAGGAAGTGCCTGAAACCAGATTTGAAGCTAGGATCTCCTGATTCCAGGCCTGGCTCTTTATCCACTGAATCACTTAGCTGAACTTAGTTATAAAGCCGAAAGATTGGACAAAGGGGTCTTTTAGGTTTCAAACTATGACCAAGTGTTTTAAATTGTGCAACTCATGGCAAATGATCATCTCCTTGACCATCAATAATCAGAAATACTATGATGGAGTTGCTTTCCATGTATCATTCAGCATTATAGTCTTCTGGATATGTATAATATTACCTTGGTAGAATATGAGGGCAAGAACTCTGTCTTATCTAGACTGTTTATCAACTTCAGGATTCCTCCCATTTTTTGTGCTACCTCCTAAAACAATAATGCCTTTACTTTGCATAACACTATATTTATTCACTAAAACTTAAGGTCCTTGAGGGTAAGAGCCATCCTAGAGCACAATGCTTTGCAGATAATAGGATCTCTATAAATATTTGTCTTACAGAGAGTAGGATCTTAATAAATACTTGCCTTGCAAGATGGTAGGAGTTTTATAAATATTTATTAAACTGAACTGAAGAGACTCCATGGGCCTCTGCTGATGAATAAGAGAAAAATTACCATTTTTAAATGATTCTCAGAAAATTTGTCTTTGTAACTCAACACATGAAAGGCAGCATAATTAAGGAGCAAGAACCAAATTGAATAATATTTAGTATGTTTTTACATTTCTTGTGCTGTGCTAAATTACTTACATCATCCAAGTCAAACAATAAAACAATCCTGGGTGAGCATCCATCTAGTATCATCTAGTATATTCCTCTGTCTATTGGTAGGGTTACCTTATGTGCTTAAAAAAATCCCTATCTTCATTGGTCATCCACTTTATCTTCTCAGAATACTGACAACCAGGGAATCCTAAGCTCTGCAATCTTTAGCAAACCAATTCTCTCTCGTCCTCCCTTTTCTATAAAGTGAAAAGGTTTAGAACTAGATCCCAAAGGAACCAAAGGGAGTCATCTAGACACCCTTCTTATTATTTATTATGATAAAAAATGAAGACCTAAAAAAAGAGCAGTGACATGGCCAAGGTTACCCAGATTTTAATCACTAATAAAACTGGGCTTGGAATCCAGATCCTCCAATTCCTAATATTTTAGGATAGATTGTGATATTTAGCTTTTCTTTCAAAAATAATAATAGCATCTAACATTTAAATAATGCTTTAATGTTTGCAAAGTGCTTGATAACTAGTATCTCATAGATACTCCTAACAAATCTGGGAGAAAGGATCTATTATTCCCAGTTTGCAGTTGAGAAAACTGAGGCAAACTGAGGTTAAGGGATTTGTAGAGAACCATACAGAAAGTGTTTGAGGCCAGATTTGAATCCCAAATCTAGTTCTAACAACCTATCTATTCCATCACTGAGCTGGGCTCATTTTGAGCAAATATCCAAAGTTTAGTGAAGAAGGGGATAAGAAACTTAAGGGTAAAGCCATTACATCCTTAAAAGATTGAATGATGGGATTTGTGCTGGCAAGCAAGACTCTGGAGAAAAACCAAAGGGAATATTGGCTGTCTTTGGCAGTAATTGTCCTGCTTAGAATAGCTATATTTCAGATTTCTAGGGCATGGAAAGCTATTTCTAACTAGATACTGATTATGTGAAATAATCTCTTAGAAACTGCAACAAGGTCAAATCATTCTGTGTCTAAATCTGGGATGAACTGTCCAGTGGACCCAATGCCTGGCCTGAGGATTAGAACACCTGGTTCATGTCCTACTCTGCATACCCCACATACCCCGTGTGTCCTTAGGCCACTTTAAATACTTTAGGTTCTTTTTTCATAAAATGGTGATGGTATTAACACCCTATTTATACCAATTGACTGCGATGAGGTTGAAATAAAATATATATGAAAGCATTAGAAACGTTCACTTATTACTACTAATTGATATGTATGCTGAATTGGATATGTTTATAGGGAAGTAGGAGACTGTAGAATATTGACAAAAGCCAAATTAATTATGAAGGAGTCAAAATTGGGAAGACAGTTATAAATTTAAATTCAAACCACCAACATGGATCCCAAGAAGTCATAACAAGGTCAAGCTTTTCTTTTACAAGTTGTGGGGAGAAAAAGAAGGGGAGAACATATAAGTGGTGGAGGACTAAAGAAGGAATGAGGCAAAAAATAACTAGATGGCTTCAATAGTTTGAGGTAATCAAAAGAAAAAACTATACAACCCCAGTCAAGTCAAACTTTATTATGTCACAGCAAGTCTTTTTTTTTCCCCTTCAATTTCTGTGTGATGAGAAAAAGGCAAGACTGGGAATTGGGAATGCAAGAAAGTGTTTGCTAGTCCCCAGATGATTTGGTGCACATTTTGAGGATAAAATTTGCTTCTGATATTCACTCAATGGTCATAAAAAGCCTTACATTTAAAAATGTTCAATTGATAGTTTAGGAATAATAATATTACTATCTCAATGTTGGTAGTTCATTTGCTTCAAATGGATTTTCCAGTTTCACTGAGAAAAGTATAGTGAGATAAACCTTTGAAATGGAGTGAAAAGATCTGGGTTCAACTCATCCTCAATGAATTTAATATGTTGTGAACTTGGGAAAATCATATTTTGGGACTTCGAATCTCTCATCTATTAGAATATGGGGATTAGACTAGAGCAGGGACCAGTGAACTATGGCCTGTAGGCCAAATCTGGCCTCCTATCAGTCTAGCTTGTAAGCCATATGATAGGTGGCTTATTTAACCCACAAGTCAAACTCTACTGACAGCTGAACTCTATCAAGGATTCTTAATCTTCTTTTTTTTTTATGCCATGTCTCCTTTGGGGAGTCTGATGAAGTTCACATGCCCTTTCTCAGAATAATGTATTTAAATGGATAAAATAAGATATATAGCATGACAAGGGAAGCCAATTACATGGAAAAAATGTATAATTTTTCTCCATCTAGGTTTGTGGACCCAATGAAATCTAGGATCTCTTGGAAGTCTGTGGCCCTCAGTTTGGGCTAGATGATTTCTAAGATCCCTTTTAGCTCTAAATTCCGGGAAATTGGTGGATTTCCATGGAAACATCTACATTTCCCCATGTAAGGCCCACAAGTGACACTATTTAGCAAGATAGTTACCTGGAACTTAGGGTATCACATGGCCATGGAACAGAATAAAGCTACTCCCCCTTATGTGTTCTACATTCCAGACAAATTGGTCTATAGTAATTATTGCTACCCATGTAAGAGGCTCCAGCTTCCTCATTGAGTACTTTTATTCTTTGTGTGCACACACACACACACATGCTTCATGCTTGAAATATTTTTTCTACTCATCTCTGACTTTTGGAATTCCTGATTCCCTTAAAGGCACAAGTCAATCTCTCTCTCTCTCTCTCTCTCTCTCTCTCTCTCTCTCTCTCTCTCNCATGGGGGCACTCTATCTCTCATCTAGTCTAACCTCTATATCTAAAAGAGCAGAAGGAGAGGAAGCCATTTATTTATTTATTTATTCATTCATTCATTCATTCATTTATTTGTTTGTTTATTTATTTATTTGTTTGCTTGCTTGTTTGCTCATTTATTTATTTATTTGTTTTCATTCATTCGTTCATTTATTTATTTATTTATTTATTTATTTATTTATTTGAATGCTTTTCCAACAACTGCTTGATCACCTGGGTTGATGGGGACATGATTGGGGAATGAAGACTCTAAGTGATCACCCTAGTGCAAATGTCAATAATATGGAAATAAGTCTTGATCAATGACACATGTCTGCACGTTGTCTTTGGTGGGAGGGGTGGGAGGACGGGAGGGAAAGAACATGAATCATGTAACCATGGGAAAATATTCTAAATCAATTAAATTAAAATTTTCAAATTAAAAAAATATTTCTCCATGTTTACATGACTCATGTTCTTTCCCTCCCTTCTTCCCTCCCCCTTCCTAGAGCCAACAAGCAACTCCACTGGGTTATACAAATGTTATCTCTTGATACCTATTTCCATATTATTCATTTTTGCAATACAGCAATCTTTTTAAAAAAACATTTACTTTTTATTTTAAAACTTTTAATTAATTAATTAATTAGGAATTTTTTTTTCCCCTCCATGGTTACATGATTCATGTTCTTTCCCTCCCCTCCTCCCATCCCCCTTCCCTTAGTCAACAAACAATTCCACTGGGTTTTACATGTGTCATTGATCAAGACCTATTTCCATATTATTATTATTATTTGCATTAGGGTGTTTGCTTAGAGTCTGCATCCCCAATCATATCCCCATTGACTCATGTGATCAAGCAGTCGTTTTTCTTTTGTGTTTCTACTCCCTCAGTTCTTTCTCTGGATGTGAACAGAAGGGACTTTCTTTTTTTCATTTTTATTTTTATTTTGAATATTTTCCCATATTTACATTTTCATGTTCTTTTCCTCTCCCCAAACCCCCCTAATCCCCCTTAGCTGACACACAATTCCACTGGGTTTTACATGTATCATTGATTAAGCCCTAATTCCATATTATTGATAGTTGGGCTAGAGTTATTGTTTAATGTCTACATCCCCAATAATATCCCCATCAGCCCATGTGTTCAAGCAAGAATGGACATTCTCATAAGTCCCTCGAGATTATGCTGGATCATTGCATTGCTGCTAGTAGCAAATTTTATCGTTCTCCAATGCTTCAGTTTCTATGTACAATGTTCTCTTGGTTTTACTCATTTCACTCTGTATCAGTTCATAGAGGTTCTTCCAGTTAATCCTCCAGTTCATCATTCCTTAAAGCACAATAGTATTCCATCACCACCATATACCACAATTGAACACTGGTTCTTTGATTCCACAAGTGTAATTCATACTTTAACAACTTGTTTCACTCTAGCAGAATGTAAACTCCTTGAAAGCATGGATTATTTCTTTTTTGTTTCATATACCTACCATAGAGCCTGGCACAAAACAGGAGCTTAATAAATGTTTATTGAATTGCACTAAATCAAGTTTTCTAAAGGATAAAAGGCATAACTGTGTTTTATTTACCATGGCACTCTAAGCAACTGAGCTAACCAACCCAAAGTTTCTAAAAATCAGGGGTCAAAGAAGCTGCAGAAAGTCATTTTCATTCATGTGTTTGCTTTCAAGAAATGCCTGATGGGATATAGATAGGGGTTACACCTGTTAAAGGGAATTTGGGCTACACATATGGGCTTTATTAGAGCTCCTGGGTCACATAGCTAGAGTCATTCACCCAGGAATTCCTGGTTTTGAAGCTAACTCTTTCCACTACAACCTTAAAGGATAGAATGTAGTTGACCTTTTAAAAAGGACCACAAAGAGCTACTTTGAACATCAGCACAGAAAAACTATTTAAATATGAGCTGGGGATATATGTGATTTAGAGGATCTAAGTCAGCTGCCAGTGAAGGAGTCAATGCTGCTTTCGTTATCATCTCCATCTATTATGTCAGGTACTACATTTGGAATTGCCCAAATGAATTAGAGAAAAGACAAAAGCTATAGTTTCCCAGAAATCAAAGCTTCAGGTATTCCTAAGGAATCTAAGCATCACTCTGGCAGGTCCTGCAAAACAAATATGAATTTAATTAAAATGGTTTTATACCAATAGCAGGACCTCTTACTTTTTTTACTCACAGAGGTTGGGGCTTGGTGGATAAATACACTGTCATCACTGACATCAGATGAAAATTGGCACTAAAGGTCTTTAGTTTTAAAAAAGACAGTCTTCACCACTGCCTCCTTCCACCAAGAAAACTCTAGACCTGCATTATACAATAAACATAAGAAAGAAGCCATAAATAGATTTCTCTTTTAGGAACAAAATCTGTGTTTAGAGTCCAAAAGTAATGTAATCTCTCTGGAAACTATTATCATAAGTAATTCCATGGTGATTAGTTCATGCTCCCATGTTTCATTCTTACAGTAAAGTCTAGCAGAAACAAAGGCTTGGAATCTAAGCATGACAGTCCAAGATCCCAGGATTCAGCTTCACTCCAGGGATAAAGCAGGAGTGAGCATGCCCTGAAACTACTGATGACCTTATCCACCTCTCTTCAGTAGAGATGCCCTCTATCTCCCTTACTCCTTCACACAGTGTCCTTGATTCAGATTTTCTGTTTCAACTTCTTTATCTTTGGAAGTTCTTCTATTTGGAGCAGTTGTCTCTTGGTTACAATCCACTTTTTCTGTGTTTCCCATTTTACAAACAATTTTCCCTCTGTCTATCATTTGGAAACCTCAGTGACAGAGGCTCCTGCCAGTCTGTGGAAGGGGCCTGGGATGCCCCTGGCACTGGGAGGAGGAGACAGGGAAACTAGACTTCTCCATAGGCTCCTGCTCCTCACCTGAGTAAGGTTTCGTGGGTTGACTCCATCCAGATTAAGCATATTCCATTTTGGGTGCTTTCCATTTCTTGGGCTGGGGTAAAGTGCTGGAGGGAAAGCAGCTAATGTTACAAGACAGCTTGTTTGGCTGCCATGGAATACGTCCTCTTGCCGCTCTATTACCCACATAATGATATGTTCTGAATAGTGCACACAGCTCCACACACATACAGTTTTGGCTTTAGGGCCCACAGCCCCTTTTGCTTTCTTACCACAAGTCCAGGTTTCTTGTAAATTCAATCACTAACTCTTTCCTCTGATCTTATCTAAGAATGAATGAATTGGTTAATGAATAAATGAAAAGGCAATTATTAAGTGCTCACTATGTGCAAAACCCTACACTAAGCACTGGTAACACAAATTTTAAAAAAAGCACAAACTCCCTGGTTTTAAGGTGCTTACATTCCAATGGGGGTGGCTGGGTGGATAATGCATATAGGATATTTCAGCTACAAGTCAGAAGGGAAGATCTCAGGATCCTTAAGGAGCAGCAAAATGTTATTTTCACTGATTAAACTAAATCCATTTCTGATGCTGAATGATTTGACATTGCCAAGGATTGAGTGGAAAGGACACTTCCCTTCGATTCCTTTTAGTTACTATGACTGCTAAGGTAGAAGGGGCTCTTGCATCTGTAGACATATCTGCCAAGTCAGATCTACAGAAGAGTTGATTCCCTGGATGATAGCTGTAGGGGCTGAACTTAGAACAAGGCCAGAGCTCTATGGGACAGGTGGAAGAGGAGATGGTAAAACTGAGATTCCCAAGCTCTTGGGTTGCCATTGTTGGGGGGCCATCTAAGAGGATGGTAGTTGTGGGGGTGGTAGTGATTTGACCTATCTGATATAGGATCACTTTTTTTAAACATGCCTTGAGTCTTCAGCTAGGCTGTGTGATGGAAGTGTTATGTAAACCTAACTCTTCCTGACTCCAAGAATCTATCAGAAAATTATGATGCAAAATAGATAAGAGATGGCCATTGAACTACATGATCTCTCAAATATTTTCCTATCCCGTTCCTTAAAGAACTTTATTCTTTATCCACATTTACTCTTCATCTATTCCTTGTCTAATCCCTCAGCACTTCAGTTTTCTCCTGGGCCATCTCCTCTGCACTGGCCACTCTTTCCTCTTTTTCCCTTCTTGGCCTCTTGGGTGAATCAGCTCAACTCAACATGTCTCTTCTTTTGGATTCCTAATTACATCATTATATTCCTGATTATGCCCTTGGCTGACTCCTACCATTCACTGCTTTCATGCCTACACAAAGGGTTGAATGAAGGTGGAGAAAATCAGCCATTCTGACTAGATCCATCATAAATTTATATTATACCACCACAATTAGGCCATCATTGACTCTAGGTAATCTCATTCTACTTTTTCTTATCAACTCTAAAATGGGGGTATGAGAGGAGAGAAGGATACTTTGCAATAAATGAACATGAAAAAAATTTCTGTTACAGTTTTTGTTCTAGCACTAGGGATGGTTCGCATTCACTTGGAAAATGCATGTAATTCCACTATAATTTTTTTCTTTTGTCCTGCCATCCTCTTTCTCATGCCAGTTTGCTCATGATAGTACTCTGTTGACAATACCATGAAGGGTAGCTTTCCATTCTTCTCTCCTCACTGGTGCTGGAGATGAACAATGTGGGTTCCTTTCCTAAAATCTCTCCTTCTTACCTCTGTCTCTTAAAAATGGAAAATATTAAGCTTGTAGTAAGTAAGCGTGGGACATTGGCCTCCTCTTTCCTAAAACAGACTTATTGATGTGGATGGACTTTAGAGATTATCTAAGTTCTCTTCAGACAGTAATTTTGTATTCCAAACTCTATATTCTAGACCCCTGTTGGTGAATCTATGGCATGTATACCAGAGCATACCAGAGGGGGCTGCTCCCTTCCCCCTCTCCATGTATGACTGAGGACATTTCTCAAATGACCTGTCCCTCTGCCCAACAGCCCAATGGGAGTACTTCCTCCTTTCCCTCTCTGGGTTAAGGTGAGCTGCTTACATGTGGCATGAGGATTGCAGTTTGGGTACTAGTTCTCTAAGGTCTCTAAAAGGTTTGCCATCACAGTTCTAGACCTTCAGGCCCCATAAGAATCAAAACAAAATTAGTATCTAGACTAGAAAAAGTTAGGGGGAGTCTTATCCTTGCAAATATTTGCAATTTTGCAAGATGTGATTTTCACCAGATTGGGCAGGGATATAAATTCAGTCTGAATCAAGGGGCAAGATGGTGCTCTTCTTTCTGCCATTTGTTTGTTCCTCACTGGATACAGATCCCAAATGAAAGCTGCTCTCCTTCCACATTTGAATGGCTTAACATGGCAATGGCTTACCAATATTCAGAGAATACAATGAACTGCCTTCACTACCCCTTACCCTCTACCCCAGCCCAATACTCCATTTTCAAACAATTCCCCATCACTATAGGTTCACCAGGTAGCTTGGTCTGTATTCATTGATAAAAGTTATTGTTTACAGAACACACTGGGGGCCCTATTGCTTTTTTTCATGAGGAGAGTAATGCTTAAATTGTGTTTATTTAGAGTACATAATGAATTAGCCTGAATAATTCAAGACAGGATGTTTGTAAGGAGGACCCAGCCAATACCTGGGCTCAACAAAGATGTCTTTGGCCAGTTCCAGAGGAGGTAATATTCAACCTTCTTTGGAGCAGGACACAGTGCTCCCAATTAAAGAAGTTTTAAACCATAAGTACAAACTCCTCTGTCTTGCCTCTAAAGGTGATTATTGGCATCTGGATGTACTTTTCCTCCTTGCCAAGATAAACCCAGTTTATTAATCTGGCACCTTAGAAGAGCCATTGATCTTTGGGCCCTTCTTCCCTTCTTATTAACCTCAGACTCAGTCATGCAAAACAAAACAAAAAAAGCAAAATAAAACAAAATAAAAAGCCAACTTTAATTATCTTGTTTTTAAATAATGATAATAACATGGACCCTTTCACTACTGTTGCTCCTTACTGGGTTCAGATATAGTTGTCTGTTGGATATTATGATCAGGATCTTTGTTGAAGTAAAAAATGACCAGAAGAAGAGCAAAAGGAGACAATTTTCCTGGGTCCCGTATCTAACCTCAAGTAATCCAACCGTGTGTGGTGACAGTGCTCTAATTTTGGCATTTCACAATCTCACATTACTCTATGAATTGAACTATGTTTTTTACCTGAGTCTCAGAAAAAAAAAAAAAAAGATAAGTTCAGGTTCTAGCTCCTATACTTCCTGACTCTGTAGCATTGAGCAAGTAATTTCATTTCTGATTTTCCTAAACTGCAATATGAGAATAAGGCTTCCTGTACTGCCAATCTTATAGAGTTGTTATGGCTAATGTACTTTATAAAGTCTAAGATATTAAGGGAATGTGAATTATTATTATTATTTTGTTCCCATTTGGGTGTAGTGAGGAAAGAAGATAGAAAAAGTTCTGGGACAAGTTGCTATATTGTTATTTAAAAATGCACATATATTTCTTGTTCTATAGATTATTACACAGATACATAAAACAATTCCTTTTTTTGTAATGGGATATAAGTTTTTAGGGCTCATTGAGAACAACTGTAGTAGCAAGCTGGATGGTGGAGATGACATGTACCTCATTTAATTGCTTTCCCAAGGCCACTATATTTTGAGACCTTTCAATTTCATGTATTTTTGAAATCTGGAATATTTGGTATTAGAAACCTATTGGAAATGTTGTTCTTCATTTTTATGGATCAACAGAGTTCTAGCAAAGATTGCTTTATGAAAGATTACAGCTGGGCTTAGCTCTCCCAAAAAATTCCTTTGAAAAGCTATAAAAGTTTATCAGATAAAGAAATGGTCAACAAACTAAAGAGAAAATGAAGTAAGTTAATCCATTCAAGCTAGGACTGTAAAATAATGTTACTTCATAAGTTATACATAAATATAACTGTGGATCCCCTCTAGTCAAAGACAATATGGGGAACCTTGAATCCAGTGAGTGGAAATTAATTAGAGCTTGAGAGCAGTATGATTTTGGTCCTGACCTACCAGAGAAGTAGAGACAAAGCCAGGTCCAAGTAGATAACTGTACAGAAAGATAAACATATGAACTCTGAACAGTGTAAGAGCACTTGGAGTTCTTAATTAAGTCTGGAGGTATCCCAACTTCCATTATCCCATTGGAGCCACAGAAGTAGATAAAACTAGATCCTCAGAGGGCCGTGTTCAAGGAGAAAGAAAGAAGAAAATGCCCTCCAAGAGAACTAAAACCATATAATTGCTAAAATTTAGTGATTGTGCCAAGGGATCAAGGAGAGAGATAGCCTGGGACCTGTTAGAAGGCCTGAAGTCCTAGGAAAGGCTTGTCATGGAGGCAGCAAAGGGATAAAGCAGTGGTTTCCAAACTTTTTTGACCTACCACCCCCTTTTCAGAAAAAATATTACTTAGCCCCCCGGAAATTAATTTTTTAAAATTTTAATAGCAATTAATAGGAAAGATAAATGCACCTGTGGCGATCACTGTTCCCATGGATTGCTGCAGCACCCATCGGGGGTGGTAGCGCCCACTTTGGGAATCACTGGGATAAAGTCAATAAATGCTTGAAGACTCATAGAAGAAGGAGATGGGGATGGAACAAAGAGCTGGAAACAAAGCAAGAGTCCATCCATTGGGGAATAACTGAACAAATCATTGTACATGAATATAATGGATTGATATTGTGGTGATTAAAATTTTGAAGTTTGGGTTTCAGGTAAGAAAATTAAGGCTAGCAGTAACCAATAAATTAATTGGTCATTGATCTCTCACAATAATCAAAGACAAATTAATTCAGCATCTTGAGGGCTCATTCAATACAATTCAGAAAGCTCATTATTCAACCCTCCCCAAGATATCTCTAAGTGGTGGGTATCTGGGCCCATATTCTCCAGTATTTCCCTGATCCTTCTCATGAAGTTGGGAGAATAACTTGCCTGATCATAGGATTATAATATCTAGATGAAGAAATCAACTTATGACTGGTTAAGAATGACTTTCTCTGTCCTGCTGCACCAAGACATATTTGGCTAGAACCAGATTTATCTACTATAAAAGATGAATCTTAGAATCTTAGATTCTTATTCTTAGTTTTTCCAGTTTTAGATGTTGTTTTGGGACATGGAATGTGAGAGAACTCTTTGGTCTGTTAGAACAAAGGAATGAGGAAAAGAGACTTTAAAAAAAGTCACTAAGCCCTATTAGAAAGAAAGATAATGCAGAGCATTTTTTAGAAATTAAAATAATAAAGCATTAGGAATAAATCTCATTATTAATTTAATAAAAATTTATCAGAGATAAATTCAGATAAACCTGAGAGGATGTATTTGAATGGATTCTAAGTGAAATTAATAGAACAAATTCTACAATGGCTATGGAATTGTCAAGATAAATAGCTATGAAAATCTCAAGATCAATTATCAACATTATATCTAACTACTACTCCAGAAGTCTCATGGTTCTTCCTGCTTCTTACATATTGGCAAAGAGCTATATGCTAGAGGAGTAGAGTGAGACATTTTCAGACATGACCATTGTGTGGATTTCTTTTATATGATTATGATTGTTTGTTACACAAGAATTATAAAAAGAAGAAAATTGGGGGGGGGAGTGGAAGGGATGTAGAGTAGTGTTATCAATACCACTTTCTTTTTTTTATAAAGAAAAGAAAACAGTATCAATGAATTCTAAAAATATACATGTAAGAAAATAAGATATTCAGACTAGGATACAGAAGTAGGGCAAAATCAGAATCACTATGCTAAATTTGAAATACATAAGAAAACAAGCTATAGGTAATAGTGATGCTTAATTTTATAGATGTCTTTTTTCTTATTATTTTAGTAGGAAATAAACTTAATGATGATTGTCAATTTTTGCATAATAAAAAGGAATGTTAAAATTTAAACTTAAAAGCAAAAATGAAGTTACACATAATAGAAGTTTATCATTTCATATACAATGCAATTTATTTTTTCCTTACATATTGAAATGTTTGTGTTTAAATTCATAATAAAAAGATAATTTAATTTGGAGAAAAAGATGTTTATGAATTAATGCTATGTCTGGGTAATAACTTTATCTATGATAATTTATATATGGATTTAAAAAATATTTGAGATCTGAATTTGCAATTTCTTCTTCTTCTTCTTCTTCTTCTTCTTCTTCTTCTTCTTCTTCTTCTTCTTCTTCTTCTTCTTTTTTCTTCTTCTTCTTCTTTTCCTCCTCCTCCTCCTTCTCCTTCTCTTTCTGTTTAATTTGTTCCATGTTCTAATTCTGTTTAATTTGTTCCATGGCCAAGCTCGTAACTTGATTTGCTCTTGTGTCAAATTAAATTTCCCCATTTAAATTAATGGACATGTAATTAATCCATTCCAGCCCCCCAAACCACATGAATTTTTTGTTTTATATGCTTTTAAATCCAAAAATATACTTTATAAATAAATTAAGATATTTATCGATAATAATGTTAATAATAATTTTAATAAAAAATTAAGATATTTATAGATAATAAGAAATAATGTAAAGAAATAAACTTACTTATGAAATGTTATTTACTTTCAAGGTCAGGAGAAAATGATGACTGTGATAATGAGATTAAACCTACCCTGCCCATTTTTAGATTTAATCACCAAAGGTATAAACACCACCACTTAATTCACAAGTTGGGAAGTCTGTAACCCACCTGTGCAAGAGTGGGTGATGAATCACAATTTTGTTGTGATTGGACACATAAACTATGAGGAAGGCACAGGAAGTGATGGAAAAAGAAGCATCTTTAAAAGGGAGTAATAACTTCCTGTAAGTCTCTTCATGTTCATTTCTGGACCTGGAGAAGCTCTGGCTGGGACCTTGAACTTGGTGAGACTGTTCTTAAATTTCTCCTTAGAAATTTACATGTGGGTGAGTGAAGGCTTACTCCATTAACATCCCTGGAAGTACTGGCCTCCAGAGGGGCCCTTGATTGGGAGGAACTCTTGTGGCTAAAACCCTTGCTAATTGACTTTTAGGCTCTTTGGCTGGGACCTCTGGAGCCCTGCAGGAGTAAAGCCAGAGACTGAGCACATAGTCATGAAGCTAGATTTCTAATTCTACGCTCTTCTCATCTCTCTACTTTCACTATATTTAATAAATAAATTACTAAAATCATTTTAGAAATTGATATTTGTTCAATTCCTTGGTGGCTACTCATTTTAGTATTCACCCAAAAAATGCCTTAATTTTTCCCCTTTTTACATGATGGAGAAGGTTTTCATTTTGTGTGCTATCACTTAACATAACTTACTCTCTACACATGATAATGTGTGAAACAAGTTTTGTAACACAGCTTCAACACACGACCTGTTGCAACTTTATCTGAGTGTGTCTTTTCAATGAACTATTTAATTTTTTCCCAAATCCTCAACATTTCCTTAATCTCCCTTATGCTGATTACCTCATCCACCTCCGGCTCATCTCCGCTAATTTCCTGCAAAACCTTCATATGTTGCTGCTGTTTTAACTCCTTCAATTCCTCCATTATCAGGACCCATGTTTAAAAGTTAAGAAATTTGCCCCAAAATGATAATAAAGATAAAAATTAAGAAGAAAGCAAAAACAATTCAATACAGATGTTTGCATGGCCAGATAAACTTTGAACTAAAATGAGACAGCTTCTTGTACTGTCTAGTGGAGGGTGGCAGAAGCTCGCGATTTAAATATCCACTCATGGCTTAAAACAAAAAATCCAGTTTGTGACAGCTCGCTCAAATCGCTCGTGACTTAGGTGCTTGTGTTTCAATGTACAACTGTATTCATTTTCTGAGTTCTCCCTTTTTGTTGATCTGTATAACTCCAAAGCTTTCTCTTCCCCTTTCTTGAGATGTTCTGGGTTCCTGCTATAAGTAATCTCTATTGAAGCAGAACTGACTCTGGGTATAATTTATTCCTTTTTATCTCAGGCCCCATTAAGCTACTTAGGCTGGCTTTCTGCTTTTTTTTTTTCTACTTCTTCTCTTCTTTCTCTTAGCTAAGTAGAATTAGCTGTCTGGGCTTCTTATGGAGTAAAGGGTTATGAGCAGTTTTGAGAGAATCACTATATCTCTGGTCAGACCCTAACCCAGATCTGGTCCTCAGTCAAACATAGACCATTTTCAACCTCCCTTCTTCATTCCCCACTTCAGTTTCACATAATTGGATAGAGTAAATATTTGCTACTTCTTGTGTCATGGTGGAAGGGAAGGTGCTTGAGCAGAATCAATACAGTAGTGGAGGTTCTTTTTAGGATCATTATATAATTTTTTGAGTTAACTTGCATTACTTCTAGCTCTATGGTAGCTGATGGGAGAGGGGCATTGGTAAGAACTCTAAGTGTGGAAGTTTTCAGGTATTAATTCATGAAGATTTTACTTTGTTAGGTTTCTGTCTTTCTTTTTGTGGACTTAACTATAATTCCTTTTGGGAGGATTTTGGAAGTAACCAACCTGCAATATTTAGGATTTTATGAGTCAAAAGTGATCCAAATACTTTCTGTACTCTTTGAGAATTCATGACCAACAAGGTTTGTAGGAAAGACTCTTACCCCATACCTGTAAAATATTCTTTCATCAATTAAGTCTGCTAGAGTTATTTTTATTCCTACAAGATTCAGTTTGTATGTTACCTGGTGGAAGAAGGGGAAAAAAAGGCAGCTTGGTTTTAAAGGACCTAATTTCAAATTCTGGTTGTTATTTTCTCAGTAACTTTGGATGGATCATTTAGTTCAACTCCTTTTGCTTGTATGTCAAACAAAAGGGTTTGGCTAGTTAAACTTTAGAATCCCTTCCAACTCTAAATCCTATAAATTCCTAGAATTATAAAGGATTTTAGAGATAATCTACTTCTACCCTTGCATCTGACAGATGAATTTCCTGGTTCCCAAGGATGGCATGTTCTAGCCCAGAAAGCCTTGAGCACAGCCTAGATATTGCATAGCCTTGAAGTGTATTCCTATCTGAATATCAATCTTTGCTACATAAAAATTGGGCTTTCATTTATTTTATTTTTTTTAATCTTCTGTTTTAGAAACAATATTGTGTATTTAAGCAGAAAGGTCATAAGGGCTAGGCAATAGGGATTAGGTGACTTGTCTAAGGTCACCTCGTCATATTTGAACCCAAGACCTCCTGTCTATAGGCCTGGCTTCCAATCTACTAAGCTACCTAGCTGCCCTCAAGCCTTCATTCATCGAGGAATTTAAACTTGAGACTTCCAACTCCCAACTCAGTTGTTCTTTCTGTTATCTTTATTTCCATAATATGCTTTGCATTGAAAATGTAGAGAGCACTGAATTGGAGATTAGGATACCTGGGATAATATCACAATTTGACCGTAGCAATTAATTTCATTTCTCTGGGCCTCAGTTTCTATATATGAAAATAAAGAGATTGGATATACTTAATCCACAAACCTAAAAAATTGAATTTCATTAAAATTATTTTCTTTTGTAATCTTACATATTTTACTTCATGCATTAAAAAAACAAAAACATTCTTTGAGAAGAGATCCTCAGGTTTCTCAAGCCTGCAATAGGTGTCCATGATATTGTAAAGGTTAAGGACTTCTGTATTTTGGATTTTTAAGGTTTTTACTATTCTAGCATTCTGATTCCAAGGCCATTTTAGATAATCCTTTTACAACTTTAGTAATTAGCTATTCTTGCTTTAAATAAGACCATATGATTTTTCATGAATATTTCAGTCTATCTTTTCCAAAATACTTTGCACTGCTTTCCCATATGTGGTAAAATTATAAGATACAGCCATGTGTCAGCTAAGTGTTTCAAAGGAAAGTGCATTGGATGGAAGGATTGGTGGGAGAATCAGTATTTGAGACATTCTACTCCTCTACTCCATAAGCCTTTCCTCACCTACTTATGTGCTTCATCTTGCTGATTAATTATTTAAAGAGAAAAATCCATGTCCTTATGCAAACTATAAAAGTGAATTCTATATTTCTAGTAAACCAAGACTACATGGATTTTAAAAAAAAGGGGGGATCTAGCATTCTAAATAGCATATTGTTTTCTGAGCTCTGCTAATTAGCAAACATCCTTTTTCAAAAAGGGAAAAAAGAAAGAAAGAGAAGGAATTTCATGCACTGAAATACCCTCTATCAGCTGCAAATGCTCAAGGCTCCTGCAACAAGTGCTTTCATCTCTTCTCCCTAGCTCAGGGCATTACATCAGGCCAAGTGCATCCTGGGAGCTATTGTCATACTAATGAGCCAGCCCCTGAGCCAGGATTCTCCCACTACCCCAAGAGACATTCCCACCAGGTTCTGGCTCTGGGGCTCATTCAAGCTGTGTTCAATTGCCCTGGAGAATAAAAGATGCAGCCTTAATTAACTACTGCACTTCGTTTCCAATCACAGCAGGGATTGTTGTGCTGGCTACTCTCCCTGCTGAAGAGGAAATGCCAGAGCTCCTGATACAGGCCCAGAGCTGGGAAGTGGGACTCTCCTTGGGGAGCTCCATTTGGTTGCTGCCCTGTTTAAAAAATAAAATATATCAGGATTTTATATCTCCATGTCACTAACTCCTTGTCTTCCCAGAAAGCGGAAAAATCAGTATTTCTATTGCTATTTCCATCCCTTGAACTTGAAAGTCACTCACCACCCACCTTCTCCCAAAGTGCTTCTCTTTATACTTTTTATAACTCTGACATAGAAAGGTTTTCTCTACTCAGCACTGTCTTTATTTCATTTTAATAGCTTGTGGTGCTACTGATAGTGGAAAGAAAGGTTCTGATGTTCTTAACAGAGCAACATGGCTCAGTGCTCTCCTGTGAGCTCCTCTCTTCCTTTTGTGCCTTCAAGACTGAAAACAGGCAGGGGGCACTGAAGAGTACTGAAGAGGGGAAATGATGACAATCTTTTTGGTGGGGTACCAGTTACTGTGACATGGCCTTCTTCCCTTCACCAGAACCATGGGACACTGGGATGATTTCCATTAGTTTCATAAGTAGTTTTCTCTCTCAGAAACACATCAAGAAAGGCAGTTTGAAACGTAAAATCAGTTTAAATTTTCCAAAAATATTTTGCAACACATTACAGGATACATGATAAATATCTGACTGGGGAAGGAATAGACAGGACAGTAGGCTGAAATTCACAACAAGAATACATAACTCACTGACCTTTGAAGCTAGAATCTATGCTATTGAATTGTTCTACATGTCATCTTATAATCACCATGCAGAAGTAAGTAGATATAAAACTTGCTTCTCATTTGAACCTCATTCAGGAATATTGTACTCACAGAGACCAGCAATGGGTCATACTCAACTTTGTGTGCTAGGGCCACTTTGTCCCAGCTTGTAGGAGCTAATTGTTGAATTTTAAATGTGAACATTTATTCCTCAGAAATTAACAAAATGTTAAAAATTAGGGTTTAGTATATTGTTTAGTTGATTGTATTGACTTAAGAAAGTGACTGAGAAAATCTTAAAAATGCAAAGCAATTTTAAGTATGTCATGTGTAAATTAAAGTTAGAAGTACTTCCTGTTTCTAACACTCCATATAAATGGAAAAACATTTTAGGGGGTATTTCAAGTATTTTTATTACAAAATTTTTATTTATTAATCCAAATAATGCCAAAGCTTAAGCAGGTTCAATTTTAAAATAGATCTACACCCAATATGTTATTTTTGAGGTTGAGAACATAGCATCTTCTATACTTGCTAGTTTGCAAAGAGCTTTCATTTGAAAATCTCATTTTATGAAAATGAGCTGCATTTATATGGCACATTAGAGTTTCCAAAGCAATTTCCTAGCAACAATTTTGCCACTAATATCTTATGAGAGGCAACTGAGTATAGTGAAGAAAATGCTAGATCTGGAGTCATTTAGATTAGACTTCCATTTCTATCCCTGACACACCAGCTGTATAACCCTGGACAAATTATTTAGCCTCTCTGGGCCTTAGCCTCATTTGTAAAATTAGGAGCCTGGACTTGACCTGCAAATTCTTTTCTAGCTCTAAATCCATGATGCCATGACCCTTTGTAGTTTGAATACCATGATGCCTCTTAATAGCAGAGAAAACCAAGACTGATAAAGGTTTTGTGACTTGCCCATATTTATTGTCTGAAGGGCAATTTGAACACAGGACTCCTGACCCCAGGTATGGCACTCCCTCCACCCTTCTATGTCACATTGTTTCTTCTCACAAAAATCCTGTGAGCTAATCATGGTGGAGATTATTAGGTCTTTCACTCTTCCTAAAATGACATGGCCAAGTTGACCCTGTAATGGAAAAAACATTTGTTAAACATTTAACAGCAGTCTCCCTTACAGAATTTTAAGAGGTTAGGGCTTCTGGCTTGTGCCCAGGTTACCCCTAAAAGGAATGACCCATCCACTTCCCTGCTTGGTTATAATCTTATTTTTGAGTCCTATTAAAGCTTCAAAATGATTTCAACAATTTTAATAATACATTTATCTTCTCTTTTCCCCTCTAGTTTTATATATATATGCATATATATATATATTTATACATATTGTGATAATGAGATTAAATCTACCTTGCCCATTCTCAAATCTATTCACCAAAAGTATAAGCAACTCCACTTAACTCACAAGTTGAGAGGTCTGTGACCCATGTGTGCTAGAGTGAGTGACAAATCAGAATTTACTGACTGTCTCTTGGACAGTCCTAAGAAAAGCATCTGTTGTGATTGGACACACAAACTAGGTGGAAGGTACAGGAAGTGACGCAAAAGAAGCCCCTTTAAAAGAGAGTTCAGTGAGTTCAGCTCCACGCTTCTTGTTCATGTCTCTTGGCCCTGTCTTTTTGTTCAATGGCTTGGACCTGAAGGAGAGCTGGACCTGAGACCCTGAGACCTTGGTGAGACTGTTCTTAAATCTTTCCTTTGGAATTCCACGTGGTGAGTGTAAAGATTAAATCTTCCTGAACTTCTCTTAAGGAACTTCCCTTTCAAAAGAGACTCTGTGACTAAAGCCTTTGCTTCATTCGCCTCCAGGGCCCTCCAGCCCTCTGGCCCTCAGGCCCTAAAGCTTTGGGCTCAAGGTTTGTCCTCACTTGCCTGAGGACTAATATGATCTGTCTGGGTTAAACTAGGAGACCAGAGCAAATTAACTAGTGTATTAGGTTATTTATCCTATCTTATCTTTTTTCTGATTTTTTAAAATTTTCTTTTCCTTTCCTAATTTGTAAATAAACTTCCATGAAGGTCATTTTGACATTTTGGTTATTCTTTATTTGGGGATTGATAATTCTTCAATTCCCTGGTGACCAAACATTTTAATATCCACCTAATCAAAACCCCTTTTTTACCCCTTACATTTAATATACATATCTTGACATTTCATCCTATACAGTTTGTCACTGTTTTCTCTAAGTAAACTTCTAGCTATCTTTTTGATAATAACAACTTTTAATAGTAATCAATATCTTCTTTTCTTCTAGGGATACAAATCAGTTGAACTTATTGAATCCCTTAAAGAAAAGGTTTTTTTTGTTTTTTGTTTTTTGTTTTCTTCCCCCCTCTCCCCACCCATTAATTACCTTATGGTGATTCTCTTGAGTTCTGTGTTTGGGCAGCAAACTCTCTGTTTAAGTCTGTTTTTTTTTCTTTATGAATGCTTGGAAGTCTTTGATTTTATTGAATGACCATTCTTTCCCCTGCAAGAATATAGTCAGTTTTGCTGGATAGTTGATTCTTGGTTGTAGACCCAGTTCTCTTGCTTTCCACAATACTATATTCCATGCCTTCCAGTCCTTCAATGTAGATGTAGCCAGATCCTGTGTTATCCTAACTGTCTTTCCCTGGTATCTGAATGAATTCTTAGCAGCTTGTAATTCTTTTTCCTTGGTCTGGTAGTTTTTGAATTTGGCTATAATATTCCTGGAAGTTGTCAGTGTGGATTAAATGTAGGAGGTGATCTGTGGATTCTTTCAATTTCTACTTTTCTCTCTTGTTAGAAAATGTCAGGGCAGTTTTCTTGGATAATTTCCTGTAGGATGACATCCAGGCTTTTTCTTTTGTCATGATGTTCTGGTAGACCAGGGGTCTCCAACCTTTTTGGCTGTGAGAGCCATAAATGCCACATTTTTTAAAATTTAATTTTGTAAGAGCTGTACAATATGTTTAACATTGAAAACAAGTAAATATGTGCATTTTATTTAAGAACAACACTTTTAAAGTACAATAAGTCTCTGAACTATTTTTAATACCATTATTATGTGCTAACCAATGATGAATAAAGTACTTCTTACCGTTAATGTGACTTCTGGTGCTGCATGGTTTTGCTGATGGATTTGTAGTCTGGTTGATATGTGGTGAGGTTAAGCTTCATGCAGGTATTGAGACTTCCATCTGTTAAACATGATCTTACATATAAAACTCCTTTACACTAAGAAAATTGCTGAAATAAAGAGAGAAAAATTCAGGGAAGAATACTTTTTCCTCTCCCTCTCTCAAGTCAGGCAACAGGAGAAGAAAAAGCTGCCGGCCTGCTGGTCAAGCCAATTGGCCACATAAATTAAGTAGGAGATCAGGAGATTACAGAAAATAACATGACTTGTGTGCAGGCATTAGTAAGTAGTGGGGGAGGAGAGTACCTTTTCATGGAAAACTGGCCAGGACACATCACACACATTTCCTGGTACAGGTGTTTATCAGTGCTGCCTACTCAATCATTCTGTATCAAATGAAACAACTACTGGGGAAAAATGCTTCTCACTAATGAAGCACATGTAAAGATGTAATCTGACTATAGTTCCCCTTTAAGAGCAGGTAGAAAAGTTAAAAACAATAACAATCCCACAAATAGGGAGTGCAGACCCCATGAATAGAGGTAACAAACAAGGCAGTGTCCTCACTGACAAATTAATATTGCAGCAGAATAGGTAAAACAAGTGAGACAGTTCTAGGGATGGATTGTAAATGTATAAATACACTGAGATAAAGCCAAGTAAATCAGAGGCAGAGGGGTAACAAACAAGGCAATGTTCTCCCTGAAAAATAAATATAGCAGCAGAATAGGTAAAAAAAGTTAGGCAGGATTGTAAATGTATATATGCACTGAGATAAAGCCATGTAAATCAGAGGCAGAGTGGTAGAGAATGTAGATAAAAGTGATCAATCACTATGCAGAACCCCAAGATGTCAGTAACAGGTGTGGAAAGAGTAAAAGGAGGGCAGAAGGAGGAACACATAGCACACCTACCAAGCTGAACTAAAGACCAGGATTCATCTCATGTGGCAATATCAATGAGGGAGCCTTCTATCTTAGAAGATAGTCATGGTACCAAAAGTTATGTGATGCATGACATCTGTAATAAGGGAATAAAGCATGTGGATGGGGTCTGTGGGTCCATAAGTCAGTAGGTGGGAAAGGAGGGTACAATAGTGGAGGTAGTAGATCAAGGTGGTAGGAGAGATGTAAGGGAATGGCTGAGTTTAGGGAAATATAAGACGTTGAAGTATAATGAGCAGCAAGGGGAGAAGATGAGGTAGTTGGGCAGGCAGCGGCAACAGGGAGACATAGACTGGGTACACAGGCTTGAGTCAGAGGACACTGAAGGGAAACAGGCTGAACCCTTTCAGGTAGGAAGGGCACTTCTACAGACAAAAGTTTAGGGCCAGTCAGAAATGATTTGAAACTAACTAGAGGGTTTTCTAGTCAGTTTCTTAAGTTCACAAAGAAAGAGTCCCAAGGTTCTTCCCTGTCTGAGGGCTTCTCAGAGGAAGTATAGAGATCTCCACTTCCTCCAAGATGGATGCCTCCAACTCCCCTCAGGACCCAAAGAGAAACTATTCCTTTCTCTCCTTATCCCTCTTTTATCATTCAACCAATGATTTAGCAAAAGGTTTGATTAAATAACAACAGGGTTTATTAAGTTTCAGGGTTGATTATAAAGAACAGAGACATACAAGGTTTCTCTCACAACTGCCTAGGGAGAAGCTCCAGGTGGGGGAGGGACACAGGAATGGGGCAAACTGAGCAAGAGCCTGCTCCCACTCAGCCCGGGAAGCTTTGTTGCCCTCTAAAGAGCCAGATATGGCTTGAGAGCCATACATTACCGACCCCTGCAGGAGACCAATAATTCTTAAATTATCTGTTCAAGATCTGTTTTCTAGATCTGTGGTTGTGTCAATGAGGTTTTTCATATTCTCCTCAAATTTTTCATTTTTAAAATTTTGTTTTATATATTCTTGCTGCCTTGTGAAGTTATTTGCTTCTAGTTGTAGAATTCTATTTTTTAAAGACTGAATTTCATCCCTGGCTTTTTGGTCATCCTTCTCCTTCTGGTCCTATTTTATCTAGAGATCATCTTTTGCCTTCTTTGCTTCATTTTCAAGCTGGTCAATTTTGGATTTTACAACCTTATTTTCTTGTTTTAGTTCATGTATTTCCTTTTTCCAATTGTCTTTAGCCCTTCTCTATTCTTTTTTAAGCTCCTGAAGTTTTTGAGTTAATTGAATTTTGAGATCTTCCAAAGCCTGTGTCCAATTCTCTGGAGCTTACTGATCTTATTCTATTTCATTTGCTCTTAGTTCACTTCCTGGAAAGAAGCTGTCAATTGTAATTTATTTTCTCTTTTTTTGTTGTTTACTCATGTTTTTTCCTTTTCTGTTATGCTACTTTAAGCAGATGGATTTAATGAGCTTTGATGAAAGATTTTTCCCAAGCTGGCAATGAAGGTTTGTAGTTACTTTCTCTGCAGTCTATGGAGCAGGGTTGTTGGAGTTTCCCTGCCCTCTGAAGACTTCTTGTCTGTCCAATTGATGGGATTAAGCCTAGACTGGGTTAATCTTTAGTGCTTGATGTGCCTTGAGGCTAAAACCTTGATAGAAAAAGGAGGGAGTTCAGTTTCGCTGAGTTACCCAGCAGTAGGGTATCCCTGTTCTGTTCTGTTGTTAGATTTGGCTTTCTTTCCTCTCAAAGTGCTTTGTTTTTTATTTCAGTGTGGTAATGCATGTAGGTCTAAAGTTTTGCCCCATCTAAGTCACAATCTTCTGAACATTTTTGCTATGTTTCTCTGCCTTTCTCTTCTAGCCACCTCCCTGGTGTCTACATTCAACTCCTTGAGTCTGGCACCAGCAAGGCCCTCTCTCCAGGCTGGTGTGTTTGCCTGCCATGAGATTTCAGGGGCCTCTGGAGACGTCGCACAATCCAAGGGGTAGGGGTCCTATGATTCCCCTTCTATATCCTCAGACCCAACAGTTCAAGAATTCAAACTTTTTTCTTGGCATACCTCTTGAGCTGTCCTGCAGCAGCAGGATCCCCCTGCTCTGTCTTGCTGTTAGATTTGTTTTTCTTTCTTCTCAAAGCCTTTTTGTAGCATTTTCCAAACTCCATCAAGATGAAAAATTAACATTTAAGTCTCCTTAAATTGGTTCAAATTGGTTGAAGCATACCCTTGCCTAAGTCTATAGTGTTCTCTGATTTTAAAATACATTAGAAGTCCTATAGCATACACCTATCAATAAAACCTCCCCAAAGACACACAGCACAGAATAATATAGACATAGAGACACTGGAAAAGCTAATCTAGTGACTAGATCCTTACAGCTATATTTCTTTCTTTTTTTTTTTAGACATTTATTAATATTCGTTTTTAATCTGTTTACATACTTTATGCCCCTACTTTCCCCTTCACCCCCCGCTCTCCCCCCACCCATGGCCAACGCACATTTACACTGGTTGTACCATGTGTCCTTGTTCAGGGTCTATTTCCCATTCATGTCCGTCTCAGCCCATGCATTCAAGCAATTGTTTATCTTATATGTTTCCTCTCCTGCAGTCCTTCCTCTGAATGTGGGTAGCATCTTTACCATAAATCTCTCAGAGCTGTCTTGTGTCATTGCAGTGCTGCTGGTACAGGAGCCCATTACATTTGATTTTACCAAAGTATATCAGTCTCTGTGTACAATGTTCTTCTGGCTCTGCTCCTTTCGCTCTGCATCACTTCCTGGAGGTCTCTTCAATTTGCATGGAATTCCTCCAGTTTATTATTTCTTTTAGCACAATAGTATTCCATCACCCGCATATACCACAATTTCTTCAGCCATTCCCCAATTGAAGGACATCCCCTCATTTTCCAATTTTTTGCCACTACAAAAAGCGCAGCTATAAATATTTTTGTACAAGTCTGTTTATCTATGATCTCTTTGGGGTACAAACCCAGCAATGGTATGGCTGGATCAAAGGGCAGGCAGTCTTTTATAGCCCTTTGGGCATAGTTCCAAATTGCCAGCCAGAATGGCCGGATTATTTCACAACTCTGCCAGCAATGCATCAATGTCCTGATTTTGCCACATCCCCTCCAACATTCATTACTCTCCCCTTCTTTCATTTTAGCCAATCTGCTAGGTGTGAGGTGATACCTCAGAGTTGTTTTGATTTGCATTTCTCTAATTATTAGAGATTTAGAACACTTTCTCATGTGCTTTTTGATACTTTTGATTTCTTTATCTTAAAATTGCCTATTCATGTCTCTTGCCCATTTATCAATTGGGGAATGGCTTGATTCTTTATACAATTGCTTTAACTCCTTGTATATTTGAGTAATTAGACCCCTGTCAGAGTTTTTCGTTATAAAGATTTTTTCCCAATTTGTTGTTTCCCTTCTGATTTTGACTACATTGTTTTTGTTTGTACAAAAGCTTTTTACTTTAATATAATCAAAACCATTTAATTTACATTTTGTAATTTTCTCTAACTCTTGCTTGGTTTTAAAAT
>NC_058133.1:214588895-214607215 GCF_016433145.1 Gracilinanus agilis
TTTTAGCTCATGTATTTCCTTTTTCAAATTGTCTTCAGCCTCTCTTGATTGTTTTTTGAGTTCCTGAAGTTCTTGAATTAATTGAGTTTTAAATTTTTGAGTTAATTGAATTTTGAGATCTTCCAAAGCCTGTGTCCAGTTCACTGGAACTACTTCCTCTTCTTCTATTTCTGTTTCATTTGCTCTCTTTTCACTTCCTTGAAAGAAGCTGTCAATTGTAATTTCTTTTCTCTTTTTCTGTTGCTTGCTCATGTTTTTTCCCTTCCTTGTTCTACTAATTTGAGCAGATGTATTTAATGATGTTTGATGAAAGATCTTCCCCCGGGTAAATTACTTTCTCTTCCCTTGGAAGACTTCTTGTCTGTCCAATTGTTAGGATTAAATCTGTATGAATTGGATTAGTCTGCCCTGAGGCTAAAATCTCAAAGCCTTGAGGGGAGGGAAAAAGAAACAAACAAACAAAAAACCCCAAAAAAGGTGGGGTGACAAGAAGGAGCATTTTTTTTGCTGAACTGAGCTCTCCAGCAGTGGGTCCCCCCTGCACTATCCACTGTGTTTGATCTGGTTTTCTTTCCCCTTGAAACCCTGTGTTCTCTATCTCAGTATGAGGAAGCCAAGCTGTCTGCTCTGGGGTTTAGCTCTCTCTAAGCCACCATCTTCTGGGCGTATTTGCTGTGTTTCTCTGGTTTTCTCCTCCAGTCACCTCTCCAGTGTCTGTGTTTGACTCCAGGAGCCCTATGCCAGCAAGGCGCTCTCTCCCCACCAGTGCACCCACCAGCCCTGAGATTTCCCAGGCAGCTGGAGACTCCACACAGCATGTGGGAGAGGCATCTTGGGATCCTGGGATTCCCCTTCTATACCCTGCCAGCAAGGCGCTCTCTCCCCACCAGTGCACCCACCAGCCCTGAGATTTCCCAGGCAGCTGGAGACTCCACACAGCATGTGGGAGAGGCATCTTAGGATCCTGGGATTCCCCTTCTATACCCTCAGTCCTGAAACCTTTTTCTTGGCGTACCTCTTTAGTTGTGCTGCAGTAGGGTTCCCCCTGCTCTGTCCCGTTCTTAGATTCGGTCCTCTTTCTTCTCGAAGCACATAGTTTTCTATCTTGGTGTATAAGGGTGCAGAGGTTTTAAGATTCACTCCATCTACGCCACCATCTTACCGGAACCCAATAATGTTTTTTTTTTAATTCCAAATTTTATAAAACCAAATAAAATAAGCATTGCTATATCCAAAGTAAAAGAAGATTGTACATTAATGAAATCACAAATCTCTAATATGTTTCACTTACTTTTCTTCATATTTACATAATAAATCACATCTAAGTGTCCCAGGCCCTCTTTCCCTTCCCTGTATCACACAGAAGTTGTCATCCAAGAGACCAACACATTCCTATATAAATTAAATCTCCTATTTATGTTTTTTACCTTTTAGTTCATTTTATTGAGGTAACATTCACAATTTATTCTTCTAGTATTGATTCTGTAGTCATGTAAAATATTATCTTGGGTCTACTCATTTCACTGTTCATTATCTTGTGTAGTTCTTTCCAAGATATTTTTTAACTGGCCTACCAACTGTTTCTTATGGCACAGTAGTGTTTCATCACAATCATATACCAAAATTTCTTTTGTCATTTCCCAATTGATGTACATTCCCTTAGTTCAGTAATTCTCAAATGATCTCTCCTTGATCTATTTCCCAGATTAGTTGTTTTTCCAATGATATATTTCATATTTTCTTCATTTTTCCTATTCTTTTGACTTTGTTTTGTTGGTTTTTTGATGTACTGTGGAGTTATTAGGTTTCATTTGCCTAATTAAAAATTATTTTCTTCAGTGAATTTTTGTACCCCTTGTTCCATTTGGCTAAATATGTTTTTTTAAAATAGGTTCTTTAATAAAATTTTGTGCTTCTTTTCCCATTAGGCCAGTTTTTTAAAAGATGTTATTTTCTTTAGAATTTTTTTTGTCTATTTTTACCAAACAGGATAATATCAACTTACAGAACTCCAGAACTTGCTCTGAAAACAGGGGAACAGAAAGGCCTGAAGCTTGGTACAGTGCTTTTCTAGCCCCTGTTAAGCAGAGTCCAACTTTAATATGAAGTTCAAAATGAAAAAATTAACTGGAAAAATGAATAATCAACAAAAGTAGAACTTGACAGTAAAATTTACTACTATAGGGGCAGCTGGATAGCTCAGTGGATTGAGAGTCAGGTCTAGAAATGGAGGTCCTAGGTTCAAATCCGTCCTCAGACACTTACCAGCTGTGTGACCCTTAGCAAGTCACTTGACCCCCATTGACCACCCTTACCACTCTTCCACCTATGAGCCAATACACAGAATTTAAAAGTTAAAAAAAACCTACTACTATAGTGGGAGGGGAGATCAAGACATAAACTCGTAAAAAGGCAACAATGTGAAAAAAGCTATAAGCAAAGCCTAAAAGAAACAAGCTAATTAGACCCAAGGGCAGTAGAAAATCTTGGAAGAGAGAAAAAAAAGAAGGAAGGAAGGAGGGAGGGAGAGAAGGAAGGAAATGAGGAAGGAAGTGAAAAAGGAAAGAAGAAAGGAAGGGAGGAAAAAAGGAAGGAAGGAAGGAAGGAAGGAAGGAAGTAGAATGGAGGAGAGAGGGAGGGAGGTAAAGAGGGAGGAGGGATGTGAGTGGGAGGAAGGGAGTAAAGGAGAAAGGAAGGAAGGAAGGAAGGAAAGTAGGAAGGAAGGAAGGATGTAGAAAAGGAAAAAAATTGAGAAAAGAAATGAAAATAATGCAAAAAAGTTGTAATATTGTTTATCCAAGTGCTTATCATAGTCTAGGCAAATGACACTTACTTTTCCCCATGTGGATAGTTAACCTGAGCTTTTTTGGGGGTGAGTATGGATCTTGTTTAGGAAACTATAATGCTTGTGGATCTGAAGCAATCACTACAATATCATCTGGAAAACAAAGCTTCTGCAGGACCTTACTATCCACTGAGATTTCTTCTTCTATATGGATTGTGTGATGTCTGTTCTTCAGAACATCAAAATCCTTTGGATGACATATTTTATACTATAATTTATAATAAAATTTAAGAATCAGATAAAAAAATTTAAAACTCTTTGTGAATAGAGTGTGGATGTAGAGAGGCCAATGATTATTTAAATATATAGAATGTAACAGATTGGGGATTTTCATCTGTGGCCTCATAACTAGAGATATATCTGGTTTGAGAGTTTTAAGGTTTTATGATTTTTAAAAATACTCTCTTTTGGGGGCAGATGGGTAGCTCAGTGGATTGAGAGCCAGGCCTAGAGACAGGAGGTCCTAGGTTCAAATCCGGCCTCAGACACTTCCCAGCTGTGTGACCCTGGGCAAGTCACTTGACCCCCATTGCCTACCCTTGCCAATCTTCCACCTATAAGTCAATACACAGAAGTTAAGGGTTTAAAATAAAAAAAAATACTCTCTATTTTTAAACTCTTTAATTTTTCAAAGAACAGAATCCAGCTGGATTCTGGCAAGTTCACCACTATACTAAAATCGAGCATCTGGTCTTCAACAGGCCATTTTGCTTAAATTCATGGTAGGAAAACTCTATTGCCTTCCCTCTACCTTCCAGCATATAAGAAAGGGAGGAGAAATGAAGAAAGGGTGATGACCTAAAACATGGCCTTTCCCAAAGCTTGTCCTATGTGATGAGATATCCAAGGTCTGGAAATAATTAGGTCCTTTTACTTTTAGAAAGGAGAGGCCAAATAATCCTCATCTAAGATCTAATGCAGAGTGACACCTGCTGGTTACATAAATGGAATCTAGTATTCTTGACATGATTCAATCAATTATATCACTACATAGATGTGGTTTCCAGTTGAATATCTTTTTGGAAAATCTGTTTTTGTCAACCCAATACCTTTGTAAAAGATATATTCGGTGTGTTCTTAGATTATTCTAATGAAGATTTTGTATGACTTGGAAAGTAAATCTATTAATTAGTTTGTATTGCTATTTTTGTTGTTAATGATAAAGTCTGATTTATTTCAGGTATAGGACAGCTATTTAACAAAGTCTAGACTTTTTTACAAGTATCTGGCAAAACCTTTACTTTTAGATACCTGAGGGAATTAATCCACCAATATCCTCAAAATTGACTCCTTCAGGGACAGCTATGTAGATACAGTGCAGGACAACATTCAGGAAGACTCCTATTTCTGAGTTCAAATCTATCCTCAGACACAACCTGGGAAAGTCACTTAACTATCTAAAAATAATTTCTTTCACTTTTGCCTTGCTTTATATATTTTTGTGGCTCTTTCTATCTCTGTTTTCTTTTCTGCCATTTATATTACATAATACAAATAACCATCCAAATTTGCTTTCTCTGTACTTCACATATGAAATCCTATTTCTTATCTCCAAGTCTTGAAATTGATTAACAAACTCCACCTCTCTGTAATGCCTGAGGAAATAATCTCCTTTCACTTTTGCCTCAGAGAAAACATGTTTTCCTTCAAAACTCTTAAGGCACTAACATATGCACGAAGACCTTTATGATCTCCCCAATTATTTGTTCTCTCTCTACAGTCTCTATTTGTCTCCCCAAAAGAATATAAGCTTTTTGCAACACAGATCCTTAGCACAAGATCAGGGATAGAGTAGAAGCAAAAGAATACTGATTGATTAATTGATATAGCACATTGAGGCCTATGTGATAAAGTCCAAGTGTGATGACTCCACCTGAGATAATTCCTTTTAGAAGTTTTGACCTATTAATTCATTTTTCCATTTCTTCTTGCTCTTTCAATTCCATCTGTAAAAGTCTTCAAAATAATTTGCCTTAGTTTGGTCTCTTGCCAAGTTTTCTGAAAATGTCTTTGTCCCTTTATTGCTTCTCACTACTTTACGAGGTGATATTGTTCAAAATTTTCTACTTTCTTCTTTTGCAAGAGTAGATTCATTTATATTCTGAATTGGTATTGCCCTTGGCTAGTATATCTTTTTGCTTGTCAAGCTGATCAAACATTTAAGGAGTTTGTTTCCAGTCTATTTTGATTTTCCCAGTGTGGCAAATGATTTATACTGCTTAGAATTCCTTTGGACATGGTAACAATCTGTTTTAATGTAATTTTTTTTATGTTTCCCATTTTTTAGCATCAATAGCTTGTTTACAGAGGTCAGTTTGGATTAACCTTTTTTGTGTGACATACTTCCAACTTTTTTTCTTGCAATTTGTTAATGACTTTGATCTATGTTCTTTTAAGTTCTTCACCTAACTTTATACAGATAATGGAAATAGTGGCCATACCGATGACTGGCTACTTTCTATTAGAATACAACCAATTTCACCTGGAGGAAGGATCTGTGTTTGTTCCTTATAATGACCATCTAGCTCTTTTATATTCCCTCTTAAAAAAGTCATGGCATGAAGTATGATTCAAAAGCCTTGGTGCAATTTTAAGCTATTAATGCTGAAGAACTATTAAGACATTGAAGTTTAAGCCTGAATTGAAACTTTTGCGATAGCATCTATAGGAATAAAACCTTTATGTATTTACAGACCTCCTCATAGTAGTAATTGATTCTTCAACATAACATAGAGGTAACCCATAGTTCTTTTTTTTTAAACCCTTATCTTCCATTTTAGAATCAATATCAAATGCTGGTTCTAAGGCAGAAGAGTGGTAAAGGTTAGGAAATGGGGGTTAAGTGATTTGCCCAGAGTCACACAGCTGGGAAGTGTCTGAGGCCATATTTGAACCCAAGATTTCCTTTCTCTAGGCATGACTCTCAGTCTACTGAGTGATCAAGCTGCCCTCTAACCCATAGTTTTTTTTTTTTTATGGCAATGCCAGTGGAGTAAAAACTTGAATAGTGTTTCTGATGCTAGAAATTCAAGTATGCTTCCAGCACTAGGCTATGTCTGTGCTGTAAGAAATAGCCTAATAAAATTCTGAGGTGCTCATTCCCAGTAGGCTGGCTGTTTGTTACTGAAATTGTTAGTTATGGAATCTCAAGGACTAAATACAAATATAAAATGACCCTTAGTCCTTTGTGAGTCTTCTATGCTTCCTCATGGATAGTGGCAGAAAAAGGGGAGTAGAGTGTAAGTACCATAAAATTTTTAGACCATTTAAAAGTATTAATTCTTGGCAATTAAAATATATTATCCTTTTCTAGGTAGCCATGTGGAACCATTCTACCTTAAGAATTTAATTATATCAATCTTGATTTCTCTGCCATTTAGATGTTCTGACTAGAACCTATTATTAATTTATAATTTATGTTATTAATTTATAATACTTGAACAAATATTAAATAATAACAATTTGTTTTACCATGTATAAAGAAATAATAAAGTAACTCAGAGATAACACTGTGAAAGAGCTATGTTAGTTCAGATGATTAGAATGTGATGTTAATTAGTCAAGGTCGCAAACTTCATTTTCAATATGTCAATTTTTTTTAACTTTCATTTCCACAGGCTGCATTTGCTCTCTGATCATCTGGGCTAAAATTAAGCATCACTGATCACATAGTGATATGGGCAAGGAGATGCAGATATAACTTTTACAATAACTCCAGAGTGTGCTCTTCTGATTGATTATAACAATATGTATGTTGATAGCTAGCTAGATAAATGTTAGTTTAATAAATATTAATTTATGTCAGGCATTATGCTGTATATTGGGGAAATGATGAAAAGTAAGCAAAACTGCCCTGGTACTCAAGAAGCTTATATTTAAATGAAAGAAGATAATCTGTAAAGGGGAGTTGGAAGGAGGAAGGTTTGTAGTGGCATGATGTGGAGATTAGCAAGTAGAATGAAGGTCTAGTCCCTGGCAAGACAAGGTGAAGGCTCACCTGTCAGTACCTGGGAAAAGTCAAAGTCTGAGATTAGGAAAGCTTTCTTTATAAAGGAAGGAAAAATGTTACTCTCGTCAACACAGGTAGTTGTTTGTATTAGATCAACAAGAAATTTGTGCTATGTCATATGATGGCCTTGAAAGTGGTTACAGGACAAAAATCATTTAAAAAAAGAAAAGACAAATGTAGTACAATCAGGGATAGTATAGTTGGAATCTGAAGCTGACAGCCTTTTAGGTCATTTCAATGTGAATGTGGAGTTATTTCCATAATAGAAGGAGGGAAGATTTATCTGAGTCAGATAGAAAGTAAATGTGTGAGTGGTGGTGAGGATTTGGTGCCAGGGCATTGGAGAGATTGCTGTCTTAGTTTTCTCTCTTGTTGAGTTCTCATCATCAAATATATTAGTTTAGAAACACCAAAGGAACACAGCAGAGTTTTCATTCAAGCATTCCACTCCATCAATCAGAACGTTGAAAATGTGTTATAATAAATATAACCTGGAGGAACATGGAGGAATAGTTGGGAGTAAAACAGCAGGAGGGGTGGAAAGGAGTAGTGGTAGGGCTATGTGTCTAATTTCAGCTGAGCTATGGCCTTGGTTTTACTGAGGGTCTATGTCCTCCAGAGCTTTGCTCCATGGAGGCTCTTAGGCTTTGCCTGCCACATTTCTGGGGATGGACTTATGATCTCTTAAATATTTTTTAACCAAAGAAATTACAGAGACAAATCAATCCATAATAAAGGATAACTTTAGTGGTCTAAGATTCAAGTTAGAGCTCTACTCCCTGTAACCAGAACTTGAGATTCCAGTTTATTTTGATTCACATTTTTGTCTTTCTGAAGCAGATAAATTGTATTCCATTTATTTTGTGGTGGGTGGGGCTTTCTGATGAGACCTTTAAATACTCAAGTCCTGTCTGCTTAGGTTATTATCAACCTGAGAATGAATCTGTATATGTATTTAATATACATATATATGTGCATGTGTCTAAGAGAAGGAGGTCACCCTAATGTTTCTGGCCCCAAACACTGATACTCAAATGAAAACGCTGGGAAAACAGAGAACCAGTTTCTCCCTACAGTGTATTAGTCACTCAATAAAATTCAGATGATTATGTGACCCCTTGCTGTTTTCCAGCTGATGGCTTCAATTCCAGATGAGAACCTGGACCTGGATGGGGAACACATGGAAAAGGAATGGGTGAAAAAATTGAAGGATAGTGGTGCCTGGAAAACAAGACTTTGTGTCAGGATTTTTTTTGTTGTTTATTGGAAAAAATCCAACCTCTGAAACTTTTTAGATAGCAAGTGCTGAAAGGTGGAAACCTGAGGGCATTTATCTCCATAGAAATTATAGAAAAAGGAAAATTTCTTTGGATTTTTTCATTCCTCTCAATCTTAAGGCTGAATAAAAATTCACTTCTAAATTCAACCAAAGTGAAAGGAGTTGGATCTTTAATTTAAATATTATAGAGAATTTCCATGTCAGGAAATTCCTACTAGCAGTAACGATCAGCACCTTCTCTTCAACTTCATCCTAGAGAACTGCCTAGAGATGTGAGAAGAAATTTTCCCAGGGGCACATGGATGCCATATGTTAGAGATGGAGGACTTGAATCCAAGTCTTGCTGACTGAGGTCAGGAAAATTTTTGAGCAGTAGTAAGGAGAGATAGAAAGTTAAGTTCACCTACTGAGAAAGTCAGATACACACTGGATAATTGTAGGAAGAGACTGATAAATAGAAGGGATGTGGCTAAGAAGGAATCTAAGAAAGCCAGGGCTTTCTTAGATTCCATCCATGAAGTAAAACCACTCATTAACTTCTTATCCAAGGTGTTTAATCTAGCAAGTCTCATTGTAAAAGAAACTTCCTTATAACTAGTTAGACACAAGAACATTTCTTTTGCAGGTGATTGTGATTATACATCTGAACTCATAAATTAAGCTTTAGTAGCTAGCTTATGCCTCATTTTAAAAACCTGAACATGATTCTTTCCCTATATAATGGTGTGGTAGTTTTATTGATGGTTTTCCTTAGATAATTAAATAAAAAAAACCCACCAAGGGCCATCTGGTTGATCATCTTGCCTCTAATCAGGCTTCACCTAACCCAGCTGAAAAGGCTTTCTGGCTCTTAAAAGATCTCCAGAAATAGTGATTCAACATGCTTCTTTATGTCTTTCACCATTTTCATTACATCTAAGCTTTCAAGATCTGACTTTAAAAGTTACCAATAGTATACAGATAGACATATAAAGATAAATTGAAGGGACTTTAGATGTTATCATTTTAAAGATGAGGAAACTGAGGCCCAGAGAAGCAAAATATAGCAAATTAGTAGCTGAATTGGGTGTAGGAGTCATCTCTCCTGATTCCCAAGTTCAATGCTTATTCTATTTAATATTTTCTTGAATGCACCCATGATAAATGTTGTTGCAAGGATACTTTTTAATAGTGCTAATGTCTATACTTATTTAGCAACACCTTTGGGCTCACTCCCAACTTACATGACACAAGCATGTTAAGTTCCCAGAGGGGAAAAATACTATTTCTACTCTCAGGATATCAGGAATAACCTTGAGGGATTGTGGTTTTTAGTGTTAACACTTATGAAACACCATCCAGTGGCCTTCAAATGATTAATCAACAAATTGCTATCATTAATTTTCACAAAAGTTGTAAAGTTACTAAAATGTTATGGTAAGGACATAAGTTATCAGAATTCACTCTCATTATATACACAAGGTTCCTGGGTAGAGTGGGACTTTTATGTAACGCTGTTGGTACAAAATATTTCCTCTATAGTAGGGGTGCATTCTGAACCCACAAAATACTTGGGGAGAAGAAGGTAGTAAATCACACCTGGGGAACACTTGACTGAGGAGTACCTTGTGACTTTTGGCTTTAACAGTCCTTTTCAAAATCTCCATCAAGTTTTCTTTGGGCATGATGTTATCAACTGGTTAGTCATTCCCATTACCAGTTGGGCTGACTCTTTGTAGGCCAGTGCATGTTTGATGGGCTAACCCAGGGCTGGAAGAGTCAAGAAGATTGTTCAGCTTTGGAAAAGACACCTCATAAGACTTGCTACTGCTGTAGCCAGATCTGGTAGACTCAGCCAACAGACTACAATTGCTAGTGAAATCTTTCTGATGATTTTTATGAATCTTCCAAACTGAGAGTACCTGGCACTTTGACACTTTCCTCACAAGACACTAATCCATCTATGACCAATAAAAAGTAAAATCAAAAGAAATAGTGATCACCTATGCTGTGTACAACTCTGGGCAGTTGGAAATAATTGAAAAAAAAGATAAGATATGATTCCTTTGGAACCTTCAGTTTAAAGCATCTCTTTCTTCCTTGTCATTAGAAAGGAAAAGAGCAAAAAGTTTAAGGGATGAGATTATAGATTCTTTTGTATGCTAACTCAGTTCTAGCTCAGTATCTCTGGTGATATTAATCTTCTGATCCTACAGTAACCAGAAGATTCTTTATCATTCCACAATACCAACCATTCATGTCAAGTCAACCCATGTTGAACTGTAACCAAGCAGAGAAGATTGTTTCTGCTCTCTATAACTTACCAGGAAGGACACCTCTCATCATTCTCTAGGGGCTAGGCCTTCATTGGCTCTTCCCTCCAATTATACTTTCATTAGCTCAGCCTCTTTAGATGTTTTCCATGCTCCAAGTTAATTCAATTAAACAAATATTTATATTTGGCTTACTATCTGCTTGGTACTATGCAGCTGAGAAATCTCTTCTGTGGGGAATACAAATGTCCACAGTGCTTTGCTCTTGATTGGTAATAAATACACTTTTTGCTGACTGAATGAAAGAATAGAAGATATGACACAGTCCTTGACCCCAAAGAGCATTGCAATCTATCACGTCCTAGTGACAACTATAAAGATCATCATTCTCTTTCTATAGGGTAGGTACAATATGCATTATTAGATTCCTAGTCAGGGCTGTTGTAAGGATCAAATACTATATAATAATTGCTTTGAAAAGCACTTTTGAAAAGCTTAGAGCATTTTGGAAATGTCATCTTTTGACTGTTAATGTCAGCAGTGGTGTAGTGAATTGACAGATTCTGGAAGACTTGAGTTCAAATTTTGTCTCTCCTAAGTGTTTCTATGGATAAATCATTTAACTCACTATCTCTCAGTTTTTCATTTGGGAAATGGACTAATAATGATAGCTACCTATAGGGTTCTTGTGAGAATCAAATGAGATTATCTATAATGTACATATATACATACTTTATAATAAGGAAATTTATATAAATGTTTTATTATTATCAGAATTTCAAGTTTATCTTGGACAATCAGTCTTTTATTATTATTATTTTTAATTTAGAATGTTTTCCCATGGTTACATGATTCATGGTTTTTCCCGTCCCTCTTCCCTCCTCTCTCCTGGATCTGACAAACAATTCCACTGGGGTATAGATGCATCATTATTCAAAACTTATTTCCATGTTATTCATATTTGCAATAGAGTGATCTTTTAACTCCAATACCCTAATCACATCTCCATCGAACTACATGATCAATCATATGTTTTTCTCCTTTGTTTCTGCTCCCACAGTTCTGGATGTGAATATCATTATTTCTCATATGTTTCTCTGGATTGTCCTGTATCAAGGCATTGCTGCTAGTAGAAAAGTCCATTACATTTGATTGTGCCATAATGTATCAGTCTCTGTGTACAATGTTCTCTTTGTTCTGCTCCTTTTGCTCTGCATCAATTCCTGGAGGTCTTTCCAGTTCACATAGAAATCCTCCAGTTCATCATTCCTTTCAGCACAATGGTATTCCATCACCATCATATACCACAATTTGTTCAGCCATTCCAAAATCAAAGGACACTCCCTTATTTTTCAATTTTTTGGCACCACAAAGAGCATGTCTTTAAATATTTCTGTACAATTATTTCCCTTATTATCTCTTTGGGGTACAAACCCAACAGTGGTATGACTGGGTCAAAGGGCAGGCATTCTTTTAATGGCCTTTGATCATAATTCCAAATTGTCTTCCAGAATGGTTGGACCAATTCACTACTCCACCAGCAGTGCATTAGTGTCCCAATTTTTCCACATTTCCTCCAGCATTTATCACTTTCCTTTGCTGCCATATTGACCAGTCTGCTACATATGAGATGGTACCTCAGCATTGTTTTGATTTGCATTTCTCTAAACAGGAGGGATCTAGAATACTTTTTTATGTGCTTATTGATAGTTTTGAGTTCTTCAAGTGAAAACTGCCTATTCATGGCCCTTGACCATTTGTCATTTGGGGAATGGCTTGATTTTTTGTAGATTTGACTTATTTCCTTATATATTTGGGAAATTAAACCCTTGTGAGTTTTGTTATAAAAGCTTTTCCCCAGTTTGTTGCTTTCCTTCTAATTTTGGTTAGATTGGTTTTGTTTGTGCAAGACCTTTTTAATTTGATATAATCATTCATTTTACATTTTGTAATGTTCTCTATCTCTTACTTGGTATTAAAATCCTTCCTTTCCAACAGATCTTACATGTATACTATATTCTATGTTAACCTAGTTTATTTATGATTTCACTATTTATATTTTTGTCATTTATCCATTTTGAATTTATTGTGGTATAGGATGTAGGATGTTAATCTAAACCTAATTTTTCCCATACTGTTTTCCAATTTTCCCAGCAGGTTTTGTTAAATTGTGAGTTCTTGTCCCAAAAGCTGGGATCTTTTGGTTTATAGAACACTAGCTGGGCAATCAGTCTTTGGGAAGATTTTTTAGTTGTGCTTTTTTTTTTTTTTTGGTATTAGATAAGCTTCCTTCAGGCATGAGTTATAGTACTAGTCGTTGTGCTTTTAATATTAATGATTAGACAATATGGTACATCCAGGAAAAGGAGGAGAAAACTTTCCAATCTGTATGTGAAGCTGCTCTGGAAAGAACTAGAGCAAATGGTGTGACCAGAGGCTCCCAGGAACCTAATCTTGTATTTGCCATAGGAATAGTGTTTGTATTTGTTCAGTATTTGCTAATTCATCGTTTGTGGTGACATTATAGGACATAACTCCTATAAATGTATGTATATATGTATGCATAGAGTACATGTATATGCACAATTCATATAGATACAAATGCATGTGTATATATACATATACAAAATATAGATGTACGTCTATATGTTGATATCTACAGAGATGTGTCTATATATTATGTATGTATGAAGATATCAACAAAACTATGTTAATATCTACATATAGATATCGGATCACTCTCTCTCTCTCTCTCTTCCTCTCTCTTTCTCTTTCTCTCTCTCTCCATATATAAATATACATATATATGTACATACATATGTGTCGATTTATACCTACATGAATATTGTTGTTGCTATTGTTGTATCATTTCAGCCATTTCTGACTCTTCTGGACTCCATTGGAGGTTTTCTTGGCAAAGATACTGGAGCGATTTGCCACATCCTTCTCCAACTCATTTTATAGATGAAGACACCAAAATAAATAGCATGAAGTGACTTTTCCGAGGTGATGTAGTTGGGAAGTATCTCAGGCTGGATTAGAACTCAGGAAAGATGAGTCTTCTTGATTCCAGGCCCAGGACTCTGTCCACTGTGCCACCTAGCTGTTCCACCTGTACCTATAACTGTAACTTACATACACCTATACTTATAACTATAACCTGTATATACATATATATGTATATTCTCCCTGCCTCAGTTCCTGTAAAATGGGCATGAACTATGGGAAGCTTAAGGTGTTTTCTCCCCTAAAACTTATGTGTCTGACAGCTTTATCAAGCTACCATATTCTTGGTCTTGGCTGTGGTTCCTTTCCCTTGGTTCTAAGAAAATGTTATGATTTAATCTTGTATGTATGTATGGAATAGGACCAGAAAGAGATTTTAGAAGTCATTGGGGCCAAATCCCCCATTTTACTAAAATGGAAACCGAGGCACCAAAAGATTTAGTCATTTGCCAATGTTCATATAAATAATGAAGAATTGTGATAGGGACTGAATTTAAATCTTCTAATTCCAAGTACAGTGTTCCTTTCATTATGCCAGAATCATATTTGAATCCCAGACTTCCTACTTACTATTTGTATAGCTTTGGGAAAATTACTTTACTTATTTGAGGATCAGTTTCCTTATCTCTAAAATAAAAGGTTTAGATTTCAGAATTTTAAAGTTCCCTTCTAGTTCTAAATACATGCAGACATATTTGCGAGTATGCAATATATTTTTGAAAATATATACACATATAAAATGTTCATATATACACAGATAAATATATATATATATATAAATATATAGACACCCATGTGTATTCTCATGAACACACATCTATGTTTTAAGTATCCATACACACACTTATATACATCCATACACACACTTATATACATGCACCAATTATATATACAACTTAGGAATATTTATAAATAGTTGATGTTATTTTGATAGACAATATGGTATTGTGCTATGTCCTGGTCATGGAATCACCTGCCACTTATCCTGTAAGTGACCTAGACAAAATTGCCCTCTATATGGTTCAAAAAACTCTGTACGCATCAGAATCATGAAATGACAAAAGAGGAAAGGGCCTCAGGCAAGGTAAGGCAATAAGCAATATTCAATCATACGTGCTAAATGTGAGGATACAGGCAAAAAGAAAATAAATACATGGCCTTCAAAAGCTTACATTTTAATGAGGGAAGAGGCAATAGAAAAGTTGGGAAGAAAATGAAGGGAATAATGATTGGCAGGCCTTGTTGTTGTTGTTCATTCATTCATGTTTGATTCTTGGCGACTGCATTTGGGTTTTTCTTGCCAAAGACATTGGAGTAATTTCCCATTTCCTTTTCCAGTTTATTTTATAAATGAGGAACTGAGGCAAATAGAGTTGAGTGGTTTGTCTAAGATCACATAGCTAGTAAGTTCAAGGCCAGATTTGAATTCAGGAAAACTCATTTTCCTGATTTCAGTACTCTATCCACGGTGCCACCTAGCTACCTGAATCCCACTTCAAAATGGAAATGCCAGGGGGAACTTAACCAATAGCAGCAGAGGCATGGCAGATGGATAGTCCTGGCTAAGTAGGCCCTAGGCACTCAGAGAGATTCCAGGGTGAGATTCAACAGAAGTGTAATGTTGAAATCAAAAGCCCAGCTAGTCTCAAAATACCTCATGCTATCCAGTCCAATTCATGTATTCAAATTTAACTCGTAGTCTAAAAAGGAACCTCTTTCCCTCATATCCTACTAAATCATAGAAAGATTGGGTAATCTGTAATTTTTCCTGACAAGATGGCAGACCTTTTCTGAGTATTTGTCAGTTATTTATGTATTTATTTATGCCAAACTACACAAAAATTCTTCTAGTCATTATGTCTTTTATCACCCCAGCCTGGTAGGTTTAATAAAACCATCTTTAAAAGCATATGCTTATAAGGTAAATTTTTATTTTTTACCTTTTCCTATATGTATCTCTATTTCTCCTTTTAAAATTTAAGCTCTTTCAAGTCAGGAGAAATAACTTATTTGTTTTGGTTTGTCTTTCAGCACATATAATATGCTGTTTGCTAGATGAACAACTTTGAATTTCAATTTTGATTGCAAAGATGTTAGTAGTGTGGGAAATTCTGGATGGCAACTTTCAGAAACATTGTTGTGATGCTATTAATAAATTGGTCATCATGTAATTATGCCTGATTAAATAATGAAATGGACATTTCCTTATTTTCCAAGCAATTTGATTCTTAAAAAAATAAGTAAAATAAATTTTTTCCTTTAAAATTTCTCCTCAACTGGCAATAAAGAGTAAGAAGAGAGGGAAAAAGAGAAAGAAAAAAAGAGAACTCAAAAGTTTTATTGTTCACTTTGCCAATGTATACAGAACATCTTCCAAATAACATCTGATTTACAAGCCTGTTTATTTTGTTTTTTTCATGACAGGCTGGAAATTGGGCCCATTGCTTCCCTGTTCTCCCTACCTCACACAATGTAACACAAAGAGATACAGTGATAAAAAAATGTCTGACCATGCTTAACTGCCTTAATCCCCATCCCCATGCTCATAAGTATTTCCACTAAAATTGATTCTAATCACTGAAAGACCCAAGTGTGTATCACTCAAACTAGAGGATACTATTAGATTCTATTTACTGAAATGTATGAATCTTCATTTAACAATTATGTCTTTGTTTCCCCTGAGTGCATTTTGATTTAGTGGCTTAAGTTCCTTTTATACTGATTTTGCAGAATTTCGAACTTAACTTACAAGGTTAGTCAATTCATTTTCCATATGATAAACCTTGAAAAATATGAATATTGCTATCCCCCCCAATCCCCTCTACTCATCTCAGGGCTCCTCAGCTTCTTCAGATGATCCTCTTATGGCATGGACACAATGGTTGTAACTCTTTTGGTTGCCTTTCTGTAAGTATTTTCCAGCCTATGAATATCCTTTTAAAATATAATGACCATAAGCAAATACAATATCTCTGACATGCCTTAGTCAGAGCAAAGCTGGGGGTATTACCTACTTCATTACTGGAAGCTTTAAAAATAATTTCATATTATTAATAATATAATAATTATTAACATAATGATATTAGTAGCAGATATGATCATTTATATAACACTAACTAATAATATAATAACATACAATAATAATACTTTATTACTGGAAGTTACAGTTCTCTTAATAATAGCTAAAATTTGTGTACCTCTTTAACAAAGACCAAAGTCACATATCACCTCCATGTCACGTGACCTCCATATCATATCGCTAAATAATACTGAAAAGGCACACTGAAAAATCACAGATTTTTTTTTCAGACAAACTGATGTCTAATCATAACTTTGTGTTTATGGAGTCATTTTTAAATTTGAGAATAGGGCTTTTCTTTTAATCACTATAAAATTTCATCTTCTCAGATTCTGCCATATTTTGCCTTCTAGGATATTTTTGGATCGATCCTAAGTCTGTCATTTAGCCTGATGACACTTCATCCCAGTTTTGTATCAAAGAATTACAAATCTAGAGCTTAATGTTATCTCAGAGATATTTTGTTCTGTCCTCATTTTGCAGATGAAGATACTCTGGCATGTGATTTGCTCAAATTTATACATTTATCAAGTATCAATGACAGGTTTGGAATTCTTGTTCTCTGACTCCAGAGCTAATGTTCTTTCCAATAAATCATATTGCCTCAAATACTTAATAACAATATTAATATACCTTTTTCAGAATTATTAATAACAATCTGAAACAGTACAGAGACAAGAACAAATCTTCAGTTCACTTGATTTTGCATCATTAAATGATTACTATTTGAGTCTGGACATTTGATTAGTTCCAATTTCATCTACTTGATGTGGGGATCATATTGTTGCATCATTTCCTCGTGGAAATTATGATTTACATTATCAAACATTTGACTAAAATTTCAGCAAACTCCACCTATGACATTATCCAAATATATCAATGAGGCAAATCTCTTATGAAAAAGAAATAGGGCTATTATGGTACAACTTGTTCATGGTGGAACTATGATAACTCTGTGTGATTATTGCCTCATTTTCTAGACGTGCAAAAACCATGTATTTAATTTTACTTTCTGAAACTTTTCTGGGAATCAGTGGATTGTCAAAGTAAAGAATTAATTCTAACAGGTAGAAACAATTGTCTAGTTTAAGACTAAGGAAGGGCAACTAACTATAGAGTGTCAGGTGTGGCGTCAGGAAGATTAATCTTCATGAGTTCAAATCTGGCCTCAGACATTTTGTAGTTCTACAACCATGAGCATATCGCTTCACCTACTTTACCTCAATTTCTTCATCTGTAAAATGAACTGGCGAAGGAATCGGCAAAACATTCAAGTATCTTTGCCAAGAAAACCTCAAATGGGGTAACAAAGTGTGGAACATTAATGAAAAAAAAATTAAACAAGAAAAAAGTTACTTTTTTCATGGCAAGAAGAAGCCCTTCTAAGTCCCACCACTGCCTTCACTCTGAAATTACCTACAATTTACTCTTTAAAAATCTTGTTTGTATAGTTGTCTGCATGTTGTCTGTCCCATTAAAACATGAGGTCTTTGATGGCAGGGATTGTGCCACCCACAACACTTAGCACAATGCCAAGTACATAGTATGTAGTTATTCCATTATTTAAGACTCTTCATTACCCATTTTGATGATCTTCTGGGATCGTTGGCCATACTCCAATGCAGCAGTATCCTATGTTCTTCACCACTTAAAATAATTACTCAATAGAAATAGTCCATGATACAAAAATTGGGAATGATAACCACATTAACCTATAATATTTATGGAAGAAACACTTAGAATAATTCCTATTTATTTATTTTAACATTTATTAATATTCATTTTTAACATGGTTACATGATTCATGCTCCACCTTTCCCCTTCAACCCCCCCCCTGCACCCCCCCCCCC
>NC_058133.1:214612199-214676555 GCF_016433145.1 Gracilinanus agilis
GTGAATAGAGTTCACTACAGAGAATTATACATAACATTTCTCTACATAGGAATACAGATAATTAGATCTCACTGAGGCCCTTAAAAAGGCAAATTTAAAAATTATAAGCTTTCTTTCTTTCCCCTCTGTATCTTATTTACCTTTTCAGGCTTCTCTCGGTTTTTGTGGTTCGATATCAAACTTTCCATTTAGCCCTGGTCTTTTCTGTGCAAATACCTGGAATTCTTCAATTTTGTTGAATGCCCATACTTTCCCCTGGAAATATGTAGTCAATTTTGATGGGTAGTTGATCCGTGGTTGCAGGCCCAGCTCTCTTGCCTTTCTGAATATTGTATTCCAAGCCTTACGGTCTTTTAGCGTGGAGGCTGCCAGATCCTGTGTGATCCTGATTGGAGCTCCTTGATATTTGAATTGTCTCTTTCTGGCTTCTTGTAAGATTTTTTCTTTTGCTTGAAAGCTTTTGAATTTGGCAATAATATTTCTACCCGTTTTTTTTTCTCTGGATCGAATGTAGTGGGTGTTCTATGAATCCTTTCTATGTCTATATTGCCCTCTTGTTGTAGGACTTCAGGGCAATTTTGCTGAATAATTTCTTTTAGTACGGAGTCCAGGTTTCTATTAATTTCTGGTTTTTCTGGAAGACCAATTATTCTCAAATTGTCTCTTCTAGACCGGTTTTCTTGGTCTGTCACTCTCTCATTGAGATATTTCATGTTTCCTTCTATTTTTTCAGTCTTTTGACTTTTATTTGTTCTTGTTGTCTTGAGAGATCATTAGCTTCTACTTGCTCAATTCTAGCCTTTAGGGATTGATTTTCGGCTATAATCTTTCGGTTTTCGGCCATAATCTTCTGGTTTTCGACCATAATCTTCTGGTATTCCTTTTCAATCTGGTCATTTCTGGTGTTCAATTGCAAGATTCTACCTTTTAAACAGTTATTTTCTTGCCAGATCACTTCCATTTTCCTCAAAATCTCAGTTTTGAACTCTTCCATAGCTTGTGAGGACTTTTCCTTATTTGAGGAGGGTCCAGATGCTTGTTTGTTCTCCTCCTCTGTTTGCTCGGTTGTCTGGATTTTCTCTGTGTAAAAGCTGTCGAGTGTTAAAGACTTCTTTTTCTTGTTGTTATTCTTTCTCTTCTGAACTTCCTGAGACTGAGTAGCCATCATTAGCCCAGCAGCTTCTCAGGTTTATCCTCGTGCTCAGTGTCTGACCGCGATCTATTGGCTCCTGAGGTCTCAGTTCTGGTTTTTTCCAAGGTCAAGCCCCCTGGTGGACCCCCTTACTTGATCCTCTGCCGGAGGTTTCTTTACAAGTCTCAGGGAGCTGCTTCCACAGTCGTATACCCGTCCACACTGGTTCCCCACTTAGGCTTTAGTTCCTGGCTTTGTCTGCCTCCACCCACGCCTCCGTAGTGCCTGTGCTCTCAGCCTGCGCTCTGCGCCCAGCGTCCTGCTCCCGTGTTCAGATTTCGTCTGCGTTTTTTGGCTTATTGGGGTCCTAAATCTTGCTGCTCTCAGGAACACGCCCCGGAGCTGCCAATGACTCGATGGATGCCCCAAACTTGCTCTATTTCTTTTTAGCTGGCTTCAGAGCTATAGATGAGTGTGGAGGGGGTGGGGGTAGGGTGGTTGCTCATCCCGCGATTTGGTGAGGGCCGTTTCACCCCTTTATAGCCTGGAAATGCCTCGATTCCACGTACCTTCCACGCTGTGCCCTGTTGTGGGGGTTCCTCCCTTCTTCTGGACTTGTTTTTATGTCCCCTTGAGGAGTTTTGTTTGTTTTGGTCAGGAGAGGTTAAGAGCTGCTTCTTACTCTGCCCCCATCTTAACCTGGAAACCAATTCCTATTTATTTTTAATTAAACTTAATACACACACATAGATAGATAGATAGATAGATAGATAGATAGATAGATAGATAGATAGATAGATAGATAGATAGATGTGCTATGGACAAGAGTTGTTAGATGGGTCTGGAAGTAGAAAAACTAAATAGTTAGCCAGATCATGAATCAATACTTTGTAGCAAAAATAGTCTTACTGTAGAGGATGACAATTTCTACTCATTTCAAAGATATATTGCCAGGAAGCAAATGGGCTGGCTCAGTGGACAGAGAGGTGGGCCTGGGGTTGAGAGGTCTTGGGTTCAAATATGGCCTCAGGCACTTCCTAGCTGTGTGACTCTGGGAAAATCACTTAACCTCCATTACCTTGTAACCAACATACAGTATTGATTCTAAGACAAAAGGTAAGGTTCTAAAAAAGAAGGTTTATTGCCATTGACTGACATATTAAGAGCAAAATATCAATAAGTGGAAGAACTTTCTTTTTCTTCCTGTATATCATTTTGGTTGAGGTAAAGTGGGGATAAGTCTAACACATCTTCAGTGAATGGGGAAAAAAAGAATGATTGTTGTCAGTGAAAGACTTGTATTGAGTGGAAGGAAAAATAAAACACAGGCATAAATCCCTTTGAGACTTTCACTTGTATTAGTATATATATATATGTATATATATATATACACACACACACATACATACACACACATACATACCTACATATATTGCTTGTAACATTCAGGTGCATATGTATGCATATGTATATATATGTATGTATACACGCAGATATCCACATATTACATGTTGCTAAGAAGCACAGTTTGATAGAGGGCTCGCCCTGAAGTCAGAAAGAATCATCTCCCTGAGGTCAAATTTTGCTTCAGATACTTAATAGCTGTGTGATCCTGGGCAAGTCATTCAATTCTGTTTGCATCAGTTTCCTCATCTGTAAAATGAACTGGAGAAGGAAATGGCAAACCACTCCAGTATCTTTGCCAAGAAAACCCCAAATGGGGTTACAAAGAGTTGGACAAGACTACAAAATGAATGAAAAAAAAGTATTTATATTTGTGTATATATACACATGCAAAATATGTGTGTTATACTGTATATCCATATTTAATAACCAGAAAGAACTAAGTTTTAGTGCATACAATGATTCATTCCCAAAGCTTTCTGATGAAATATATACTCAGTAGGCCCTGCCTGGTAAGTGTGTGAGGGCACTAGAGAGAGGTAATTTTTGCCTTATTTTATCTATGGCCTAGAAATACAATGGATATTTCCCCAAGGCCTTCCATATGAAAAAAGTCCATCACTCTCCTTGTCTCCACCTTTCCAACATATACATAAACACAATACATATGCCCCTATGTATTTTCTCATGTTTTTAATTAGGAAACATAGATTGAGTTTCATGGGAGTCATCTTGAATTTTACAACTGGAGTTCTACATGGTCTACCAAATCTCCCAGAAAGGAGATAGGTATATGCATTCATTCAGAGTAAAAAGGGTCCTTAGAAGTTGGAAGACAGATTTTCTTTTCCTTGGGATACTTGGTCTGGATATTGTGAAAAAGTTAACAAATATTGTACCTATCTTCACAAATAGATGAAATTAAAACAGCCTCGCTTATAGAATGGGAGATTTATCTGATACAGGGAAGGAAAAATGAAAGGCTAAGATGATGAAGTAATATTCATTAATTCCTGGGCATTTGAGCTGTGCTGGTAGAGGAAGGAAAACCATAGAGGTAGAATTTCAAGAACCAAAGTAAAATGTTTTCAAATACTACTTTTGTCATGTCCCAAATGTTCCTTCTCCCTAAACTGAAACAAAATAAACCATGAGCTCCACTATCATCACATCTCTGGAGAAGGCAACAGAAAGTACTAAAGAATTTAATAGTTCCTTATTTACCATCCATGCATGTTGGTCACTATATAGGACTCGGGAAATATTGAACTTAAAATAATATGTGAATCATTTCCTAAACTAATTACACTGGTCATGAAAATGATGTAACTCCAGTTTTTCAATATCCTCAGTTGTTAGGCATTATCAGTGGAGGTATAAAATATCTAAGGCCATTAGAAGAAAGACATTTCACTTCCTTCCAAGAAGTAATATGAGATGCTACATGACCTACTACCAACACCTTGGTTTTTCTTATTACGGGAATGATATTATAATATTTTTTTTCAGTTTGACTGCAGTAGTAGCTCAGAAAAAATCTTGAGTTTGGGAGCCAAGATCACTGATATAATAGGTTGACTCTACCAGAGAATGTTTTCTCTCTATTCTCTTCAGGACATTTTCAACCAAATCATAGAAACTTTTCCATCTTAAGATGCTTATTTCACCCATGAACTACTTCTCACATTCTCTCTCTCCTTCACATTGGCTGACTTCTCTCAGAACTTCCATTTTAAGAAGGAGGCTCAGAGCATCCATATGTTCATTCCTCCCCAGGTTTTGTATCTACTTTCTCTCTCTCTCTTTCTTACTCACTCACATATACTCTCTCTCCCTACCTCTTCTCTTTCTCTCCCTCCTCTCCCCTCTCTCCCTCCACCACCCTTCTCCTCCTCACTCCCCTTTCTCTCATACACACACACAAACTCTCACATTTAAATTGGGAGAGAACTATTTTGAATAACTTTCAAAAATTTGGCTAGTGGGAGAATTTTTAACAAAACAAGAGATAGTAAATGACTATCCTTGGCCATTTTTTCACCAGTCACCATGGCCTTTGGACTAGAGATTCTGGCCTGTTTTGATTAGTGAGTGCTTTACTTGATTAATTATTCAGATGGACCACAGGAATGCTTCATTATTCTTGGCAGTCACATTGCTGTTGTATACCCTCCAATCTTGTCCCCTCCTCCACCCCTTTACCCCCATCATCAACACACACTTTTACTAGTTTTGAAGCCATAATAAAATAAATACTGGTATCATTCCAAAAAAAGGTCAATATATTGCCTTATAGCTTCACTTACTAGATCTACAATTTTCCAAACCAAAATATCCCTCCCTAGCTACCACTTTACTAAATAATTATCTCCTTTTAGAATGTTTTTCCCATTAGAATAGTGATTATCTTGCTTTTGTATGTGTATTTCCAATGTTTAGTAAATTGCTTAATAAATTTTTTTTTAAACCCTTGTACTTCAGTATATTGTCTCATAGGTGGAAGATTGGTAAGGGTGGGCAATGGGGGTCAAGTGACTTGCCCAGGGTCACACAGCTGGGAAGTGGCTGAGGCCGGGTTTGAACCTAGGACCTCCTGTCTCTAGGCCTGACTCTCACTCCACTGAGCTACCCAGCTGCCCAATAAATTTTTAATAAATTAAAAAATGAAATAGATTACACATATAATTTTATGAACAAAATTAATGCTACTAGAATAAGGAAAGAATCAGTTGATGGAGGAAAAATCTTTGAGTTAAATCCAAGATTTATAAGAAGCTGACACAAAATCACAAGATTAATTCTTCATTAGATAAATGGCTAAACAATATGAACAAACAGTTCTTGAGAGAATTGAAAACTATTAATAATGTGAAAGAATTATCCAAATCACCAAATAATAGAAATGCAAATCAAAATAATGCTAGAGTTTCACTTTGAACCCAATAAATTGACAAACATGGCAAAAAATGAGAATAGTAAATGTTTAAGGAATGTGATAAAAGAGATACCTTAATACATTGTTGTATCTGTGAGATATTTAACTATTTTTGACAGGAGTTTGAAATTATGCTAAAAAGATGTTAATTAATTAAGGAACTGCTAAACAAGTGATCATGCATGAATATAACATAACATAACCGTACTGTATGAAAAAATGTATGCAGAGATTGTTGGGAAGATTTATATGAAGTGATACAAAATGAAGTAAACAGAATAAGGGCAATTGTATACACAATTAATACAATGATGTGAATGGAAAGAAGAGTAATGACTAAGCTTTGCTTGAAATGAGATATAAGAAGGTGTCTTTATTTGTAATAGAGGGGAAATATTGGTGTTCAACTCTTCTAGTTATCAAACATTTTCAATGTATTGCTGATTTTTGCTGAAATATCCACATTTATTTGTGGAAATATCCATATTTATTGATGATTTTTCTAGTACACAATAAAACATTTTACAAATTTTTAAAAATGAAAAGGGGTTAGGCTAATCGACTTTTTTTCCCTGTGGATATACTGAATTTTATTTATTTTTTAAAACATTTATTAATATTTAATTTTTAGAAAAGTTAACATGATTACATAATTCATGCTTTTACTTTCCCCATCAGCCCCCAAACTCCCCCCTCCCATGGCTGATGCATATTTCCACTGGTTTTAACATGTGTCATCGATCAAGACCTATTTCCAAATTGTTGATAGTTGCATTGGTGTGGTGGTTTTAGGTCTACATCCCCCATCATTTCTGCCTCAACCCATGTGTACAAGCAGTTGCTTTTCTTCTGTGTTTCCTCTCCTGTAGTTCTTCCTCTGAATGTGAGTAGGTTTCTTTTTCCATAAGTCCCTCAGAATTGCTATGGGTAGCATTGTTGCTAGTACAGAAGTTCATTACATTTGATTTTACCACAGTGTATTTGTCTCTGTTTACAATGTTCTTTTGGCTAAGCTCCTTTCACTCTGCATCAATTCCTAGAGGTCATTGAAGTTCACATGGAATTCCTCCAGTTCATTATTCCTTTTAGTGCAATAGTATTCCATCACCAGCAATATGCCACAGTTTGTTCAGCCATTCCCCAATAGAAGGGCATACCCTCGTTTTCCAGTTTTTTGCCACCACAAAAATCACGGCTATAAATATTTTCATACAAGTCTGTTTATCTATGATCTCTTTGGGGTACAGACCCATCAATGATATGGTTGGATCAAAGGGCAGGCAATCTTTTATAGCCCTTTGAGCATAGTTCCAAATTGCCATCCAGAATGGTTGGATCAGTTCACAACTCCACCAGCAATGCATTAATGTCCCAATTTTGCCACATCCTCTCCAACATTCATTACTCTCCCCTACTATCATTTTAGCCAATCTACTAAGTGTGAGGTAATACCTCAGAGTTGTTTTGATTTGCATTTCTCTAAATATTAGAGATTTAGAGCACTTTCTCATGTGCTTATTGATAGTTTTGATTTCTTTATCTGAAAATTGCTTATTCATGTCCCTTGCCCATTTATCAATTGGGGAATGGCTTGATTTTTTTATACAATTGATTTAACTCCTTGTATATTTGAGTATTTAGACTCCTGTAAGAGTTTTTTGTTATAAATATTTTTTCTCAATTTGTTGTTTCCCTTCTGATTTTGGTTGCATTGTTATTGTTTGTACAAAAGCTTTTTAATTTAGTATAATCAATCATCCCATTCACATTCAGAGTTACAATGATGAGTTGTGTATTCCCCAACATTTTTGTATCCTCTCTTAGTTCTATCCCTTCTTCTTAGGCTATTTCCTTTTAAACCAGTGATTTGTTTTAAACCAGTAACCCCTGTCCCCTCCCTTGATTTACTACCCTTTGTACCCCCTCCCTTATTATTCTCTTCTATTTATTTTTAAGGCCTAATGAATTCCCTCCCCCCTGTCCTCCCCTCCATTTTTTTGACCTCCCCACTCCCCTGCTCCCCTTGTTTTTTCCCTTCTGACTTTCTCAGTAGGGTTGGATAGAATTTTATATCCCAATGGATAAAGCTACTCTTCACACTCAGGGTTAATTACACTGAGAGTAAGGTTTAACTATAACCTCTTAATGCTCTCTTCCTCTCCTTTCTATAATAGTATTCATCCCTTCCCCTTCCCATGCCCTCTTTGTGTGTAAGAGAATATCCTATTTTTCTTATTCATTCAAGTTTCTCTTGGTGTCCTCTACTATTCACCTCCCTCTTTCCCACCCCCTTATCATCTTAGACCATTTAGCATTCCAACCTCTCCCTATGAAGAATTCTTCTAATTACTATAATAGTGAATACTATAATAGTGAATAGAGTTCCTTAAAGAGAATTATACATAACATTTCTCCACATAGGAATACCAATAATTAAATCATATTGAAGCCCTTAAAGAGGCAAATTTAAAAAATACGAGTTTTCTTTCTTTCCCCTCTGTTTCTTATTTACCTTTTTATGTTTCTCTTGATTTTTGTGGTTGTATATCGAACTTTCCATTTAGTCCTGGTATTTTCTGTGCAAATACTTGGAAATCTTCTATCTTATTGAATGCCCAAACTTTCCCTTGGAAGTATATGGTTAGTTTTGATGGGTAGGTGATCCTTGGTTGTAGACCCAGTTCTCTTGCCTTCCTCAATATCATATTCCAAGCTTTGTGGTCTTTTAGCGTGGAGGCTGCCAGATTCTGTGTTATCTTCATTGGTGCTCCTTGAGATCTGAATTGTCTCTTTCTAGCTTCTTGTAAAATTTTTTTCTTTTACTTGGAAGCTCTTGAATTTGGCTATTATATTCCTGGGGGTTGTCTTTTCTGGCTCTAGTGTAGAGGGTGATCTATGGATCCTTTCAATGTTTATATTGCCCTCTTGTTGTAGAACTTCAGGGCAATTCTGTTGAATAATTTCTTTTAGCAAGGAGTCCAAATTTCTATTAATTTCTGCTTTTTCAGGAAGACCAATGATTCTCAAATTGTCTCTTCTAGACCTGTTTTCTTGGTCTGTCACTTTCTCATTGAGATATTTCATGTTTCGTTCTATTTTATCAGTCTTTTGACTTTGTTTTATGTGTTCTTGTTGTCTCGAGAGATCATCAGCTTCTAATTGCTCAATTCTAGCCTTTAGGTACTGGTTTTCGGCTATTATCTTTTGGTTTTCCTTTTCAATGTGGTCATTTCTGGGGTTCAATTTGCTTATCAGTTCATTTGATTTCTGAGCCTCACTTTCCAATGGCAAAATTCTGCCTTTTAAAATGTTTTTTTTTTTCTTGCCAGATTTTGGTTTCCAATTTGCTTACTATTTTGTTTGATTTTTGGCCATCTTTCTCCAATTGGGAGTTTTTGTCTTCTAACCTGTTTATTTCCTTTTGAGCTATTTCCCACTTCTCTCACCAAATCTCTTCTATCTTCTTCATCATCTCAGATTTGAACTCTTCAATAGATTGTGGCCAGTTTTCATTATTTTGGGAAGATTTGGATATGGTTACTTGTTTGTTCTCCTCTGCTGTTTGCTCTTTTGTCTGGATTTTATCTGTGTAAAAGATGTCGAGTGTTACAGATTTCTTCTTGATGATCTTTCTCTTTTGGGGTTCTTGTCTCTGGCTTGCCATTGTTAGCCCTGCACGCTTTAGGCTCCTGAGGTCTCAGTTGTTCTCAGGGCCAAACCTCCTGGTGGTCCTCTTAGTTGTTCCTCTGCCAGAGGCTCCTTTAACAGTCTTGGGGGGTTGCTTCCACAGTTGTGAACCCCTTTTGCACTGGATCCCCACTCAAAGTCCGCCCCTGCATTCAAGATCCGAGTCCTCCCCTGTGCTCAGGATTCGTGTCTGGGCTTGTGTCTGCGCCTGCACTTGTGCCTGTGTTTAGGGTCTGCGCTCAAAGTCCAGGCGCGTTCTTTGGCCTCTTGGGGTCTTAAATCTTTCTGCTCTCAGGAGCAGGCCCAGGTGACCCCAGGTAGCTGCCAAGGACTTAATGAGTGTCCCAAACTTGCTCTAAGTCTTGTGCGCTAGCTTTGGCATTGTAGGTGGTGTGGGATGGGGGAGGGGGTTGCTCAGCTCGTGTTTTAGTGAGAGCTGTTTCACCCCTTTATAGCATGGAAATGCCCCAATTCCACATACCTCCAATGCTGCGCCCTGTTGTGGGGTCCCTTTGTTCCTCTGGATTTGTTTTTATGTCTTCGCGAGGAGTCCTGTATGTTTCAGTTAGGAGAGGTTAAGCAGCTGCTTTTTACTCTGCCACCATCTTAACCAGGAAGTCCCCCTGATGTTGTTTTTTAATAGCATTACAGTGACTTTGGAATACTTTTGCAGAATTGAGAATACTTAGATTAGTGTGCCTTCTTTAGAAGAGCTCAATTTCTTTAAGTGATATCAGTTTGTTATGGGGTTCCTGCAGTCCTAAGGGAATTACTTTCCCCAAGTTTTGAGGGCACCATTCAAGATGGAGAGCGAGTCATAGAAGGAGGGGAAAAAGAGGAAAGTATAGGCATATGGTAAAGTATTGGGGTGAAGTTTAAAGATGATTAACCCAGTTTGTGACAGCAAAGTTTATTGACTAGTTCATCATTCCTCTGCTTCCACTGAACACAGAAGTTGACTCTAGTTGAACATTCTATGCTAGCCTTTGTAGGTTACGAAAACATTTATACTTATTTGTATTATATCTGATACTCTGAATACATTCCATTGCCATTACCAGTAATTTTTTTCTAAGAGTATACATTTGTGTTTCAAGACTGAAAGAGAGGCATTTAGATCATGGGAGAAGAGATTTCCTCAATTTACCACAGGGTGCAAACTCAGTTGATTAGACATTTCTTTCTTTTTTTTTTAACGCTTTAGTAATTTTGAGAAAATTTCAGAGTCTACCTGATAAACTGCCTTTGAACAAAATAAAAGAAAAAAATACATAAGGAGGCAAACTGTAGCAGACTTAGGGATAAGTGTTGGAATGTTTGTTTCTGTCTAGAGAAGCACTATTCAGAGTATGTCACCATATAACAATTCTTTACCAGTCCATGTCCTTGTAATCAGACAAACACATTTTCTACAAATTTTAATGGGGAGTAGCTTTAAATAAGAAGAGAACATTTTGGTTTTAGATTTATCTGGTGCTGGCAACCAATCATTGATTTGCCTCTCTTTCCTGCCATGACTCCCAGTGTTCCAAGGAACACACAGCCAAGATCTATCTCCTGGAGATCTTTTTGAGATGGTTCTGTTTGTTGCCTGTATTATGACAAGTGAGGGCCAAGATTTGGCCTCAGGTGCTGGATTATATGAGTTGATGCTGGCTAGAGATGCCCTTGTTAAGAATACTGGCTGCCTTCAGGTCTATTTGCTGTTCATTAGTTTTTATACTATTTTCTCGATACTCGGTTACTTCTGCTTTTACCTGAGCTGGCACAGCATCTTTATTCAAAATTTTGGCAGTTTCAGGTCCTTTTGTGGAAGTTCAGGCTGGCTCCTGTCCTCTCCCTGTTTCTGATAGCTTCTGGCCTGGAAACTGAAGCTAGTTTCTCTAGTGAAACTCCCTCCCCATTTCTATAGCTTCAAAATTTATCTTAGCTATCCCAGATTTTCCCAGTTTGAAGCATCTGCTAGCTTCTACCATTTTCTGGTCATCTTTTTGGGCCATTCTAGACTGGATGGAAGACATTACTTTTGCTTTCTGTCAGAAACTTGCTGTTGAGCTGATCTTCCCTGGGACCTTTCATGATTACATCTTAAGCAGAAAACTGACCCTTACATTTAACATATGAGGATTGTGGGTCTAGAGAAGTTAAGCTACTTGCTTAAGATCACATAGGTAGTTAGTAGAAAAGATGGGATTTTAATTCATTTTCTGATTGTACATCCAGCACTCTTTCTATCATATAATGCCGCATCTGTCTATACTCATTATCTTTGGTAGAGAACTGAATGGAGAAAAAAATATATAGATCTTAGCTGAGACAACTATGAAATTGGCCTTGGTTAAACTAGGTCAAAGTTTATGGTTTGGGTTTCTTTTTTAAGGATTCTACTATAACTTCTTTTGAGATATTTTCATAATGACTGGCTTCAGAATTATCATTTTGGAATAAAATCACAGTCCCAAATCATCAGAGTTTTAAATATTAGAAGCTAACCCCTTCTCTCTGTCATTTGAAAAATTGATAAACATATGTATGTATATATATGTATATATATGTATATATATATAAATGGGGAATTAATAATACTTCACAAAGGCATAAATGTGAGAAACGAGAGAAAAGAATTAATTTTTTTTTCAGAATTCAAATCTGAGATCAGTAACAAAGGGAAATAAGAATGGAAGGATAGAAACATTTTAAAGCACCAACTTGTGTGCCAGGCATTGTGTGAAGCACTTTATAAATATCCCATTTGATCCTCCTAATGACCTTGAGAAGTAGATGCAATTACTATCCCCATTTTATAGCTGAAGGAACTGAAGCAGATGGAAGTTATACAATTTACCCAGGGTTACACATTTAGTAAGTCTCTGAGGCTAGATTTGACCACAGATCTTCCTGACTCCAGGTCCATCTGTCTTTTCCCTAGATCACATAGAATCTTTTGAAGAATGATGGAGGTGAGAAAATTTTAGGATAGAAGATAAGTTTAATTTTAGACATGTTGTGTTTGAGGTAAAAGGAGCATGTATGGGTGGAAATATTTAGAAAGCATGGTTACTTTAGTGAGACACTGAGTCTGTCTTTGTAGATTTGGGAGCTATCTGAATAGAGGTAACATAAAGAAGAGATAGTACAGAGGGAGGGCCTAAGAGAGAACCTTGAAGAATATCCTCTCTTAGGTGGCAGAAACAGAATGATCCAACAAAAGGGACCAATGAGGGCTCAGGCAGTTACAAGGAGTACGATGGGAGAATAGCAGCATGAAAAACTAGAGAAGAACAAGAAGCTGTGATGCTTCACAGTATAAAATGTTATATAAAGGTAAAAGAACATAGGGATTGAAAAAAGGTTTTAACAATTAAGAAATCCTATGAATCTATGTACTGAGGATTTGTAATATTCTTTCTAATTGCAAAATTTATGCACATGAGCTTAATTTGTAGATAATTGTGGAGTCTTTCCCCAAATTAACTTTTTCAATGAAAGCATCATTTACATCCAAACATGGGCATTTATTATTTTTTTACTATAATCAGTATCACATCAGCATATGAATAGAATTTTATTTATATGCTGTAATTGAGAGAAAGACCTGGAGAGAAGGGTTAAGGAATATAGGTTGACAGTCTATAAATACCTTCAGAGAAACAATATAAATGAATAATGGAAATTCATAGTCTCCAAATATGGTAGAAACAGGAATAATGGCCTGATACAAAAGAAAGCATGGTTTGTGGACTAGTCTTGAAAATCTCTTTCCTATCATTGAGAGCATCTGGGCTGTGATGTAAATTCCCCAGAGGAGAAGTTGAGGCTTCACCACAAAAGAAATTCTTGCACAGTTAAGAGCAGTACTTACTGGTATAACCTAATAGAGTATTGAAGTTATGAGCAGGCATTGATGGCAAGTGTTTATGATGGAAGTGAGGAGTGGCTTGCTTAATGAGAGCACAGATCTGGTGGTGTCACTAAGATGAATGACCAGATTCTTAGCTAATGATCCAAGGAGGGCTCTACTAACCAGTGACTGTGGTAAAAAACTGTATGTGATATGCAGACTAGTCTAGTTCCCTTCTCACTATACACTCCTTCCAAATAAATAGATAAGAAACTGTTTCTGAACATTTGTTGATCTAGGAAGCTAACCTGGAGCTATTTTCAATGCTTAACAATTGCTTGGACATAAAAGGCCAACCCATGAGGAATCTGCACTTCAGATTGGATAGAAGCCCCACTGCTGTATCAGTCACTATTTACCCAACAGTCGGACTTCCTGGTGAGGGAGGGAGGTATACCTACATAACCTGAACTAATGCAATATCTTTATTGAATGCCTTTTATTTTACCTAAGTAAACATTTTTGTTCACTTTTAGATAGCCCAGGAGAATCTTATTTTGTTATAGTCCTAGTCATTCACTCTCCAAAAGTGTATTTCATTTATCATTCACAAAAAATAAGTAAACTATACAGATCCTTACCTTCTAGACTATTGGTCTCCAGAGGAGATATTGGGGCTTCTCTCTGGGGCTGTGGAATAATATCTGGACTATAACCTAATCTTAACTAATCAAACAATTGGAAACCTCCCTAATTTTTAGTTGGGTGCCAACCCTTCCAGACAACTATAATCTAAACTAAAGTCAAAAGCAGATGCCATTAGTCATTGGGGAAATTTTGCATGTACCCAAGTTCCCAGATGAATGTATGTTTGTGGCAAGCATACATTTGGAGGATGGGCTTTGTATTCTGGGGTAATGATTAATAAATACAGGCTTTGTCTTTCCCTTTTTTCATTTTGGATGAAACCAAGTAATTCATGAAGGATAAGTAGACTGGATATATTCTATCCTAGATCAAAGAAAATTCCATTTGGAATAATCTCAAAGATTATGTCATTATATTGCATCAAGCCCACTCATCTGTTTATTTTTAAACCCTTACCTTCCATCTTGGAATCAATACCAAGTATTGACTCTAAGGCAGAAGAGTGGTAAAATCTAGGCAATTGAGGTTAAGTGATTTGCCTGGGGTCTCAAAACTTGGAAGTGTATGAGGACAGATTTGAAACCAAAACCCCCTGTCTTTAGGTCTGGAGCTCTATCCACTAAGTCATCTAGCTGCTCCCCCCACTCATCTTATAAATGTTCTTCTTGCTTTTGAGGAGAGCACCATTGTTCTAATTCCTCAAGTTTTCACAACCTCAGTGTCATCCTCAACCCTTCACTTTCTCTTATTTCCGTATCTAAAGATCTATTCAGTTGGTTCTATTTTCATATCTCTCCATATCTCTTTATATCACACCAAGGGTGTGCTGGAACAAGGTCATGCCAGTTTACAAAGAAGGGTTTGATTTGTTGATTTGTTGATTGTCTCAGCTCAAGAAAATGATGGAGAAATGTTAAAAATGTCAATTAAAATTCATAGAGTTGTGCATATATTTTTGAAACCCTCTGTCTTAGAAACAGTGCTATGTATTGGTTCCAAAGCAGAAGAGTAGTAAGGGCTAGGCAATGGGAGTTAACTGACTTGCCCAGGGTCACACAGCTAGGAAGTATATGAGGTCAAATTTGAACCCAGGATCTCTCATCCCTAGGCTTGCTCTTTTATCCCCTAAGCCATGTAAATGCCCCTGTGCATACATTTTTTAAAAGACTGACAGTTGTTAGACATTTAGCAACAAAATCCTGCTCACCTCTGACTCTTTCTCTCTATTGGCACAGTTACAATATTAGTTTAGGTTTTTTTCACGTCTCACCTAGAGACAATAACCTCTTCATTATTCTCTGTACCTCACATATTTTTCCATTCTACTCTTTAGCACCCGCAACTGTCAGTTATTTTCCTAAAGTGAAAGTCTAACCATAATATACATACATCCTTTAAGAAACTCCATTAATTCCCTATTGATTATAGAGTCAAATAATCTTTCATTTCTATTTCATCTCATTTTTATTTTTGTATACATTTTATAATACATGTGATTAACAGTATAACAGTACACATATACCATAGAAGTAAGTAATCAGACATATTTAGGGGGATCATAAATTTGGAGATCACTGAAATCGTGCAGTGCCAGAGTGGTTTTAGATGTCCAGAAGGCATGGTTAGCAAGCTTTCAGGGAGAACCATTGCCTTCCCTGGGTTTAGTCACATAGATTTAATACATTTTTTATAAAAGTATATTTCCATTTAATTCCACTTCCTGATAGTGAAGTAAAGTCAAACCTTAAATTTTCTGCTTGATCTCATCCACTGTGTTAGCTAGTCCTTCTAGCATTTTATCATTGTAAATTTGAGATGGATCCATATAGGATTTTATTCAAATCACTGATTAAATGCAACAAAGCACAAGGTCATGCATGGATCACTGCAGTACTTTATTGGGAACCTCTTTGCATGATGAAAACCAACCATTAACAACTACTTTGACTCCACGTTATTTCACCAGTTCTGAATTCATCTAATTATAACTATTTTCTAGTAGTCTATAGCTGTCTGTCTTCTCTCCAAGAATAATATTAAATTAACTTATCAAATAATTCTCTAAAATTTTGGTAAATTGTATCTAACACATTTTCCCCCATTGAATTTTTTAATAACCCATTGTGATACGGTGAAAGAACTTAACTCTGACGTCATAGGATTCCAGAAGGTTTAAACATCACTTTTGAGGCTTATTGCCTGTTTAACCTTGGGCAAATCACTTAGCTTTCAAGTTTAACCTTGGCCAAGTCACCAGCCCTCAATTTCCTCCTCTATAGCATTAGACTACATGGACTCTGCTACTCCTTATAGCTATAAAGCTATGATATTCTGAAACTAAGATTATTTTGGTTTTACCTGTTCTTGAGGATATTATATCTTTCTGTTATCTTATGCAAATATACAAACACATATGTAAGTATATGCAGATGCCCATTTTAAGCAGCAAACAAAATAAGATCACATAACAGCCCTAATTAAACTGTTATCTTTTGTTTCATGAATATTTACTTTTCAAGAACAAATGTCTATAGTTTATTAAACAATTCTTCATATGGCATTGACTTTAGGATTTTTAGTAATCTCATTGCTTTTATTTCAACTATCCTCCAGACGTTAATTTACTCTATTGTACTTTATTATAATGTAAAAGTATAATGGTAGACTGTGATGCCTCATAGATGAATCCGAATGGGTCACAATAAGGTCTTTCGCAAACACTTTTAACTATAGAAATCATTCTCCAAAGAAACTGAGGTAGTTACTTCTGAGATTTCAAGCCATAAGTCAGCTTACAAGTCTGTTCTCCTCATAAGTCTTTATCTTGGAGCAGATCTATCTTTTTTAAAATAAAGTAGCAAAACAGTGTTTCCTGGATCAGAATAGTGAAGGAGAATGAATAATTTGCAATCAGAGGAACCAGGGTACCAAGTAGTAGTTGAAAAAGAATAATGTGAGCATAAAGAAGGAAAGAACTTAAACATTGAGATAAGACATTATACTTCTGGAAACTTATTGAAATAAAGTTTCATATTGCTTGTTCATTTAATACATTCAATTCAAGTCAAGTCAATTATTTATAAGCATCTCTGATGTACCAGGCCCTGTGTGAGGCAATGGCAATACAAAAAGGGGGAAAAAAGGTCTGTCTCAGAGTTTACATTTTACTGGTACCAAAGCAAAATTTAACTTCCTTTGCACCTTGCTGCACCTATTCCTTTCTTTTAACTCTTGGTCCTGTGGCAAAAGGGGCTAAATTTCTTACTGGTATATTCCTGGGCACATCTGAAGAAGTGATGACCCAATTTCTTTTAAAGCAGCAATTGGTATTCACCAGGTAATACCTCAAAGGATCTACTTGGTCATAACAAGAAATTCCCACACAGAAATTAAGTTTAGAACCAAGAAAGCCACTTTCATTCTAAAAATGTCAGTTATGATATATTCTTCTTTGTGAGTCATTCTCTTTTGCAGGGAATGGAGCTGTTTCCCAAGGGGATAATGAGACCCAGCACACTGGCGCCCATGGTAGTAACACAATGGGCAGATGTCCGAACATTACTGGCTTTGTCCCAGGTGCAAACAATAGAAGACTGGCCAACTTCTAGTAAAGAGAGTTTCTGAAGCCACGGTATTGCCTGGCCCAGCCAAAAATGCATTACAGAGACCACAGTTATCCACAACAGTCTCACTTCATAAGGAGGGGAAGGAGGTAGGGAGAGGAACAAACAACATGAGCTTATGTCCTCTGATGGAGCTTGAAAATTAAATGTTCATAAATGTCTCTGTTGTTTCTGTTGATGGATGGCTTAAGGTCTAGGAAATTTGGGAGCTAGTCCCTTTCTGAATTTTATATATGCAAATGCTAAATGATCTTAAATATGAATGGTGTTGCTTTGGTGAGTGATTATGTAGGACAGACACACAATTATTGGGATTTTTAAGAGAATTTATTGATACTGATGTTTCTAGGATAGCACTTGGTTTGGTGAGGTGGGGAATGTGGCTTGAAGAAGAAGAGCTAGAGCAGTGGTTCCCAAACTTTTCTGGCCTACCACCCCCTTTCCAGAAAAAATATTACTTAGCCCTCTGGAAATCATTTTTAAAAATTTTAATAGCAATTAATAGGAAAGATAAATGCATCTGTGGCCATCACCGCCCCCCTGGATCGCTGCAGCACTCACCAGGGGCTGGTGGCACCCACTTTGGGAATCACTGATAGAGGAATGATGTTATTAGTAATTATCAGTGGTAATTTTGTTCCTTATAATATGCATCAGATTCTGGTATCATGATTATATCAGATTACCTAAAATTATTTTCTTTAGTTCAGCCATAACAGAAACTTACCAGAAGAATCTTAACCAGTCTCCATCTTCTAACTGAAATACAGCAACTGTTTAGGGGGGAGGGGTTTGAGATCCAGGAGTGTTTAACCCCCTCCTTTCCTCACTGAAAGCCTGTCAATCTGTGGCTCTTGACTTGAAGGTCTATTGGCCCAGACACATTTATCTGCTTCTCCAAATATCTGTTATTATCATCATAACACTTAAGCCTGCTTGCCTCAATTTCCTTATATATAAAATGAAATAGAGAAGGAAATAACAAATCACACTAATATCTTTGCCAATAAAACCCAAAAGAGATTGCAAAGAGTCAGACCCTACTGAAAAATGACTAAGCAAAATTTTTGTCTACCTTAAAATAGAAGTAAATTTAGAAAAAATAGCAGCAAAATAGAAGTAAAATGATTTTAAAACTAAATCTTGGTTCAGATAATCTAATATAGCATGATATATAGTACTTAGATTGCAAGGTCTTGAATCAAGAAGACCAGGGCTAAAATCTTGCCTTAGATATTTACTAGCTGTGTAATACTGAACAATTCACTTAAACTTTTTCAATCCAAGCTACTTTATCTGCAAAATGAAGGTAATAATTATTATCCCATTTATTTCACAGGGTTTGTAGAGGATCAGGTAATAAATATGTGCCAGGCACTTTGAAAATTTAAAGTGATACAATAAATAACAATTACTGTTATTACTAGATCATTCCTTATTCTTTTGACTTCCTCCTCTTCTACCTTATCTACCTTATCTGGGTCCAAGGAACACTTCATACCAATATGGGCTTATAAACAATATATATTGAGTATAAAAATTACTTGTTCTGATGTATTATAATTTCTAGAAACCAAACTATTCATCACAATAAAAGATATTAAATAAGAACTACCAGTTAAGTTGCTGGCTGGAAAGGCCAGAGAGGAACCCAGATATTCTATATAAACAATAGAAAATTTTTTACAAAGTCTGGGAGAGAGGAATAATAAAAACAAAGAGAAACAGGAGTCAAGTCCTCCTTCTGGTCTAGAAGTACAGAATAAAATGGCAAAAAGCAGGGCTGAAAATGGGAAAGAAATTGAATCAAAGAAGTCCAGAGTACACAGTGAACCCTAGTGAAAAGACCAGCAGCTGGCAGAGACTGTAAGAGGGGCTTCATCCATTGTAAGCTTACCACATTTGGCTGGAGACTAGCCAGTATTTTGAAAATGGGTTCATAATTCAGTCCAAATTTAATGAACCTCTTTCAGATTGGAAATCTGATATCAGAGATCAGCGCCTTTAGATTATTGAGCAGGGACATAGCACCCACCTATATACTCCTGGACACACTAGGAGCCATAGAAAAAGATGTAGTCTATTTAGTTCCTGAGCCATTGTGGTAGAAGAACTTTTTAGGAGATCTGAGACCAGCATGATTTCCAGCATCTGACAAATTAGATGAAAGTCTGTTCAGTTAGAATTGGGGGTTATACAAAAAGGAGACAGAGACCAGCTGAAACTAGAGCCCACAGTAGGGCAACAGAAAACTGAGAATGAGGTCAGGATCTGAGGCTGAGTGTGAGAGCCCTAGCACCAGGTGATTCATTCAAGATGTCAATAATAGCAGCATCCAGAATACAGAGAAGACAAGATCAAAGATCAACTAGCCTACCCATCTAAAAGTGCTGAAGCAACAACTATTATGAAGGAGAGAAAATGGTGGATAATATATTTACAAAAGGTACAACTTTCGACAGAAATTGCTAGGAAAACTGGAAAGCAATTTGGCAGAAATTAGGCATAGACTGGCATCTCAAATTGCATAACAAGAGAAAGTCAAAATGGTTAAGTAATTTAGACTTAAAAGGTGACAAGTAAATTATGGGATCATGGAAAAATATCTTTTAGATCTCTGGCTAAGGGAAGAGTTTATAAACAAATAAAAGATAAAAAGTATCATGGGAAATAAAATTGTTAATTCTGATTTTATAGAAGTTAAAAAGGGTTTACACAAACAAAATCATATAGCCATAATTAAAAGGAAATAAAGAAACTGGGGAAAATTTTGCAACAAATTTCTCTAATAAAAATCTATTTTCTCAAACATATAGAGCAGTGGTTCCCAAACTTTATTTCGCCTATGCCCCTTTCCAAAAAAAATATTACTTAGCCCCCCAGAAATTAATTTTTTAAAATTTTAATAGCAATTAATAGGAAAGATAAATGCACCTGTGGCCATCACCGCCTCCCTGGATCGCTGCAGCACCCACCAGAGGATGGTAGCGCCCACTTTGGGAATCACTGATATAGAGAATGGAGCCAAATTTATAATAAAAAAAAAGTCATTCTCCAATTAATAAATGATGAAAGGATATGATCAGACAGTTTTCAGAAAAAATGAAAGTTCTCAATAGTTACATGAAAAAATGCTCTAAATCACTATTAATTAGGGAAACAAATTAAAATGACTTAGAGATACCAGCTCAAATCTCAGACTGACTAACTAGATAGAAAGGGGAAATGACAAATTCTGGAGGGAACGTGGAGTAACTGAAACACTAATACACTGTTGCAGAGTTGTGAAGTGGCCCAACCATTCTTGACAAAAATTTGTACCATATTGATGCCTGAAGAGTTATAAAAATCTATAAAACGTTATCTTGATGCAACTATACCACTTAACTAGGTCTGTATTTCAAAACGATCAGAGAAAAGTGGAAAAGACCTATTTGTTCAAAAATATTTATTCCATCTTTTTTTTAATGTGTGTTGACAAAAAACTAGAAATCAAAGGGATGCCCATTAATTGGGGAATGACTGAACAAGATCTAGTTTATGATTGTGATGGAATATTATTATGCTATAAGAAATGATGAGCATGATGGTTTCAGAAAACTTTGGGAAGACTAATATGAAGTGATGCAAAGTGAAGTGAGCACAATAAGGAGAATATTTTACATCATAAAAGCAATATTATAAAGATTACCAATCGTGAAAGACTTAGCTACTCTGATCAAGATAATGATCCAAGACAATTCCAAAGGATCCATGATGAAAATGCTATCCATTTTTCCAGAGAGAGAACTGATGAATTTTGAATTACACTTTGAAACTCAATTTTTTCTTGTTTTATTTTTTGGCTGTGTTTTATTTTAGAACATTGCTAATGTGGAAATATGCTTTACATGATATCACATGTATAAGTGATATAAAATTGCTTGCCTTCTCAAGCAGGGTTATGGGGCAGAAGGAAGGGAGAAAGTTTGGAAATCAAAATTTTAAAAAAATGATTATAAAAATATTTAATATGTAAATGGGAGATATTTAACAAAAAAATGAAATGAAAGGAGGGAAAATGCCAGGAATATTATTAGGAAGAACTAAGGAAGAAAATAGAGGACTCTATTATTTTGAATAAATACATTTTATAATAAATAGGGAGCACCAAGAAGAGTATATAATTATAGAAGAAGTGTGGATAGGAATGGATATTTTATCACTTTTATGTGAATCATTTGACTTAGAAAGCACTAGTAATCTTTAACATAACTTTAATATAACTTAAAGTATAAGGATGTAAAATAAACTCATAAAGCCACCATATTTTCTGTATATAAGCAATTAAAAAGCGAATTAAGAGACAGAAAAAGGCTGACCTTTATAAAAACTATTAGAATCTACATATTAGGAAGTATATTGGAATTATATAAATGCAACTATGAAATAGTAGAAATAAAGACAGTTAAAGGTGTTAATAGCACATGGCTGAAACATACCAATACAATAAAGTCAGTAACAAACAAATCAAATTATAAAATAATTTATTTATAGAACTAGAAAAATAATAACATGCATCTTAAGAAACATAAATTCAATAATCTCAAAAGAAATAATGCAAAAATGTAGCAACCACAGGTAACCAGAAACATCAGATCTCAAAATATAGGCAAATTAGTAATCATCAAAACAATTTGCTAGTAGTTTTTTTTTAGGTGATTAGTGAGGCAGATTAGGTGCGCAAATTCAAAAACAATACATGATACTTTATACACCTAAGAACTCTATTAACTTAAGTAGTCATCATTTGACAAAAACTTCTGGATAAACTGTAATGAAGTCTTGTAAAAATTAGATTAGACTAACATCTTACACCATATAGGTTCCAAATGAATGTATTACCTAGCAATAAATTTTTTTTATTGTATGCATATTAGTGGTGAATAGCTTTTAGACCTAGGGTTATTTCTTGACCTATTAAGTGGTAGAGAAGATCACAGGTGATAAAACTGATAATTTTAATTAGATAAAAAAATTTTAAAAGTACAAATAAAATTAGTGGAATACTAATTAATTGGCAAAATATTAACTAGGAAAAATCTTAGTTAAAAACTTTTTAGTAATTCAAGATATATAAGGAAGTGTTACAAACATATGAAAATAAGAATTTTAACCTAATAGATAAATGGTGAGAGCATATGAAGAGAGACTGTTCTCAAAAGAAGAAAGACCAGCTAACCATAAACATGTAAAAACATGTTCTATACCAGAGGTGTCAAACACATAGTCTACAGACCACATATAGACTGCATTGATCCTGAGTGTAGCCAAGAAAGAATAAAATGTAATTGGGAAATATTTAACAAAATAAAATTATTTTCAATAAAATATGATGTCAGATTTTAAAACTAAGTCACATGGGTCTATGGATTAATGGGTGCCCTTGCTATTTATGTGATTACACTATTCTAAATAACTAATAGTAAGAGAAGTAAAAATTTAAAAAAGCTTCAAGATTTTACCTTACATTCACCAGATTAACAAATCTGACAAAAACAGAAAGCAACAATTTTTAGAAGAACTGTGGGAAGACAGGCAAAACAGTGTGTTCCTGGTGGTGCTGACAATTCCATATTGGATATTAGTTTGAAACTGTCATTTCCTCTTCTCTCAAATCATTCTGTGTGTATATCTTTTTACCCTATTATATCATTATTGAGTATATACCCAAAAGAGTTGAAAAAAGAGGGAAAAGATCCAAATATATAAAATAATTAATAGTGGTATTTTTTGTTCTAACAAAGAACTGGAAATAAAATGGATACTGATCAATTTGGGGAACAGATGAACAATTCAGGGCATATGAATGTAATAGTTCAATCATTTTCAGTCATATTTGATTCTTCTTGACCCCTTTTGGGGTTTTCTTGGCAAAGATACTGGAATGGCTTGCCATTTCCTTCTTCAATTCATTTGACAAATGATAAAAACTACGACAAACAGCGTTAATACATAAAGACACATATATACATATGTAAAATTGCAAATTATATACACACACACTCACAAAGTATGTGTGGATGTTTATTCTTCAAAGGATTTTATCTTCTTATATTCAATAGTATCTATCCAATTTTTTTTAAACCCTTACCTTCCATCTTGGAGTTAATACTGTATATTGGCTCCAAGGCAGAAGAGTGGTAAGGGCTAGGCAATGGGGGTTAAGTGACTTGCTCAGGGTCACACAGCTGGGAAGTGTCTGAGGCCAGATTTGAACCCAGGACCTCCTATCTCTAGGCCTGGCTCTCATTCTACTGAGCTACCCAGCTGCCCCCTATCTATCCATTTTTTTACAAAATTCTGAAGCCCAGAAAATCTTCAAACTCAGCTTGAAATTTTTTTTCTCCTTGCATTTAACTTAGGTCCTACCCTTGGCAAAGAAGGAATCACCATCTTTGTTGGAAGTATTGAAAGAATTATTTTCAGGTTTCCAAAGACTTGAAGTCTAAATATGTTTGGCTTTGCATCTGAACCACTTTAAGATTTGACAGTTAATAGAAATAATGAAATGAATATCAAAAACCTAGTCTCAATGAGCACATGAAGTCACTTAAATAAGGTTAAATAAAATGTAAGCAAATGATGATTTTATATTGACACTGAATGGAGGCAGCTCACATTTTTGATAAGTGAGGTGTTCATTGGCTATTAAGAAATATTAAATTAGGTGAAGAGGAGGGGTAATCTTAGTTTCCTCTCTAAAATCTCTTGCTTCCATACTATAACTGTATTTTGTGGCCTGAGAGGTCATCAATCTCTTGAAAAGAGGATGACAGGATCCCCTGGGACATCAGAGACCTTAACTACAAGGTGATAATTTCCCTTAATCTGAGTTAACAAACTGAAGCAAGTAACAAGCACAGTGAGAAAATGATTGCTTTTCCATTACCAAGAGATTACCCAAATCTAAGCTGGAAAATTTCTGTAAATTTCCTTATTAAAATATAAAAGTATTTACAGATCAGATAATATATTAATCCAATTTTGAACTCTTTATTGAGCAGAAGGAAAGTAACTGCCTTTAATAGACTCATTGGATCACAGATTAGAGAGGACCTCATAAATGGTCAATGACCTAGTTAATTATGGTATCTTTTTTTGTTTGTTTTTGTTTTTATTTCATGTATTTGTTTCTCTCTCTCTCTCTCTCTCTCTCTCTCTCTCTCTCTCTCTCTCTCTCTGTGTGTGTGTGTGTGTGTGTGTGTGTGTGTGTGAGAGAGAGAGAGAAAGAGAGAGAGAGAGAGAGAGACAGAGAGAGACAGAGAGAGACAGAGACAGAGACAGAGACAGAGAGGGAGAAAGGGAGAGAGAGATGAATAGAAGTTTGACACTTGCCTCTACCTCCACTGTTCCCCTCTCCTCCCAAACTGTTTTGAGTACTTTCCTCTTTTGTCTTTGGAAATTTGACAGCTTTACAATTTGTCTCTGGCCATTAAAATTCTATGACCAAAGTCCTTTTTTCCCACTCAGTTATTCTTACAATTCTATAGTTCTCTGTTCAAAATACAGTATCTACTTGAAGTANTCTCTCTCTCTCTCTCTCTCTCTGTGTGTGTGTGTGTGTGTGTGTGTGTGTGTGTGAGAGAGAGAGAGAGAGAAAGAGAGAGAGAGAGAGAGAGAGAGAGAGAGACAGAGAGAGACAGAGACAGAGACAGAGACAGAGACAGAGACAGAGAGGGAGAAAGGGAGAGAGAGATGAATAGAAGTTTGACACTTGCCTCTACCTCCACTGTTCCCCTCTCCTCCCAAACTGTTTTGAGTACTTTCCTCTTTTGTCTTTGGAAATTTGACAGCTTTACAATTTGTCTCTGGCCATTAAAATTCTATGACCAAAGTCCTTTTTTCCCACTCAGTTATTCTTACAATTCTATAGTTCTCTGTTCAAAATACAGTATCTACTTGAAGTAGTTACAAAGAAACACATTTTTATAAAGTCCGAGGAGTGGAAGATATCTTCCTGACTTCTGGCCCAGGCCTCTATCCTCTGTGCAACCTGGAGGTGGGAGGCAGCATTTCAGACATGGCAAATAGCAGTGCAAAGTCACTGAGATGAGAAATAAATTCTCATTACAAGGAAGAATAAGACAGGTTATCTAGATGATAGAATACATGAAATCAGTCAACAAGCATTGATAGGATTGAAAGCTATGCTGAGGCCAGGTTGTAAATAGTTTTTAATGTGGAACATAAGTATTTATATTTTGTTTCTAGGGATAAGGGAAAGCTAATGGGATTTATTGAGGGAAAGAAGTATATAGTCGAAACTAGATGAGACCAGATTAGAAGACAGGAGAGCTCTGGGCCTGGATATTCTGCTAACTTGCTTTGTGAGTTTGGAGAAATCTGTTTCCCTTGGCCTTGCATATAGGAGGAAGAGACTGAGCTAAATGATTATAAAAATAAATGAGTCCTTTCCAGTTTATAATTTTAGACAGTTTAGAATTATCGGGAAGCTGATTTTCCTGACCTACAATTCTTTCTTTAAGTAGGCTAGAGAGAACTTATTCTTTACGTGCTCTAATGATAGCTGAGGATTTTGTAACCTTTAGCTGGTGATGAATGCTGCCTCATTTTACAGACAAAGAAACTGAGAGCCAGAGAATGCCAGAGACCTACTCAGGGATACAGAGATATTGGTAGTGTGAGATCAAGAGTCTATGTCTGTTAAATCAGAATCCTAGGAAAATAGCTGGCATTTAAACAGTACTTCAGGGTTTGCAGAGAATTTTACAAATATTTTATATGTAATCCTTACAACCATCTTGGCAATTAGGTGCTGAGTTAGTATCCCCATTTTATAGATGAGAAAAATGAGGTTCATTGAGTTATTCAGGATCACATAACTAGGAAATGTTTGTGGCTGAATTTGAATCCAGGATGTCCTGACTCCAACATTTTCTCTCCTGCATTATCCTACTGCCTGAGCAAACAAAGAAAGAGTCCTGTGCTCTTTCTTAGACATTTCTACCACTTGAGCAAATCAGGAAATTTGAATGGAGAAAAAAATACTTATTTATTTAGATGGAAATGATCATTAGAAATAACCCAAGGCTTTGGCTGAAAGACTTGGAAGAAAACTGATGTTGCATACAATATTTAATACCTCAAGTTTCTTTAAAATATTTTTTCTCACAAATCCAGAAGTTACATCACTGATTTTTGGTTTTCCATCTACCTATCATCTCCAAATAGAATGCGTTGAAAATTTCTAGGTTGGCCTTTTATTGCTCAGATAGAAAAGATAATTTGTTCTTGGATAAAATCAATTTAAATAAAAACAAGAACCTATTTCCAAAGCATGGAATTCATTCTTATTTTATTTTTCCATAATTCAGGCAAGGTATTAAACACTGTCAGATAATAGTAAAGTCCCTCAGTCCAAGGGAAGTGTATGACTCATGAAAGGGAGAACAGAGTTTTTTTTTTTTTTCAAACATAATGGAAGGTTTTTGTCAAATCCTCTTTTTAGTAACTAATAAGACTTGGAATTAAACATTAGAAAATTTGGATTGGATAACCTCTAAGGTCTTTTCCAACTCTAAATCTATGACCTATGAGAATACATTCAAAAGAACCTTCTTGAAATGATATAATAAGCTTCCTTTCATCCTTGATGGTGAGACAGAAGTAAATAAAAAATTATTCTTGTCCAAGTCATTTGTACTTTTATTCTTCTATCAAAAACCCTTTTGAACTATCTTTCCATATTGTTCATTCATTCATTCACCAATCAGTTAACAAATGTTATTAAGCATTTACTATGTACCAGGAAAACACTGAGGATATAAATGCCATGAAATTTAAATTTAGGGTTTTATTAAATATGATAGTTATAAAATAATATTCTGGTCACTGATTTTAAAATATTATAGCTTCAGCTTTTATTTACAAAGAAGTGGAAAGAGTGAAAGTGTAAAATGTAGAAAAAGAGATAGATTCCTAACAAGCCTACCAGCCCTTCTCCTGTGAAGTCTGGCTCAGCTCTGGTAGGGGCTTCCCCAAATCCAATCTCCATGTGGATTTCCTGGTAGTCAGAAGTCAGAAGTCCCAGTGATATCTTCAGCCAGAGTTCCATCAACAAAGCCTCCCAGCAAGCTAGTGCAGGATCCAGGGAAAAAGTCTACTCCATAGCCAAAGCAGGAATCTCAGCCAATCTCTCCAAATATCAGGGAAGGAATGATACTAGACCAGTGATGGGCAAACTATGGCCCGCAGGCCAGATGTGACCCCCTGAAATGTTCTATCTGGTGGCGCAACATTATTCCTAATCTGATGAATACAATGAGTACGATACAATACAATGAAACTTCAAAAGAGTTGTCTTAAAAACAGACTGACAGATGAGCATTTCCTTTCCTTTGGCCCCCTCTTTAAAAAGTTTGCCCATCACTGTACTAGATCATGCTGGTCTTTTCTTTTATAGTCCTTTTTCCATATCACTTCCTGTTACTCTCCCTTCTTCACAGAAGCAGTCTTTCAATTTGCCTAGCACTGCCCAAGGGAGTCTGGGGTGGGGTGGGGGGTGGGAGGGGAAGTGACCTTTGGAGGTGTGAGCTTACTCTAGTAAGTGACTTGTGAACTCTCCTACTTACTGGTTAGTAGGGGTACTTTAAATTCTCCATTTGATTAGCTAAAAATAGAGAAGGGGAGAGTTAATCCTTTCTTCATAATGCTAAGAATGAAACAAAACTAATCTGCAGTGAATTTGAATCCTAATGGGAGAAATGATAAATATATGTCAAATAGCTACAGGATAAATCCACGTCTATTCATAATAGTTAAATAGAAGGTAGTTTTGGGGGAAAGACAATTGAAGTTTAGGATAAGAAAAGGCTTCATCTAGAAAATGAACCAGTAAGTATCCGAGGCTTGATTTGGACTCAGAAATATGAGTCTTCCTGACTCCAGACCTAGAATGCTGTCCACTATGCCATGTAGGGAATAGATAATGCAAAGGCACAGAGAAGGGAAATGGAATACTTCAACTCAGAAGTAGCATGGCAGAACATTAGACTTGCAGTCAAGAAGTTCTGAGTTCACATCTAAGACATGTAAGCTACAGTGTGATCCTGGACAAGCCACTTAAATTCTGTCTATTTCAGTTTTCTCATCTGTAAAATGCAAATAATAATATCTACCTCGCAGCATTATTGTGAATATAAAATGATGTGATATCTGTAAAGTATGTTGCATATCTCAAAACTCTATAAATGTTAGATATTAGAATTCTCCTGAGACATCCCTTGGAATGTTGCATCAATCCTAGATCTAGATCATATTATTGTGGCTTTTTCACTCCTGAGACTCTTCAGGAAACCCTGTGACAGTCCAGGATCCAGACTTCAGGACTCTGGCCTCCATCTTTACTTCAGGGCCTTTTCTGGAGTTTTGTAAACCTTTCTAGTATCACACCTATCTCAAATTTCCAACTCCTAATTTGTGTTTGGACTCTCCAATAATAAATCTTCATTTCTTTCCTGCCTGCTCTAAGTCAAACCTAGTCCTTTCAGGGCACAACACCATCACAAGGTTGAGCATCAAAGATTGATTTGCATAGTCTAATCATCTCCCTCCCTCAATGGACTTCAATTCAACCACTAAAAATCTTTGTGGACTTATTTCTTAGTTAATAACCATCTTAATCTCCCACCTTAGTGATTCTGAACCCCTGATTATCACCGTACAAACCCTTAGTCTCCATTTTTGGCTCTATTCCCATTTCCCCTCAACCCTACTCCCACCAATTTTCTATTTCAGATTCACCCATTTCTTCCACTGTACTCTTTGGAATGTTTGTTTCATAGTTTAAAAACTCACTTTCATCTTAAACCTTTTCATTTCCCACTCCCTTTAACTTCCGTTTCTCATTGAGACTTAGTTTCCTGGTGGCACAGCACCTCTGCTCTCCCTTTCTTGTAGCAACTACACTTCAATTCAGATTAACTGATGAAAAGGTTGTAGTTAAGGGAGTCAGAAAACTCCTTGTTTTCCATTGCCATTTCCAGACTCTCCATTTGCCACTATCACTCAATAGCCTTTCCTTCTTTTGCATTCATTCAATCGATGTTCAAAACCTATCAAAACTTTGGTAGAGGGAATATACTGGTTCCCAGGGCATCTTATTTCCTCAGTTTGATCAGTATCTGACTAATAATGTTTTTTTTCTGCCTTTATTTCTACTTTCATATTAGAAGGCTTCAACAGACATACTGATATTCCTTAAAATACTCTTACTTCCCAATTCTTCAAATAACTAATTTTCCACAATCTATTCAACTCTACCTCATATACAGGTATCATTATATCTTGGATCTTGCCATTCCTCAGAAATATTCTATTTCTCTATTTATGTACTCTGAAATTCTTTTATCTTATAATCTTTTATCATTCCCTCTGTCTAACCTAACCATCTTTTTCAGCTTCCAGGGTTCTCCAATCCTTCACATTCATTTCTTTCCCAAGTCATCACTCCCACCCTGATGACATTTTTCTTCCTTCTCTATCTTGACTCCTTCATGGAACACTTCAACTCTCCAATGCTTTCTAGACTCTGGTCTTTTGTTCCTTTTGCCATTAATCATGACTTGCCAAGTCACAACCTTGGATGATTTCCAGGATCTGTGTCCTTCACTATTATTCATATATGGCTAAATAGAATGGAAGAAAATTATAAAGCTGCACTGATTTGGTCAGTACAAAATTTCATTATATAATCTAAATTAGGCTCTCCCTGAAGTAAGAAAATCCTTTTATATCTCTCTAACCAATTTACTATCCCATTTACCACAGTGGCTATTTTAAACATTTTTGTCCCTCTTCAAACCTTCCATTGCATTTTTTAAAATTAGAATATTTTCCATGGTTACATGATTCATGATTTTTCCCACCCTTCTTCCCTCCCCCTTCCTGCAGCTGACAAGCAATTCCACTGGGTTATACATATATCATTGTTCAAAACCTATTTCCATGTCATTCTTATTTTCAATAGAGTGATTGTTTAACATCAAAACCCCAATCATATTTTCTTCAAGCCACATGATTGATCAAATGTTTTTCTTCTGCATTTCTATTCCCACAGTTCTTTCTCTGGATGTGGATAGTGTTCTTTCTCATAAGTTTCTCTTGATTATTCTGGGTCAGTGTATTGCTGCTAGAGAAAAATCCATTACATTTGATTGTGCCATAATGTATCAGTCTCTGTATACAATGTTCTCCTGGTTCTGCTCATTTCTCTCTGCATCACTTCCTGGAAGTCTTTCCAGTTTACATGGAATCCCTCCAGTTCATTATATTCCTTTCAGAACAATAGCATTTCATCACCATCAGATGCCACTATTTCTTCAGCCATTCCCCAATAGAAGGGTACCCCCTCATTTTCCAATTTTTGGCCACCAAAAAGGTAGTGTCTATAAATATTTTTGTACAATTATTTTTCTTCATTATCTCTCTGGGGGTACAAACCCAACAGTGGTATGGCTGGGTCAAATGGTAAGCATTCTTTTAAAGGACTTAGGGCATAATTCCAAATTGTCTTCCAGAATGGTTGGACCAATTCACAACTCCACCAGCAGTGTATCAGTGTCCCAATTTTGCCACATCCCCTCCAACATTTATCACTTTCCTTTGCTGCCATATTGGTCAATCTGCTAGTTGTGAGGTAGTACCTCAGCATTATTTTAATTTGCATTTTTCTAATCAGGAGGGATTTAGAATACTTTTTATGTGCTTATTGATAATTTTTATTTCTTCATCTGAAAAATGCCTATTCATATCCCTTGATTATTTGTCAATTGGGGAGTGACTTGATTTTTTTTTTTTTTTTGTAAATTTGACTTAGTTCTTTATATATTTGGGAAATTAAACCTTTGTCAGAGAGTTTTGTTATACAAATGTTTTCTCAGTTTGTTATTTACCTTCTTTTTGTGGTGGCATTAGTTTTGTTTGTACAAAATCTTTTTAATTTGATATAATCAGAATCATTCATTTTATATTTTGTAATATTCTCTATCTCTTGCTTTGTCTTAAATCCTTCCTTTCCCACAGATCTGACAGATATACTCTTCTATGTTTGCCTAATTTATTTATGATTTCACTCTTTATATTTAAGTCATTTATCTATTTTGAATTTATCTTGGTATAGGGTGTAAGATATTGATCTAAACCTAATTTTTTCCCATACTGTTTTCCAATTTTCCCAGAAGTTTTTGTCAAATAATGAATACTTGTCCTAAAAGCTGGAATCTTTGGGTTTACTGAACCCTAGCTTGCTGAGGTCATTTACCTCTAGTCTATTCTATTGATATACACTTTTGTCTCTTAGCCAGTACCATATTATGTTGATAATCACTGCTTTATAGTAGAGTTTAAGATCTGGTACTGCTAGGACCCGATCTTTCACATTTTTTTTCCATTATTTCCCTTGATATTCTTGATCTTTTGTCTTTCCAGATGAACTTTGTTATACTTTTTTCTAATTCTATAAAAAAGTTTTTTTGGTAGTTTGATAGGCATGACACTGAATAAGTAAATTAATTTAGGTAGGATTGTAATTTTTATTATATTAGCTTGTCCTGCCTGTGAGTAATTAATGTTTTTCCAATTATTTAGATACAGTTTTAATTGTGTGAAAAATGTTTTGTAGTTGTGTTCATATAATTCCTGTGGTTGTCTTGGCAGATAGATTCCTAAATATTTCATATTGTCTAGAGCTGTGGTGGGCAAACTATGGCCCGCAGGCCAGATGCGGCCCCCTGAAATGTTCTATCCCGCAGTGCAACATTATTCCTAATCTGACAAATACAATGAGTAGGATACAGTACAATGAAACTTCAAAAGAGTTGCCTTAGAAACAGTCTGATAGATGAGCATTTTCTTTCCTTTGGCCCCCTCTTTAAAACGTTTGTCCATCACTGGTTTAGAGTGATTTTAAATGGGGTTTCTCTTTCTAATTCTTGCTCACACCATTTCTAACTTCCACTTTCTCTTTTTCTTGACTATATGTAAGTGCTCAATTTTTTTTTTTTTTTGCCTAGAAAATAAGGACAGTTAGTTTGGATGGCAGAGGGTAGAAAACATTGTAATATCTAATGAAGCTTGAATAATAGATTGGGATCAAGTTATAAGGAACTTTAAACATTAAATAAAGGACTCCAAAGGCACTAGGGAGCCAATGAATTTTTTTGAGTATGAGACTGATTACATTAAAGAAAAATTACTTTAGTTGTACTGTGTAGACCAGATAGACAGGAATAATGAGGTGCTTGAATCAAGGTAACCAAATAGGAGGCTCTTGCAATAACCTAGGCAAAAGGTGATGAGGGCCTGAACCAAATGGCAGTTGTTTTTTTTAGTAGAAATGACAACAGAAATATCAATATTTGTCAACTGATTTGATATGTTTGTGAGGTCAGACATATACCAAGGTGATGAACCTGGGAGATCAGAAGGATGGTTACATCTTCAATATATTAGCAGAAAAGTTTGGAAGAGAATAGGATTTAACAAGAAAGATAATACATTTTAGATATGTTGAGTTTAAGTTTTCTTGGATAGGGGCACCTTGTGACTCAGTGAACAAAGGATCTGGGCAAACCTCAATTCAAATTGCCTACCCCTTAGGACTGTACTGCTTTGGAAACAATCCTTAGTATTGATTCTAAGATAAAAGGTAAGTCTTTTTTTTTTTAAGAGATGTCTCAGATATCCAGTTTAAGATATCCAATAGACATTTGGGGATGTTGGACTTAATCTCTGGAGAAAGATTGGAGCTAGGTATATAGTCTCGGAATCATCTTTATAGAGGTGATAGTTTAAACCATGAGAATGGATGAGGTCACAAAAAGAGAAAATGCACTCTTTGTACATTAGTATTGGATCAAGAATTATTGAAAATAACCAAAGCAAGGATTAAATTTAACTCATTCCTTGCATATTTCAATCATTTTTCAGTGTGAACAAAAATTTTATATACAATGCCACAAAAATTTTGTAGCTTTGAATTTTTGTATAGAAGGATGTGGAGCTCCTTATTATTCCATCACTATTGTAAAATTTTTAGATTTTTCTGCGGAAAAGAAAGTCATGACCCTTATTCTCTTCTAAACCATTAAGCTAAGGGAATTTGAATATCTTCATTATTTATCTTACAAAGAATCCATACAGTTCCACAATGAAAGATTTTATAGCATATGGGGAAAGGGAATATTCTTTCCATGTTGCAGATGGGGAAAATAAGGCTCAAATAGATCATGGTGATAACCAAAATTCAATTTAGATTCTCACACCCAATGCTCTATTATGAAATCAACACAGTTCTTAAAGAAAAGCTAGCAAATAAAAAATGGCAGAAATATTAAGTATTATAAAGTTGTAACTAAATTAACATACCTTTTCCTGGGAAATGTATTTGGGAATAAGACTGAGATATTTTAAGTTTCATCTGAACCTAAGACTGCTGAAATAAATTAGGAGACTAATGATTCACTGGATGGTTTGTCCAATCAGAAGTCAGAATAAAACCTTTTTTTTTCTTTGATTTTATTTTAATTGGTATGAAAATCATAACAGGGATGTACTTGTACATTTACACATGTCCAGTACATGAATCAACCCACTGGTAAGTTTCTGATTCATTACATACCATGAAGTGAACCAGGGGCCTTACAGCAATCCATGAGGTCTCTAGCTTGCTTGAATTGGCTTTACTAAGGAAACCACAGCTCCCTGCTTTGGTCAACACACTCAGCAGGAAGACCAAAGGACCATGGGTGAAAAATTTCCCCCAAGAACCAAATCTTTCATTACAGATCCTTATGACAAAGCTGCCTCTAATAGTAGGAAAGCGTGTCTTGGCTTCTGACATTATTAAATATCCCCATTTTCCTTTACCCACCCTTCCTCACACTCCTAAAGTAGGAGGATGGTGGTAGGGAAGGAGACAACTTGGCAAAGACATTATTGTGGACAATGGAGAATTAATTCAAAGAAATGCTCTTAAACTGAATAGCTTATAGAACCTTCTTACACTAGACTTTATATCTGCTTAACCCTTTGATGACTTGACATTTTCCTTAAATTGGAAAAGGTCCCTACAGTGCTTAGAATAAGGAAGGGTAGTAGTTGCAATAAATCTCTAGCTCAGAGAAACAAAATCATAGATTTAGAGCTGGAAGAATGATGACATAATAGAGCTTGATGTAGAAGGGACCTCGAAGTCCAACTAATCCAACACCCTTATTTTATATATGAGGAAACTGAGGCTCAGCAATGTTGTGACTTGCCCGAAATCACACATATAGCAAGTGTCTGAGGCAAATTTTGACTTCAGGACTCTAAATGAAGTACTTCATTATTGCACCACAGTGAGAACAAAGAATTTTAGAAGTAAAGGCTTTGGATGTATATAGAGGAAGAGCTTAGATATCAACTCAGGCAACCCTATCATTTTACAAATAAAGGTGTTGAGTCTCATAAAGACTAAATAACTTGGCCCAAATCCCACTGTTACCAGGGTCCTCTGACTTTAAATTGAGGGCGTTCTCCATAATATACTATTATAGATATTGACTCAAAGAGACTGATTATAAGAAGATGAAGGAGAAACAGAAAGGCAGACAAGAATTAAGTGAACATGTGAGGATGCAAAGATGGAGGGTGTAAATCATAATAGCTAGTATTTAGAAGCTACTTTAAGATAGATAAAAAACTTCAATATGTTATTTTATTCTTAGGTTATGTGGGTATTATCCCCATATTCCACAAAAGGAAACAGAGAGTTTAAGTGACTTGCCAAGAGTCACATATATAGTGTGCCCAAATGTGTGTGTGTGTGTGTGTGTGTGTGTGTGTGTGTGTGTGTTTGAACTTGAAAGCAAGATTCAAATTCAAGTTTTCCTGATTCTAACTCCCACTCCATGTACTATACTATCTATTTGCATTATTCAAAGATGTTGAATACTAGTGCCTGGTAAATCTCAGCTACCTTTCAACCCTCAGATCATCCAAATGCAAAATGACGTCTCCTGCTAGACTAAGTCTAACATTTTTCTATAATAAGTCCAATTGGTACCATGGATGTCAATGATCTAGGAATTCTCTGGGCATCTCCCTTTTTCTTCTAAGTCAGGACACAAAAAGTTCAAAGAATCATGAAGTGAAAACCCAACTAAACAAATATCTTTCTTTGGTAGGAGTTACAGAGTTGAAGTCCATCTTGCCTTATCAGAACTAACTATATTGAACTTATGATAAAGATGGATATGGAAGGGGATGATTATTTTAGGAAGTAAGGCTTACGAATATCCATTCTTGTTCAATATAATAAACATTTGCTAAGTTTTTACTATGTTCCAAGCACTGTGCTAAGTCCTGGGGATACAATTAAAAAAGGAAAAGAATCTCAACTCTCTAGATGTTTATAGTCTAATGGGGGGAGTCACACAAAAGGAGTCAGGAAAGTGTTGTTGTTGGTGGACCCTAGGGGGTACACAACTCAAGAACATCTTGTTCCATGAATTTGAAACCAAGTAGAACAGCAGGTCCAAAGTGAAGTGACCCAGACCCTGGGTTCTGCTCTCTGTAAAGGAAGGCACTGGGGGGAATTTAATACTCTGCCCAATTCTCTAAATGGGAGAGGAGGCTGAGGGAGGTGATGTCAGTAAAGGACTGAGTTAGCTGTATGGCATTGAATTTAATCTGAGAGAGTCAGATGCAAAGAATAGGAATGGGAACAATGATACTAACTCTTATAAGTATATCAGCTAGTTTTGGAGGTGTTAGGGGTCTTGTCTATGTGCTATGGTTGCTATGTATTGATAGAACAGGATGAGATAGGGCAGCTTCTTGCTAACTTTGTAGAGCTGTTCTGGGAAGTATGTTTATTGAAGCTTATTCTCAATCATACATCTCCTGTTCATTCAGTTTAAAAAAACAAATGGCCCTGAGGCAGACAATCTCCTCTATGCAAAGGACAAATAGCTCTTAATACCACTAACACTAAAAGGAGTTCTCATAAGAAAATTTAGAGGATGGAATAAGCTTATTTATATATTTCATGTCATTACTGCAAAGAGGAAAAAATAATCTTTTCCCTCTTTCTTGTTGGCATCTAAAGGTCTTTTCCAGTTTGGAAATGGAATCCTTTACATGAGATACAGAGATAAATATTCCACTGCATGACTCCCCCTTAAGGAGCAGGAGTTTGCTGGAATAAATATATGTGGAGGTGGAGAAAGTTGGAGTTGGGAGTTATGAGAAGTCATATGGGGCAATATCTATAGGTAGGAGAACACACAAAGAAGTTGGAAAATTGAAGAGCCAAAGGCCAAAGTTATTAAAACATAAATCAATTCAGAAAACCATTTGTATATACTATTTAGTAAGGAAAAGTGAGACAAAAAGAATGCAGCCATTATATTCAAAGAACACAAAGAGTCTTGGTTAAAGTCACAGCTTCCCATTTTAATATTCCATTTTTCAACTATCATGGAGGCAAATTAGGCTGTGAAAATACCTTTTTGATTGTGTGCTTTCTAAGAGTTATGGAAAATGACCTTGGAGGCAAACTTCTTGTAAAATATAAAATAAACACTTCCACTATTCAGTTTTCCCATAGAACTTCCAAGGAAAGACTAACTACCCTCTCTTCCCTTTGACTTGTTATAGAAATATCAGTGCCAGACAATTCCTATGATTCATTCACTCTTCATGATTCATTCCTCAGAGTGCATTAAGGTGAGGGTCTGTTTGGACAAGAGATATTCCATCTCTGACATGAATCAAATATCAACTATAATCTTCACTTTTAGACCAGTCTGTGAATGCCAATATACTTCTTCACTAAGTACTGGTAGTTGTCTGGGTATGGATAAATTAAGAATAGATTTCATTTCCTGAGGTCTTATTGGTAAAATAATAAATGGGAATAGTTTTTGTGATGAGAAAAGAAAGGTTTTTTTTAATTTTATTTTTATTGTTATGCAAACACACTTCCATATTGGTCATTGTAAGAGCAAACTCATTGGAATGGTCTTTAACGTGAGTCTAGGTCTAAAATTGAGCTGTCAGTGACTTCCATTTATCAGCAATAGGGATAGTGTGGGATAGTAGAGAACTAGGAGTCAGGAAACCTGAATTTGAGGCTAGGTTCTCCCACTCACTAGCTTTGTGACCTTGAAGATATCACTTCAACTCTGTAAAACTTAGTCCTATTATTTAAACATAGCCCTTGTTATCAAAAAGATATATTTTCAAGGAATAAATTTTTGCAGTCAAGGATAGAAATTCTTCAGTCTGTTCTGACCTGACTAAAAAGAGCTTGTGAATTAAAGGGATGGAATTATTTCTATGGTGATCTTGTGACAGAGGACATTTACATTAAGAAATGAGGGTGAATGGAAACACTAGAGACATCAGGAGAAAGGAAAGGAGAGAATGTTGGGGATCAATACTGCCCCTCTTGTCATCATTGTTTCCCCTTCCATTGTGTGTGTGTGTGTGTGTGTGCTCTCTTGCGTGTATGATAAACCTTGCATATGTCACCCAAAACTGAGGGATCAAGCAAAAAGGGCAAGAGGGAGAAACTTGTCTGTGTTTGTAGAGAACAATGATGATGCTTTCCCTCTTCTCTTCTCATCTACTCTTTCCCTCCCAGGGAGAGTATGTTAGCTTGGCTCCAGAGCTTATCTCTGTTCTTAAATTTTTGTTTACAGTTACATTTAATTAGTATTGACTGCTACCTTAAGATAAAGTGTGATTGATTACAAAAGTTTCTGAGTTTCTCTTGGGAATGGAAAAGCACAGAGATAATAATAATGCAGATGGCATGGAAACAGGAAAAAAGGGACAGAAAAAAGGGTCTGAAATTTGTAGTGTCTTTTTCTTGGTTTAGAGCTCTGGAACTAGATACACTGTTGTTGTTTTTTGTTTGTTTTATTTTTTAAAGCAAAACAAAATAAATTAACATACTATTCTTGAGGTAGATTGATGTATGTAGTTGACTATATAGTTACTACATTTTGCTGAAATGCACACAAGGGAAGCATGATCTACTCATATATCTGAAATCTGAATAAATAAATGAATAAATTTATATATATATATATATACCCCCACCTGGAATATAAGGTAGAAATCAAAATCTAAAGATTACAGCTTATTTAGGTATGCTACTCTGATTCCCAAAGTATGTTGCAGTGAGCCTTGTTTCTATGACAGAAGGATTTGTTCAGACTGCTGTATTCTCCATTTGATTTGATAAAATGCTATTTATTAATCTACGTATTTATAAATAAAATACCTGTCTCTGGATTAAATTTGAAGAATTATTGTTTAAAAATATTCCTGAACTACCTAGTGTGATAACAAAGCAGTGAATATGGGTCATTACACTTAGGCAATTCTTTTGTCATGAGACAATGATGGAATTAGAGTTAGATTGAATATTCTCATTGTTTTCCAGATATGATCAAGGAGTTTCTATCTGTGAGGTTGCACTAAATATGGCATCTAGGGGGTAGGTTTCTTTTGGTGGGAAGAGAAGGATGACATCTGGAAAAGTATGGCAATGATCACATTCTAAGAGTAGAGTCCAGTCATGTCAGAGGCCAGCTGAAATCCAAACACCTCTATTGTATGCCCTCTTTCCCCACTCTAGCCTATAAAGCAAACTATACTTTATTAAAATACTTTGAGAGATCATGTGGAGTATCAAGTAGGGAGTTGATTTTGAATCTATAAAGACCTAGGTTCAAGTTCTACCTCTGACTATTACTGGTAGTGTGACTGGTCAAATGATTTACTTCTTACTGATCTAGTCAACTCTAAAACTCCAAGTATAGAGGTATCAAATTGCATTAATGCAGGGAGTTTCCCATCAAAGAAGAGTTCTATCTGTGCAAAAGTAGATTCAGTCCTTATTGGTACCTCACAGGGCAGTTATGATGATCAAAATAAGAGAACATATGTGAAAATAATTTGCAAAATATAAATTCCTGTTCAAAAATATCAACTTTCTCCTTTCCCCTTCTTTTTTCTTCTCTTCTTTTTCTTTTTCCTTTTTCTCCATGATCTTAACTAAAGTCACTTCTTATAATAGCTATTCTATAGATGGATACCTGAGGAAATTAACTGATTTCTCGAGGGTGATATTTCAAATCTCATTAGTTCAATGATAATCTGAAACCTGGGTAACTTGTTCAAAGTATTTTATGTTCAAAGTAATTTATACATAAATACACATAAGTATAAATTTCTTGAAAGATGCCCAGTATTGTGATGTGTGCTCAGTGAAATGTACATTTATCTATCTATCTATCTATCTATCTATCTATCTATCTATCTATCTATCTATCTATCTATCTAATTATCTGTCTGTCTGTCCGTGTATTGATCTACACACAACTTCTTCAATGGTTTGTAGGGTAATTTGTTTCACTAAGTCATAACTCCATTATGTTAACAAAATATATTTGTGCTTTAAGAGATCTGTATTTCTGTGAATTTTGAGCTCTCTGTTTATAACCAGAGAGGGAGTTTAGCATGTAGGTAGAAGGCTGCCATTGGAATCAGGAAAACATAGGTTTAATTCCTATTAGGTATATGAACATGGGCACATTTTTGGTCATTTCAGAGGCAGGTAAGCAGGGCAGAGGATAAAAAGCTGGACCAGGAATAAGAAAGACTTGAATTTAAATCTGGTCTCATGAATTAAACTAGTGGCTATGTGACCCTGGACAAGTTTCTAACCTCTTTCTGCCTCAATTTCCTTATCTCGGAAGTGGGGATAATAATAGCAACTAAATTTCCATGTTGTTGGGAGGATAAAATGAAGTATTTGAAAAGTGAATTGCAAGCCTTAAAGAGAATATAATTGTTACCTATCTGTATTATGGGTGCATTAATCAACATTTATTTAGGATTAGGACTTAAACAGAGCACTTATGCATGAGTAGATGGACTTCCATGCCAAAAATTCTCTACAAAACAAAATTATAAATTCAGCCTCCCCAATTATAAGCTTTTCCTCAGTTAAAACATTTCATAAATATGAAAAAAGTTCTTTAATCCTTTTTTACTTTACTCCCCTCAAAAACTTTGATTCTTCTCCTCTTAGCGAAAGCCCTAAATTTTTATACACACTTTTTGACTTATAATCTTTTAAAAATGTTTTCTACAAAAAGTATTAAATGTATATTATATACTAACTGAAAAATGGATACACATGGTGATTATGTTTGTATATATAAATGTATACATATATAATTGCATATATATGTATGAAATGTGTATGTGCATAAACACAAGTACATAAATAAATATGTGAATCTATAAATATATCTATATGTGAAAGAGAGTGGAACATTATACCACAGAGTTACCTTAAATTCCATGGAAATCAGAAAGTAGCCTTTTTCCATTTGAAAACCTGCGTAAGAGCCATAATTACCCTGCAGATCTGTATGTCATTAGCTGGACCACAATATTTTTCTTTCTCACTATGCTCCCTTACTCAAAGACAAATTTGTTCTCTTAATGAAGACATGAGTTATCCCTTTAAAACCTCTCCATTTTTTTAATTTTAAAGGATTTGGAAAAAAACTAGGAGAAGCCAATATAACATACCCTATTCCCCTTCTTCATTAAGATGATATTCTTGTCTATGAGACATAGCTCTACTAAAATCAGGAAAACAGACAAAATATAATGGGTGTTTGTGATGGCCCTTATGTAGAATAAGAGATAACTTGGAATATCTGTTTGCAAGTTGTCAGCATGACATGTAATTCAGATTGAATGCTCTATTCACTGTGGCTTTCCTTTAGGGGAAAAATAATCTGTACTAAAACATCTCAGCTCATAACTTTGCATTGACATGATTGGCTTGATTTTTTCCTTGGGTGATGTTCTTAGAATTACATGGTTGGAGTATTGTCCTCTTGTGTACAAGGCAATCATTCTTCCGGGATTGCTACAAATCTCCTTTGCTTATATTTGTATTATTGATTATACTTGTTATTGAAAGATGTAAAAATATTACTATGAATGTGATAAAGCTAATATTTGTCAGTGTTTCCCTGACAGCTTCTTCTCCCTACCCCATTCTCTAAAAGGGGTAGAAGAATGTCCTCTTTTGTCAAGAATTAGTTTTCTCAAAAGGAAACAAAGCTCTATGAGGACTGAATTGTCTCAGGCTTCCCTGATGCAGCTATCTGGTGATCAAATGGCATAAAAAGTCCCAGACACAAGAAGTTTTTATCTCTCAGACTTGTTGGGTGACCAATACTACCAAATCACCATGTCTTTCATCATACTCTGCCCGGATGACCATATGAATTTCCAAATGGTGTTGAAAGAGGCCACATCCAGAGAAGATAAGTGCTATTGTATTATTGTTGTATATCCTTGCTGTGTTACAGCAAAATAAATCTCCTCATTTTAACATTTTCAATGACTTCTGAGAATCCCTCACTTTGTCCAAACATTAAATCTAAACTAAGAGAGTGCTAGAATTAGACCATTTCAACAAAGCATTATAAAATCATTTTTCTCTTTTTAAATTGTTCCTGCAATATGAAGCCTATAAGCTGCTACACTAAGAAGCAAATTTTCTTTTAATGAGAAGGAAGAATTTTATGTCAAGAGGATGAATTTTATCCAAAACTAACTGGGAAAAAGGGGAAAGAAAGAAAGAAAATATTAATGTGACCTGAAATTGATACCAATAAAGCAGAAATAAGGTAATGTATAATAATTTAGTATGATATACTTTGGAAGTCTTCTGGAGAGATAATAGGGCATCTCAACTGGGTATAGTTAATACCAAAAAATGAGATCAGAGGAAGTTGTTTACTGTTTTCCTTAGCCTACTTGATATAATCATAGGACATAAGGGTATACAAGAAGTAAAGGTGTTTTGATGTTCTGAATAAATACAAAGATATGTTTTCGCCTTTATAATTTTACAAAATGTAAAAAAAAAGTTTCTTTAGGAATAAAAGGATTTCTGATTCAATAAATGCTTTCAGAAAGCAATTATGGGAGTTCTAGGGAAAGAACCAAGATATTGGAGTAAAGCTCAGAAGCTCAGTGTCTCCACAAGAATCCTCTCCAACCAATATTAAAATAATGCCACAGAATGAATATAGGAGAGAAAGAACCAACAAGGAGACAGAGTGAAACAACTTTCAAGAAAAGAAAAACCCAAATGGTAGACAGAGAACATCTGGGGCACTGGGGGGAAAGGGAGAATAGTCAAGAGGAAACCATACCAAGGAGTGAAGAGAAAGCAAAGAGTAAGCCACACAGATACAGGCCCCCACCCCAGATCTGCTTTTCCAGGTTCAGCACCTAAGCCCAAACCAATATTCAGATCTGAGACCCTGCTTGGGTAAATAGAGGTCCAATCAATCCACACCCCTTGGAATTCTAAACCTGTGGGGAAGTTCAGAATACTAGCACAGAGTAGTTTGCATTGAAGTGGACTGATCTGCATTGGTCCTGACCAAAGCCAAGAGCCCCAGTCTGGACTTGGGGTAAGGATATAGATCCTAGTTTGCGATAGTTGGTAGACTAAAAGTGGGTCTGGAACTTTTTGCAGATACCTCAGGGTAGATCTTTAGGACAGGGAAATCAACTGTGTTAGCAATTAGATAAAGTACACGGTGAGACCAAAAAAACATACACCTAAGCCTGAGCCTAGAAGTTGAGCAGTTGCTGACCTGATCAAGCTCAAAGTAAGACCAAAAGCTTATGGCCAAGGTCGAAGCAAGTCTTTAAGCAACCAGCATCTAAAGGATTAATTGAATCAGCAGTGGGAGGTGGCTGTCAGAGCTCTCAACCCTCAGGCAATCATACCAAATTTGAAAAACTGCAACTGCCAGGATCCCAGAAAAAAAGCTAAGAGTAGCATCAAGGAAGGACTGAAGTTTAAGAGGGTACCCATACCTCCCAGAAAACAGAGCATACCTATAAGAAAGTAGGAAAAATGAGCAAACAACAAAAAAAGCACCTAACTCTAAATAAGTTTTATGGGAACAAAGAACAAGTTACAGACACAGAAGGGGAAAGTGAAAGCAAAGCAAACACATGCAAAGCCCAAAAGAAAAATATGGATTGGACACAGATTCTGGAAGAGCTCAAAAAAAAAAGGCTTCAGAAACCACTTACGGGAGGCAGAGGAAAAGTGGGGAAGAGAAATGAAAGCAATGTAAGAAGAAATTAAAAAGGAGAACCAGAAGCTGACAGAGGAAAAGCAGACCTTAAAAATTAGAATTAAGCAACTAGAAACTAATGATTTTATGAAAAATTAAGAAACAATAAAACAAAACCAAAAGAATGGAAAAATAGAAGAAAACATGAAGTATTTTATTGAAAAACGGCAACAACAACAACTGACCTGGAAAATAGATCCAGGAGAGACAATTTAAGAATTACTAGACTACCTGAAAGCCCTGATTTAAAGGAAAAAAAAAAAAGCTTGGATATCATAATACAATAAATTATCAAAGAAAAATGCCAAGATATACTCAAACAAGAAAATAAAATTGAAATTGAAAACATTTCACAGATCACATCCAGTAAGAAATTCTCAAATGACAATTCCCAGGAATATAGTAGCTAAATTAGTTGTTCTTTAAATATTTGATAGAATTAACTTGTGAATACATTTGACCCTGGTGATTTTTTCCTTAGGGGGTTCCTTAATGCTTCTTCAATTTCTTTTTCTGAGATGGGATTATTTTTCTACTCTTGATAATTTTTATTTTTTTTAAATATAATTTTTTGTATTTTTATAAATATTTGTCCATTTCACCTAGATTGCCATATTTCTTGTAATATAATTGGGCGGAATAGCTCTTAATAATTGTTCTTATTTCCTCTTCCTTGGAGGTGATATTACCCCTTTTATTTTTGATACTGTTAATTAGATATTCTTTCTTCTATAAATTAGATTAGCTAATATCTGATCTATTTTATTTGTTTTTTTAAAGAACTAGCTCCTAGTCTTATTCATTAGTTCAATATTTCTTTTACTTTCAAATTTATTAATTTCTCCTTTGATTTTTATGATCTCCAATTTAGTTTTTATATGGGTTTTTAAAATTTGTTCTTTTTCTAGTGTTTTTTTTTTTAAGTTGCATGTCCAATTCATTAATCTCCCCCCTTTCTATTTGCTTGATATAGGCACAACATTTTCTCCTAAATACTGCTTTGGCTGTATCCCATGGGTTTTGATTTGTGATTTCTTTACTATCCTTCTCTTCAGTGAAATTGATAAAGTTTCTTTGATTTGTTCTTTGACCCACTAGTTTGAAGAATTATTTGGTTTCCGGTTGATTTTAAATTTGTCTGTCTATGAATCTTATTATGGTTTTTATCACATTATGATCCGAGAAAGTTTTATTTATTATTTCTGCTTTTCTGCATTTGATTGTGATATTTTTAATGCCCTAGTACATGGTAGTACATCGTCAATCTTTGAATATATACTATGTGCTGCAGAAAAGAAGGTATATTCCTTTTTGTCCCTATTAAATTCTCTTCAGACATCTTTTAGCTCTAATTTTTCTAACATTTCATTGACTTCCTTTACTCCTTTCTTATTCATTTTTTGGTTTGATATGTCTATTTCTGATAGGGGAAGGTTGATGTCCCTCACTAGTATGGTTTTACTATCTATTTAATCCTTAAGCTCCCTTAATTTCTCTTATAAAAATCTGGAAGGTGTGCTATTTGGTGCATATATGTTGAGTTCTGATATTTCTTCATAATTTGTTATTACCTTTTATCAAAATGTAGCTTCCTTCCTTGTCTCTTTTAATCAAATCTATTTTTATTTTAACTTTGTGTGAGAATGTGATTGCTACTCCTTCCTTATTTGTCTTAGTTGCAGCCCAATGGAGTCTGCTTCAGCCTCTTTCCTTTACACTGTGTGCTTCTACCTGCCTCATATGTGTTTCTTGTAGACAACATATGCTATGATTCTAGTGTTTAATCCACTCTGCTATCTCCTTGAATTTTATGGGTGAGTTCATCCCATTCATATTCCCAGTTATGATTAACATTTGTGTATTCTCTTCCATTTTGACTTCCTTCCTTAATCCTGACCTTATTCCTTCTATTTTTCTTCCCTCTATTATTTTGATTTTAGTCAGTCTCCTTCCTTTCCCCTCCCTTATATTATTCCCCTTTACCTCTCATTTCTTATTTCCCTCTTACTTTAGGACCTGCCTCCCCAGCCTCTCCCTCCTTTGTATTATTCCCCTCTCTACCCTCCTTCTACTTTTCTAAAAAGTAAGATACAATTCTATACTCCAGGGAGTCTGGCTGTTCTCTTTCTGAGCCAATTCCATTGAGAGTAGGGGTTAAGTATTACCTATCACCACCTCTTCTTCCCTTCCATTATATCGGTCTTCTTCCTCCCCCTCTCCCACTTCTTTATGTTATCTATTTTCCCCCAATTTACTTCTCTTTCCCATTTCTTTTATTATTATTCTCTTTTTCCTCCTGGTTTTCTTTTTATGTATGTATTTTAAACATATCTTCCTAATAAGTTAACTACCACCCTTTCTATGTATACTTATTTTAACTACTATGAACAATGACAAAAATTTTTAGGAGTTACAGATATCATCTATCCATATATACCATGATACCTTATTGAAGCCCTTACATTTTTCTTCTTTCTTCTTTGCCTTTTAATGCTTCTCTTGGATTTTGATTTTGGGCCTCAAATTTTCTGTTTAACTTTTGTATTTTTTTCAGGAATGCTTGAAAGTCTTCTATTTTATTAAGTGACCCATGCTTTCCCCTGAAAGAATAACGTCAGTTTTCTTGGGTGGTTGATTATTTATTGTAGATCCAATTCCTTTACCTTTTGGAATATTATATTCCAAGTCTTCTTATCTTTCAATGTGGAGGCTGCCGGGTCCTGTGCGATTCTGACTGGGATTCCATGATATCTGAATTTTCTCTAGCTGTTTGTAGTATTTTATCCTTGATCTGGGAGCTCTTAAAGTTGGCTATAATGTTCCTGGGAGTTGTCATTTGGTGATTTAATGTGGGAGGTGATCTGTGGATTCTTTCAATCTCTATTTTACCCTCTTGTTTAAGGATATCAGGGTAGTATTCTTGGATAATTTCATGTAGTATGATATCTAGGCTTTTTTTTTCCTTTTTTGGTCATGGCCTTTGGGTAGTCCAAGAATTCTTCAATTATCTCTCCTGGATCTATTTTCCAAGTTAGTTGTTTTGTTGATGCAGTGTTTCATACTTTCTTCTACTTTTTTCATTCTTTTGATTTTTGTTTTATAGCTTCTTGAAGCCATTAGCTTCTAATTGTTCAATTCTAATTTTTAATGGCTCAATTTCATCCATAACTTTTTGATCCTCCTTTTCCTTTTGACCTATTTTTTCTTTGTAAGTCATTCTTTTCCGGTTTTTTTGGCCTTGTTTTCAAACTGGTCAATTCTGGCTTTAAGACATTATTTTCCTGTTTTAGTTCATGTGCCTATGTTTTCAGATGACCTATTTTCTTTTTAAGTTCTTTCCCCAATTTTCTTCAACCCATCTTATTTGGTTTTTTAAAATTCTTTTTTGAGCTCTTCCAGAGCTTGAGTCTAATTTGTGGGAGTTTTTGAGGCTTTCCTTGCTGTTCCTTGTTTCTCCTCCTTGTTCCATCTGTTCTTTGTTCTTTATCCAAATAGAACTTTTAAATCACAATTTCCTTTTTTTTCCTTCTGTTGTTTACTTATATTTTTTCTTCTTTCCCCCTCTTTGTTGGCTGGCTGTATACTTGCACCTATGTTTGGTGGATCTGTGAGTTTGAGCTTTTCTGTCCTGAAGGGGCTTCTTCTCTGCTTTGCTGCTAAACTGAATTAGAACAGTTGAGCTGACCTGCTGAACTAATCTACCCCAAGGCCAGATCTTACCTAGCTGCCTGCAGAGACTGAAGATGAAAGTATTTGGGCTGAAGGTAGTAACCAGTTGGCCTTCTCCTCTGCTACTCTCTGCCAGCCACCTCCCTGTCAGCCAAGGTCAGATCCCTGAGCTTTATCTGGTGGCACCAGAGAATTCCATTGTGGTTGCAGTTCTCACTCTGAGATCTCACTGCCAGCCTGAGTCTTACTGCAGATCTCAATACAGTAGGTGGGGGAGGTGCATTGGATCCTTCCCCTATACTCTAGAATTCAACTTTCTCTGCATACCTTTCAAAGCTTAATTAAGTAGGAGAGTCCTGTGGCTACATCCCATGTTGGGGTTTGGATTTTTGAAGCACTTTCTTTTGACTGGTGTAGAAGGATAGTCACAGAGGATTAAGCTTCCACTGCTTCTAAGCTACCATTTGACTGGACCAAAATATTATTAATATTAAGGAAATGAATTCACACATTAAATTGATAAAGGATGAGTTAGTTAGAAAGCAGTATGTAACTATATATTTTAAACAAAGATTTTGAAGCAAATAGTCATTTGAAAATGAGGGAGCTGAATTTATTATATTTCAGACAAATTTAAAAGAAGGGGGTAATAATAATTTCCTGAGACAAAGGAACAGTTGAAAGTTAAAAGAGAGGGAAATTTTATGATGTTTAAAGATAATGAAATACTATACTTAATATGTATGTGTACATATACATATATAAGTAGATATATAGATATAGATATATTGTTAATGCATTTGCATGATCACCAGCTACCCTGCTATCCAGGCAATTGGGAATGCGGGAAATGCCAGCAACTTTTTAAGATCTCATAAGGCTTGTCCCAAAGGGCAGAAGATTCAAATGGGAGGCAGTCTCATTCCAGATATAGATTTTCCTAGGAAGACACAGGCTCATGACTATTAGCCTGAGGGGAAAAATAAAACCTTCAACCAATTATTTAGTTCAGAGGGATTCCTTGCCCTTCCAGGCCAGCAGGGAAGATGAAGATTTATATTGTTTCTTTAGTTTATTAATGGAGTAACATCTCAGGTGCCAATTAAAAGTGTCCCTGTCCAATAAGATACATTCAGAGGATATATATCCCTGTTTTGAAGAATGAAGTCTTTATCATGTGTTCCCAAAGTGGTGCTACATAATTAAAGCCTTTTTGGACTACTTGTTTAATCCTAGAAACTATATACAAGATTTGGGTACATACCAACAAATGAAGAATGGTTCCTGTTTTTTTTTGGTAATTTTTATTTAATTTATTAATTTATAACATTTCTCTATGGTTATAGGATTCATGTTCTATCCCTCCCACATCTTGGATAAGTGACAATGAACTATATCTCCTTATCATGATAAAAAGTGAAATAAATGCTGAATACATGGACACAGTATTATATACACTGGCAGATGTGATCTATCAGATATTTTTACATAAATGTTTATTTTGTTATAAAGTAGCGACCATTCTGAAGGGGATATGGATAGGAAATTTCTATGGTGCTGTAAATACAAAAAAGTCTTCAATATAATATATTAAAGCATAAACATACATGCTTAGTCAGGGATATAAAAGGAAGAAATATTTTTAAGCAACTCATCTTTGGACTTTGTTGATTATTCATTAAATTGTTAACACATAGTGCTTTGGTGACAATTTATTGGAGTATCTTCTGTGTAGCTACATTATGTGTAGAATAATCTGTGCTTAAATTTTATGCCCAATTTTTTATGCCTTATACAATTCTTTAATTGCCACAATGAACACTTTTATCTGTGTAGCTGATATACTAATTTGTTTTAAGGATAAGATGAACATCTTTCTAATGGAGAATGGCTATGATCCTAAAGGACTGATGGGAGAAGAGGTGGGTTTCCACCTACTAAATGATCCTTTATCAGCATTTTACTCTTACATTAGATATAGGCTTATATTAACCAAAACTCTATAGCTTCAATAGTAAAGATAGGTGAACTAGAGATTTGTGGCTAAGGCATCACCTTACCTTCTCATATTCCTTTTAAAAGTAGTTTGAAGCCTCATTGCAACGTTTCAAAATACAGACAGTATTTTTTATTTAGTTTATTTAAGATTTGATAATAGAGTCAACATTTGACATGTCAGAGATGGGCTATGATTATATTCAGGAGAAGAAAGACTTAGAACAGGGACATTATTAACCATCTCAAAGTTGGAATCATGCAGATCTACTACTGCCCAAGGCAGTACTCTTTCTAAAAGCAAGCCCATCACCTTATTCTACTGGCTTTGGTACCTGTTTTACTCTGATTTTCTCCAAAGCCCTAGTGATCACTAAGACTATCATACAACAGATTTTGCAGCACCTCCAAAGTTGCAACCCAAATAGAAGTTATTGAATGTTGCTGAAGAATCAGTTTCTAGGTGAATAATTCAATAAGATGAATTCTGATCTTCTATGACAATTAAGACTGATTTATTTGGCCTTTCTCCCCTTAAGACTCAGCTAAGAGATCTTGGTTAAGCATAACACAAGAAGATATACATGTAAATATAAATTAACAAATTATTTCCTTGTTGTTGATGCTATAAAATCCTCACACTAGTTCACAACTCTGTTCAAAGTACAGTAATAAGACTGTTGTCATTGTTGCCAAGGATATGATACTATCCATAAAAAAAAATATTTGTCTTCCTGAAGTTTTGAGATAAATGGAGGTTTCAAGATTAGATAATTATAATCAGAAAGTCTATCACTTCATTTCAATGCGTAATTCCAATCCACAATATTCTCTGACCCTTCTACCTTGCTATCAATGGAAAGAGACAATTGTGCTTGACAGTCATATTTCCTTATTAGATATTTTGGGGAAGACGCAATGGTTATTGCCAGTAGTAAGAAAAAGAAAAAATGCATGAAAATGAATAAATTAGTTTTAGTTTTTGAGAACAGTGACAAAACATATTTAAGACATGATGATTGTTTTGTACTTTTCTTTTTATTTTAGTTATTTTCCATCTTTCTTTTTTTTTTAATTTTTAAAATAATTTTTTATTTTTAGAAAAAATTTCCATGGTTACATAAGTCATGTTTTTACTTTCCCCTTCATCCCATCAACTCCCCGCCCGCCTCCACTGTAGCTAATTCTCATTTCCACTGGTTTTAATATGTGTGGTCAGTCAACATTTATTTACACATTATTGATAGTTACATGGGTGTGGTCTTTTTAGGTCTACATCCCCAATCATGTCCTCATCAACCCAAGTGTCCAAGCAGTTGTTTTCTTCTGTGTTTCTACTCCTGTAGTTCTTCCTCTGAATGTGGGTAGCGTTCCTTTCCATAAATCCCTCAGAATTGTCTTGGGTCATTGCATTGCTGCTAGTACAGATGTTCATTACATTTGATTTTACCACAGAATATCAGTCTCTGTGTACAATGTTCTTCTGGCTCTGCTCCTTTCACTCTGCATCAATTCCTGGAGGTCTTTCCAGTTCACATGGAATTCATCCAGTTTATTATTCCTTTGAGCACAATAGTATTCTATCACTAACATATACCACAATTTGTTCAGCCATTCCACAATAGAAGGGCATACCCTTGCTTTACATTTTTTTGCCACAAAGAGTGTAGCTATAAATATTTTTGTGCAAGTCTGTTTATCTATGAACTCTTTGGGGTACAATCCCAGCAATGGTATTGATGGATCAAAGGGCAGGCATTCTTTTATCGCTCTTTGGGCAAAATTCCAAATTGCCCTCCAGAATGGTTGGATCAGTTCACAACACCACCAGCAGTGCATTAACATCCCAATTTTGCCACATCCCCTCCAACATTCATTACTCTCCCCTGCTATCATTTTAGCCATTCTGCTAGGTGTGAGGTGATACCTCAGAGTTGTTTTGATTTGCATTTCTTTAATTATTAGAGATTTAGAACACTTTCTCATGTGCTTATTGATACTTTTGATTTCTTTATCTGAAAATTGCCTATTCATGTCCCTTGCCCATTTATCGATTGGGGAATGGGTTGATTTTTTTATACAATTGATTTAACTCCTTGCATATTTGAGTAATTAGACTCCTGTCAGAATTTTTTGTTATAAAGATTTTTTCCCAGTTTGTTGTTTTCCTTTCTGATTTTGGTTGCATTGTTTTCCTTTGTACAAAAACTTTTTAATTTAATATAATCAAACTTATTTATTTTACATTTTGTAATTTTCTCTAACTCTTGTTTGGTTTTAAAATCTTTCCTTTCCCAGAGATCTGACAAGTATACTATTCTGTGTTCACCTAATTTACTTACAGTTCTTCTTTATATTTAAATCTTTCACCCATTCTGAATTTATCTTGGTGTATGGTGTGAGATGTTGATCTAAACCTACTCTCTCCCATAGTGTTCTCCAATTTTCCCAGCAGTTTTTGTCAAATAGTGGATTTTTGTCCCAAAAGTTGGGCTCTTTGGGTTTATCATATACTGTCTTGCTGACATCACTTACTCCAAGTCTATTCCACTGATCCACCCTTTCTATCTCTTAGCCAGTACCATATTGTTTTGATGACCGCTGCTTTATAGTATAGCTTAATATCTGGTACTGCTAAGCCACCTTCCTTCACGATTTTTTTTTCATTATTTCCTTTGATATTCTTGATCTTTTGTTCTTCCAAATAAACTTTGTTATAGTTTTTTCTAATGTAGTAAAAAAGGTTTTGGTAGTTTGATAGGTATGGCACTAAATAACTAAATTAATTTGGGTAGAATGGTCATTTTTATTATGTTAGCTCATCCTACCCATGAGTACTCAATGTTTTTCCAATTGTTTAGATCTAGTTTTACTTTTTTGGAAAGTGTTTTGTAGTTGTTTTTGTATAATTCCTGTATTTGTTTTGGTAGATAGGTTCCTAAGTATTTTATTTTGTCTAGGGTAATTTTAAATGGTGTTTCTCTTTCTACCTCTTGCTGCTGTGATGTGTTGGAAATATACAGAAATGCTAATGACTTATGTGCATTTATTTTGTATCCTGAAAGGTTGCTAAAGTTGTTGATTATTTCTACTAGCTTTTTAGTTGATTCTCTAGGATTTTTTAAGTAGACCATCATATCATCTGCAAAGAGTGATAGCTTAGTCTCCTCCTTGCCTATTTTAATACCTTCAATTTCTTTTTCTTCTCTAATTGCTACTGCTAGTGTTTCTAGTACAATGCTCAATTGAAGTAAGGAATAAACCATCTCAAAAGGCAAATTATTTGATCTCCATCCCTAATTTATTTATTTTTATCTTATAATGTTGAATGGTAAAGTAAATGTTAAAAGAGAAAACACTCCACCTTGTGGGATTTCTATAGGGAAGGCTATTCATTTATACAAAAAATGTATGAGCCACTAATTATTGGTCTGTATAAGGAATTCTTATGATTTCTAGGGTTTTTAAATAGTTTTTAAAACAACAACTTCTTCTCTTCTTCTTTCTTCTTCTTCTTCTTCTTCTTCTTCTTCTTCTTCTTCTTCTTCTTCTTCTTCTTCTTCTTCTTCTTCATCTTCCTCTTTTTCTTTCTTATTCTTCTTTCATCTTAGTTTTAGATTCACCTTCTTGGACATGACTTTTGAAATTGAGAACAATAGCTTTCCCCTTTTATTTTTATCTTCACTTCTACAAAGATCAGTATTAACCAGATCCCATGCACTCTGCCCATCTATATCCAGTCTAATTGCACTATATATTAGTCATTCTGTAATAAAAATGAATTAGAGTAAACACCAAATATTTCAGCTGTGAGTGAAACCGAAGTCCAGGTTTAGTATGCATTATTCATCTGATAAGTCATTCATAAACCATTTGTAACCTAATTTTTTACCCTAATAGATGTTCCATGTATTGATGTAGTATTTTTTTCTTTAGAACTAAGTATAGTGGCATCAATTTGGCCCACATACTTTGGAGGCAAATCATATTTTCTTTTGTCTTCTCTTCTATCAAAACAAGTCCTTAGAACTGCCCAGATTTTCTGAACTCCATGGCTCAGCATTTGTTAGAAAAGTAATCAATTTTTGAGAAATTCAAATTACTTTCCAAAAGCTAAACAAAAAGAGAAGTGAAGTAAATCACTTATTTTATGGAGAGAAGAGAAGAGGTTTTGATCATTGACCTTAAATAATTATGTCATGAGCAGAGAATCTGAAATGATAAGAAATGTCTTATTTGCAACTATATAACTGTATTTTCAGAAAAGTCCAATACATGAACCCTGACCATTTATATAGTGATACGGAATAAGCTTTGCTCTCATTCCAGGTCAGCAACTCTTATTTTGTTATCTTTATCATATCTGCTTAATACTAGCTTTACATAGAATACTCAAATAATATTCCTGGATGGTCCTCACTCAGAGAAAAGGAAGTGCCTTGAAGAATAGGTTAACTGAACTTATCGTAGAAGGATACTTTTGATCAGTTAAGCATCCTAATCCACTTGTTGAAAGTGTTATAGTGAACCTTTATCAGAAAAGAACATCTCCCATGGAGCTGTGTTCTCTAGTTCTTTAAAGAGTGATGTATTCTTTGCTGGGACAACGTAATTCCTGATTCATCTCCTCTAACTTTCTATGACCAGAGTTGGACCAAATGTTACTGGGCTGTGGAGGTCAAAAGAATGAACATTATCTGTGCTATAAAACTTAGAAAAAGTACTACCTTCTCTGTTTGTGGGCATTTTTCTTTGATTTCCTATGCTAGTCCTTTTTTCTCCCTCAGACTACTAGCAAGGAATGAGAAATGTCCTTTCACAGTTGCCCCACAAGCTACAATAGTAGCTACAAAAATGAAGTAGTAGGAATTAATACCTGTACTTGCTTAGTACATCTTAAATTCCTTTTATCTTTCTTGTGAATTTCTGTTTTGGGAAATGAACTCTTGAAACCTTAGTAACAATCTTATGGACCAAGAGTTATAGTGTTTTTTAGTCATATGTCAGCTGATCAGAGGGAGGAGATATTCATCACTAGATCAACTTGTAACTGTTCAAAGAAAGTTCAAGTCATGTTTGGCTGGCCAGGAGTTATGAAAGTTGGGTATTCCTCAAAAGGCACAAGTCTGAGGTGAAAGTAAATTATCTGTTTTTAATTCATATGAAGGATCTTTACTTTGCTGTGGGAGTGTAAGTATTAAAGGGCTATTTGAGACCTTTTTATGGCTCCTTAATTTCTTTGTATATACCTATGAGTAATTTGTACCATAAGAACTTTTTATTATGGGGGAAATAAATATCTGTTCTTTATTAGATATTCTTATTGAATTGAAGTGCATTTTTCTTTGGGTGACTAGGTGGTACTATGGATAGAGTACCAGACTTGGAGTCAGGAATTCCGGAGTTCAAATCTAGCCATGAGCGCTTACTAGTTCTGTGACCCTGAGCAAGTTACTTAACTTCAGTTTCCTCATCTTTAAAATGAGTTGGAGAAGGAAATGTTAAACTACTCCAGTATCTTTGTCAAGAAAAGCCAAAATGAGGTCACAAAAGTCTAACATAATATTTCCATAGTGTCCTTCATTATCCATATTTTGAAAATTCTCTAGATGTGAGACATAAGCTTAGTTTTATAGAATTCCCTGAAGCTTTACTCTGGGTTGGGATCAATGATTGACAAGAAGAGAGAGAACTGGAGCCAGAGGTAGATAGAGTGACAAAGATAGAGAAAGAGACAGAAACATATGTACAGATAGAGAGAAAGACACACACACACAGAAGCAAAGAGTCAGAGAAAGAGACAGGGACAGAGACAGAGGAGAAAGGGAGCCTCATTACTACAAAACCATCAACTTCCTCTGCCTACAGAGCTAATTATGAAGACAATTAAGGACAACTCTAATTTTCTAGATCATTGTGAAGTCAATGCCAGAAAGCATCAGATCAAACAGGCTGCAAAAGTATGGCATAGATATGGTTAAAGTCAGCAAACTATTCTGGTTGAGGGAGATAAAAGGGTTAATTCCCATTTGAATCAGATAAGCATACTCTAGATCAATGATGGTGAACCTTTTAGAGATGGAGTGCCAGACCCCGCCCGCCCCAGACAGAGTTCCATGTCTGTCCCCCCAAAGATGGTGGGCTCCGCCCCTCCCCCTGCACTGAGTGCCAGATGTGCCCTACCCCCTCCCTTACCTCACCTAGGGGAGGGAGAAAATGCTTCCATTGGGGGTTGTGAAGGTGAATTGAGGAATGTCCTCAGAAAGAGTAGAGAGGGGGAGGGGAATGGCCTAGGCCCTCTGCTCCCCTCCAGCTCTGCCACCTATAGCCACCCACCTTACTCTCTGTATGCTTCCATTGGCTGCTCTTCAGAGGTCTGAGGCATATGAAAAAAATATTGTCAGGCATGGTGGAAAGGGGGTCTTTTTTTTATCTGGTCATTCCTTTAATTGAATGTAGTTATTTAGATTCCACCATTAGATTCCACCATGATGTGGAAACAGACATAAAACAGTTTAAATAAAAAAGCCTCCATGACTCCCAAGGGAAAGTGCTAAGAATGAAGTTGGGAATCCAGGGGGGAAAAAGTCCCTACACCCTGAGACATAGTCCCTTTCCTAGCTTCATTCCTCTCCTCTCACAATGGCACAGAAATCTAGGAGGGCAGGTGGGAGGCAGCCAAGGGTCAGCAGGAGGGCTGACCTAGAGCTGGAGTGTGAGTTACACAGACTCACTGTAAACTCCAAAGTATATGTGTGTGTGTGTGTGTGTGTGTGTGTGTGTGTGTGTGTGTGTATGTCTGTGTGTCTGTGTGTCTGTCTTTCTATCTATCTGTCTGTCTGTCTGTCTGTCTGTCTTTAATCCCACAACAGAAGCCTGGATAAAAACAGGGCCAAGTCCCTTAGCCCAGGTCTGGGGGCTAAAGGAAAGCATGTCCTTGCCCTGACTAGCCTTAGATATATAGGCACTGCAGGAGGCTGGAATGGGTTATATTCTTTGTCTCTCTTGTATCTCCACCTTTTTGCCTTGCGGGCAAGCAATGGCACTGAGGGAATCCCCCCTGGTGTTTGGCAGGCATAAGGGCACCAGAGAACTGAAAGCAAAGAGAGGAGGGAAAAGGCAGCCTGAATCTCATCCTCTGGTAACCTCACTGTGGGGAATATGGAATTTTTCTTAAGCTATTTCATTCCAAAGGGCTCAGGGCTACACAAAGAAGATCTTTGATCTTAGCTCTCTGGCCTTCATTTAAAAAAAAAAAGCAGCTTTGCCTGAGTCCCTCTGGCTTTTTAGTAATAAATTCTGGTGGGAGTTGGGGGTTCAGGGAACAACCGATTTCCCACAGGGAGCACTCTATGTGCCATCTCTGGCTCCCATGCCATAGTTTTGACATCACTGCTCTAGATTTTGCCAACAAAATTGAATTTATATAAGCCAGTGCTGGTGAACCTATGGCATGTGTGCCAGAATGGGCTGCTCCTTTCCCCCCTCTCCACCCACCCCTGAAGACATTTCTCATATCACCCACCCCTCTGCTGAGCAGCCCAATGAGAGGGTTTCCTCTCTCCTCTTTTAGAGGTAAGGCAGGGGGTTCACATGTAGCAAGGAGGTTGCAGTTTGGGCATTCAGCCTCTAAAAGGATCATCATCACTGATCTAAGCCATATCCATCTAGCCAGTTACATAGACAATAAAGTGTTTCCTACTAGGACAGCAATAGCAGAAACAACAACAAAAGAGTCTAATTTTACCTACTCTTCTTACAAATGATCTCAATATGACCTAATTTTACATAATGAAATAGTTGCTATTCGGACTAGAACCCAAGATTCCTCATTGTTAGCCCCACACTCTACTACCTATTAGACTTTCTTCTTTCCTTGCTTCACACTTCATTTAACTCCCCCCCAATAGTTTATACTAGCCATCCTTGGAATAAAATTTCTTTCAATGCATCTGATGAATAATAGTCACTTTCTTCTTTGCTTCCAAGATTCCTTTAGATAAATATCTCTCTGAGTAGAAAAGGGAGGCTTGAGAGCAATTATATCAGTCATATGGTGGATGTAAATAAAATTTACCCACAGTTATGAACCATAGGCAGTGCCAGACCTCTCTCCAAGGTAGGGTGAGTGGGGAGGTGTCCTTAGGAACTACTGTTAGTATGACTGGAAAAAGGCCTAGACCCTTCTGATGGATGAGATGCTAGACTGTCTCTTCCCAGTTCTATCTCTGGACCACATTGTTGAAGACAACTACATATAGTACTAATAGAAAACATATGCTTGGGTTTACAAAGAAAAGAGTATTTGGTAATATAGATTTGAGTATTCAGCAATTTCTCCCCTTTTTTTGCCAGATTAAAGAAGAAATCAAGGAAAGTCAAAGAGAAAAAAATGAAATGAGCTCTAAACTTAAATTGACCCAATTGTATAACTTAGAGAATTTTAGCTCACATTTTGGATATAGAAATATTGTCAATTGTAAGATATTATTTTACCTTTTCTATCCCTATCTTAGCTGACGGTTGACATGATAACACCTAAAAATGAACTTTCAGAAACTTTGTGAGAAACTCTGATGTTTGTGGGAATGGAAGAGAATTATTATTAAGTATTAAAGTAAGCTCTACAGACACTTCAGCTATTGGATAATAGTAAAAAAGGATCTATGAAACATGTCTCTTCAAAATATAGTTAGCCATTTCCTGCAGTGAGACATCCAAATGTTACCTTGTGCAAAATAGGTATTTACTCTTCAAAGTTTATATGACAACCAAGGAACTTTAACTTATGAAATCCAAATTATTTTTCAAACATAATTAGCCTGATTAATATAAAAATGACCTTTGAGTACCCTTTGGGATTGACCGAGAAAGGTGCTGAGAGTTATTTCTTGCCCAACTAAATCTCTAGATTGTGCATATCTAAGGCAAAGGAATAGGCATAGATATCTCCTGGTAACTACATCTCAGTTTTGCATTTCTCATGTATCTAATCTATTCTCCACACAGCTACGAGAGTGATTCTCCTAAAAGAGAGTTAAAATCATGTCAATAAGCACAAATGGGTTCTTATTACCTCTAGGATAAAATATAAAATTATTTGACATTTAAAATTCTTTACAATCTGATTTCAATTTTCCTTACCTTTATGGGTTTCTCCTATTTGTCTTATTTTTCTTCATGTACTCTATTATCAAGCCAGATCATGTAGCTCATGACATTTTATCTTTCATCTCTTTGCCTTTGCATGGATGTCTCCCATGCAAGAAATTTATTCCCTCCACATTTCTACTTCTTAGCACCCCTAATATCCTTCAAAGCTTAACTTCAATATGATCTCTTAATAGAGACTTTTTCTGATCTCCTAGGTGCTAATGTCTCCCTATTCCTCAAAAGGTCTCTTGGTCTCTCAGTCTCTTGGTCTTTCTCTCTCTGTCTTTCTCTGTCTCTGTCTCTGTCTCTCTCTCTCTATCTTGGGGGTAACTAGGTGGTGTTACATATATATATTGATGGGGTAATTAGGTGATGCATTGGATAGCGTCAGGCCAGAAATCAGACCTGAGTTCAAATATGGTTTCAGATATTTACTAGCTATATGACCCTGGGCAAGTCCCTTAATCCTGTTTGTCTTGGTTTCCTCATCTGTAAAATGAATTGCAGAAAGAAATAACAAACTACTTAAGTATCTTTGCCAAGAAAACTCCAAATGGAGTCATTACATTGGACATAATTGAAAAGATAGAATAACAACATATCTATGGGCATATATATATATATATACACATATATATACACACACACATATATATATATACATGTTATATATAATTTATACATTTTACATATATATGTTATCTATTCTGAGAGAAAGTCCTCAGTATGCTAATATAGTTCCTGGCACATAAAATACTTGATAATGCTTGCTAATTGATTGGTTGACTATTTTGAGGTATTGTAAATTAGCTAAAGAAATGGCAAAGATAGAAATTTTCCAATGTCCAGTTAGCATGTTTATGTAAGTTCTACTGTAACTGACCTCAAATCTATTGGGGCAAGGTATGGCCGAACTTTTGAATGAATTAATTCCTTTTATGAACAACTCAATAGAAAATAAAGCTGACTGAAACTATTTTTTTAAGCTTGTGTAGAGGCTGTGACAAAAATTTAAAAAAAATTTGTGGATAGTTTCCCATTTGAGACAAAGTTCTATTATTTATTTATTAATTCACAAAAACATCAAAATGAGGTCATTAAGCAATAAGCATATTTTGGGAAATATAATTGATACCTTGGATTTTGAATGTCTTTCCCACAAGTTTTGCAATTCATAAAATTTTCTCTGTTTCTGTTTCCCTCTGTAATATATAATTTATATGTATTGATGTGTTTTATTTTCATTGCTCCCCACCTCTCACAGAGAATTATCCACTTTAAGAAAGATTTTTTAAAAATGGAAATGGAAATAAAATAGAAAATGCACCAGAAACAGATTAAGATATTTAAACATCTAAGTAATATTATATACTAATGAAACTTCCATCTCTACAAAGTAGTTGAGGTTGGAGTTGTATATTTTCCTATTTTTATTTTCAAAACAAGTTTGTAATTCTGTAACATTTATTTTTAGTTGTTTTTGATGGTTGTTCTTTGCATTTCCTTGGTTGTCATCATTGTACAAACTGCTTTCAGCTCTGCTTACTTCACTTTCCATCAGTTCATATGTCTTATCTGTGATAATGAAATTAAATTTACCCTGTACATTCTTAGATTTAATCACCAAAGGTGTAAACATCACCACTTAATTCATAAGTTGGGAAGTCTGTGACCTATGTGTGCAAGAATAGGTGATGAATCAGAATGGACTGACTGCCTCCCTGGGCAGTCCTAAGCAAAGCGTCTGTTGTGATTGGACTCGTAAACTAAGAGGAAGGCACAGGAAGTTATGCAAAAGAAGCGCTTTTAAAAGGGAGTGACAACTTCCTGTAAGTCTCTTCTTGTTCATTTCTGGACCTGGAGGAGCACTGTCTGGGTCCCTGAGATCTTGGTGATACTGTTCTTAAATCTCTCCCTTAGAACTGCACTTGGTGAGTGAAGAAAGCTGACTCCTTTAACCTCCCTGGAGGTACTAGCCTCCAGAGGGGCCCTTGATTAGGAGGAGACCTCATGGCTAAAACCTTTGTTAATCCACTTTTAGGCTCTCTGGCTGGGACCTCTGGAGCCCTCCTGGAATAAATCCAGGGATTGAGTACATAGTCTAGTTCTTTAAGCTAGATTTCTTACTCTACGCTCTTCTCATCTCTCTACTTCCACTCTTTCCTATATTTTATAAATAAATTAATAAAATCATTTTATGAATTGATATTTATTCAATTCCTTGGTGACCACACCTTTAAAAATATTAATATCCAACCCAAACCCCCTTTTCCCCTTATTCATACCATGCTTCTAAGTATTCATCATGTTCTTTGTTTTTCATAGCACAGTAATAGTCCATTACATTAATGTACCATATTTGTTTAACCTTTCTATCATTGATGAGTATCAAATTTGTTTCCAATTCTTTCTTGCTACAAAAAGTGCTACCATAAAATATTTTAATGAATATTGAGCTTTTTTGTCTGTCAATGACCTTGTGAGGCACATTTTTAACTTTGGAATCTTTGGGTCAACACATTGACATTCTTTAATAGAAATAAATGATGGGTCTATGATTTCATTACTATCAGGAAGTCCCAGCTGTGAAGACTCATTCTACCAATGCAGGTTGCCAACTTCTTTTCAAATTAAGTCTTTAGAGAGCTTTTTTTTAATTTAAATTATTTATTTGTTGCTTTGTTTGTTAAATTAAAGCTCCAATATCTCCTTTACTCACTTCCTCCTCCATACTAGAGAAGACATACATGTTTCTATTCCTCAGTCCTTTCCCTGGAGGTGGATATTCACAGTTATTCTTCAAAGAATATTTTTGTTAACATATATAATATTCTCTTGATTCTACCTGTTTCATTCTTAATGATTTCATGTAGCTCTTTCCATTCTTTTTTAAGTTAACTTGTTCTTTATTTCTTTCTGTCAAGTAGTATTTCAGCATAATCATATGACAAAATTTGCTTAGCCATTCCTCAATTGATAAACATCCCCTCAAATAGTTTTCTTAATCACTGAGAAGTTAAGTGGCTTGCCTGAGGTGAGACAGCCAATATATATCAGGAGCAAAATTTGAACCCCAGATCTTCCACGTAGTAAAGGTAACACTTTATGCACTATGCCAACCTATCTTTCAGTCTTCAATTCACTTTTTTCCCTTATGACTTTTAGTTGATTAGAATTAATCAAGAATTTAACTGATTAGAAACATGCTATCTCCTAGTTTACCCTGTTTCCAGTGAATTGCTTTGCTGAGATCTAAAAGAAAAACTTCTGTTTTTGACCACTACATCAGGTGCTTTTGGAAGACAATCAATATTTGATTTTGCTTGGATTTAGTTAATAGTGACTGATCCTCTGTGGATTTCTGCTTTGACTTCCATACTTATTCTTTACATTTCTGAAGTTATTAGATTTGGCATGGTGAACAAATTCCAGGGCATTGTCTTCTCTGGCTAGGAGAAAAGAAAGTCTACATCTGAAAGGTCCTTGACATATGTTACCATTGCCATCATGGTTATAAAATGTTATACAGTATGCAAACTGTACTTTCTCCTGTTGAGAGATCTTCCTGAATTGTGTAGATGACAGAAATGTTGCAATTTTTAAAAACTTTTAAGAATTAAATTAAGAATTTTTTAGAATTAATGGTAAAAGGAAATTAATTGATTGAAACACCATGTTTTGACATAACTGTTTGAAGGAACTAGACATGATCAGAACAGTAAAATTTTATTATGGTATTTGAGGCAAAGATGAGGTCTAGTTTTAATTTTTTGCGATTATTTTTTTTTGTAATTCAGATAAAAAAGACTTACCAAATTATATGCTTATATGTTATATTTGCATTTTTAAAATTAAGGTAAATTAAAAATTAAAATACACATATATATATGTTTTCTTCCCTGATATAATGTTAGACCTATATTTTTAAAATTTTTAAATCTTCATAATTTTATTCTCTAGATGATTACTTTAGAAAAGTGAGTTGCTTTCCTTTTTTGTACTTAAATTTTAATCGTGGTTTTAAGATTTAACATATAAGAGCCCATTATAAAGTTCTTTATATGTCTATTCCTCTCAATAGCAGACATTTCACTTCTTTGCTTTTGGAAATTAATTGCACATTAAGCATATTTTATTAGATATATTTGAAATTCCACAAAAATTAAATGTGCTCTTAGGAATTCAAATGGCCTGGCTTATCCAAATAACCACCAACCAAGAATCTCTATACTGAAAGGCACACATTTCTTTACTTTAGCCAGTTACTAAGGAGTTTGGGGAAGGTGAGCCATGATAGTTATTTTTGAATGGTTGTCTTGCAAAAGATAGGCTAGATTTATTCTACCTGTATCTAAAGGGCAGAAACAAGAGCAATGGAAGGAAAACAGAGAGGTAGATTTAAATGTGATATAATGAAAAATACTGAGGAGATTTTCTTCTCACATGGTTGTGTTAAATAGTCTGTCTCTAAAGTCACTTCCAAGTGTGAAATTCTATGATATAAGTGTATATAGCCTTATCTAAAGGGGGCAGAGGGAAGCGTTAGACTGGGAGTTGAGAACCAATTCTAATTTATTTATGATTATGGGTTATTTTAAATATAATTCTTTGTGTCTTGCATACAGCAGTACCCAATAAATAGCTATTGAATGAATAAAAGAATGAATTGAGCAAATATTTAAATAAATGGTCTTTGTTTGCAAAGAATTTTTATTATCTTAGAGAAGGATCACATATATTAAACATCAAAAATAAGAAATAAAATAAAAATTTAATATTTCTAAATTGTTTTGTTTTCTAATTGATATAGTAATTAATAGAAGAAAGCTCAATATATTTTAGAATACTTGATTGTTTTGGGTTATGACAAAGAAATATATGCTTTTAAATAGAATTATCTTCCTTCTGATCTCAAACTGGAGGGGACTAGGCTCATTAAATTTTTACTGTATAATATTATGAATATCTTTTCTTATAATGAATTGATAGAATTAATAATTATAGATAGCAATTACATTGTACTTTAAGATTTACAAAAAACTTTACATGTAAATACCTTTTAAATCGCACAAAAACTCTTTGTGTTGTGTAGTTATCCTCATTTAATAGAAGAGAAAAATGATTTTTTAAAATTTAAACATTTACTAATATTCATTTTTAACATGGTTACATGATTCATACTCCTACTTTCCCCTTCACCCCCGCTCTCCCCCCACCCATGGCAAACGCACATTTCCACTGGTTTTCTCATGTGTCCTTCATCAATACCTATTTCCAAATTGTTGGTAGTTGCATTGGTGTGGTAGTTTCGAGTCCACATCCTCAATCATGTCCACCCTGACCCATGCTTTCAAGCAGTTGTTTTTCTTATATGTTTCCTATCCTTCAGTCCTTCCTCTGAATGTGGGTAGCGTTCTTTACCATAAATCCCTCAAAATTGTCCTGGGTCATTGTATTGCTGCTGGTACAGAGGCCCATTACATTCGATTTTACCATAGTATATCAGTCTCTGTGTACAATGTTCTTCTGGCTCTGCTCCTTTCTCTCTGCATCAGTTCCTGGAGGTCTTTCCAGTTCACCTGGAATAATCCTTTTAGCACAATAGTATTCCATCACCAGCATATACCACATTTTGTTCAGCCATTCCCCAATTGAAGGGCATACCCTCCTTTTCCAGTTTTTTGCCACCACAAAAAGCGCAGCTATACATATTTTTGTACAAGTCTGTTTATCTATGATCTCCTTGGGGTACAAACCCAACAATGGTATGGCTGGATCAAAGGGCAGGCATTCTTTTATAGCCCTTTGAGCATGATTCCAAATTGTCAGCCAGAATGGTTGGATCAGTTCACAACTCCACCAGCAATGCATTAATGTCCCAATTTTGCCACATCCCCTCCAACATTCATTACTCTCCCCTTCTTGCATTTTAGCCAATCTGCTAGGTGTGAGGTGATACCTCAGAGTTGTTTTGATTTGCATTTCTCTAATTATTAGAGATTTAGAACACTTTTTCATGT
>NC_058133.1:214686543-214754248 GCF_016433145.1 Gracilinanus agilis
TCTCTCTCTCTCTCTCTCTCTCTCTCTCTCTCTCTCTCTCTCTCTCTCTCTCTCTTTCTCTCTCTCTCTCTCATTCTCCTTACCTCCCTCTCTTTCTTTTGGGAATTCATTAATATTTATTCAAGGCGAAGAATTTATACCCATGGAAAATTGAAAATACTGAGCTTTGGAACAGAACAAGACCTTCTTGGTCCACTTTACCTCTCTGTTTTCAATGTGGAAAGAATGCAGCCTCCTAAATTTCCCTGTGAAATTCTGGAGTTGGGATAAGGATGGAAAGGCCATCTCCAGGAATAAATGGATCAAATTGGTGATAGTTGTCACATGCCTAGCTGCCACAGAACTCCTGATTTCTAGATGAACCCAATTAAATTGCAATTAAAACATATTTAACATAATTTGTAAAAATAGACTATAACATAGATAATGTTAATTTGTGATTTCTAAGTTAATATTGGCCCACAGAGATCCATTTCTATTTGAATCTGAAGTTTAAAATCATTCACTGAAAGTCAGGTGCAATAGAGACCTCTCATTTTTGCATTTTAATTAAAATTTATCAGTAATTTACTTTGTGATCTGTGGGAATTTACAGAATATATTCATCCCCAAGTTTCTCTAGTTAATCAAAAGATAAGAACTACTCATTTCTCAGGTTTTCACTGAAGATTAATAGCCAAAAAATAAAAACTGAAATGTGTTAGATTTAGAATCAGACAACCTGTTTGAACCATAGCTTTATTATTAATTAGTTGAATGAAGTTGGAAAAATCATTTTATATCTCTAAACTTGCTATTCCTATGTAATAAGTAATTAATAATACTTGTACTTCCTAGTGCACATGGTTATTATGGAAAAGAACTTTGCAAATCTAACATTATAAAAAGTTAATGTTTGTAATGTATACATTTACTATAACTTAATGCTTGTATGAGGTTACTTATTCTCACCATGAAATTTTTTATACTTCTCACATGTGTATATAAATGTCTATTCAATCTCTGGGTTGCCTTACTTATTCAATCTGCTCTCACTTTGGAATGTGTAGGTTCCAAAAGAAGAACTACTGTCATATAGTTATACTTAAATTCTTTCTGATTCCTATGGGTAGCTCTGTTGTGACACATTTGCTCCTCCTGACCACTTTAGCTCTTGAGCTCCAAGAAGCATGCCTCCCTTTATAGAAGCCTGCAACTTATGATGATACTTGGGGATCTTAAACATAACCTTCTAGTTAGCAGTAAGGCAAAAAAGAAATCTTATCAGAAATAAAAAAAAATCCTTTACAAACCATGAATAAATTTGAGTCATTCTCTCCTACCAATACTTTTAGTGTCTTAGGGGAAATGGGGAGTGGGAGAGGGTAGGCATGAAATAAGAATATAAACATTTGAGGGGGAAAACAAGAATATGACAAGCCAAAGGTAAATTATAGTAAGAATTTGCTTGATGAGAAAGGCGATCAATGTTAAGAATATTAAGGTCAAGAAAGCCAATCAGTATCTTGGAAGAAAATGAATTTTTATCTATTTGTCTATTTCCATATGTTTCTTATAATAAGGTAGATATGGCTCAGGTCTATGAACTCTACTTGATATATGAATTTGGATGTAAAAAGGGGTGAGTGGAAGATAAAAATCAGTTTATGTTTTTGCTTGTGAGAGTCCAATATGTGATTGAAAAGATGGTTGAATACTGTAGTTGTTTTCCTGAAACCCCTCCTGAATCCAAACTACTCCCTTCTTCCCCACCAAAAAAATCTAAGATTGAATCCATACAAATAGCACAAGAAGTTAAAAAAATGAAATAATGTACTCAAATGAGTCTGTAATATAATTTGGGAGATTCATTTAATAATGAAGCTACCAGGAAGGAAAGAAACATTTATTAAGTTTTTGCTATGTGTCAGGCACTGTATTATGTACTTGGGTTATAAATACAAGCAAAAAAAAAAGATCATCCTTGCCCTCAAGGAACTAACATTCTAATAAGGAAAAGGAACACATAAAAAAGTTGAAAAACAGGGTGAAGGAGAAGAAGGTACATGGTAAAAAAAAGTGTGGAGATTCAGAGGTACTGCTGGAAGGGGAATAAAGCATGACCAGTTCCCTGGAAGAACTTCGCAGTGATAGAAAAAGAACCTTGGGCAAGGCACAGAGTTGCACTAGGGTAATAAAGTCTCAGGCACTGAGGGAAATTCAGGAATGGGAAGGCAATAATTGTATAGCCCCTTGGTTTTCCACTTGTCAATAATCTCACATCACCAGTTCATCTTTTTCTATCATTTTATTCTTTGATGATATCTTTTATTCCTCAGTGAGAATTAGCATCAGTGGTTATATACTGCACCTTGCTCACAGTCACACTTAATTTGCTTTTCCATTAAAAAAATAAATACAAAGATAAGTAATGCTCATTTTTAGTTTTCTTTTGGAGGTAGTGGTGCTCCTTGTTTTATGGTTACATAGCAGTAGCAATAAAGTATTAGGATTAAAAAAAAGTGATTTTTGTTTTGCTTCCAAGTATAAGATTAGGTTCAGGATTTGTGATTTGTGTGTGTGTGTGTGTGTGTGTGTGTGTGTGTGTGTGTGTGTGTGTGTGTATGCAAAATCTTGAATGCAACTGAGCTGACTTTCCAACTTTTGTTCCATCCTGTATCCATCTAATTTTCCAACTTTACAATTTGTCCCAGATATATAAGCTGTTGAACAAACTCTATAAGGGTCCATCCAAAGATATTCTAAAATCTACACTAGATGATATTTATTTACTTGTCCTTTCATGGGTGGACAGACTAAACAAACTCCTTTGAGGGATTAAAGATTATGAATTTCTTCTAAGAAGTGCTGTAATTTTCAATGAAAGTGAAAAAGGGCTGCATAGGATCAAGGGCCATGTTCTATTTTTATGTTTCCTGGGTTCTCATGCCTAAAAGAAAACAATATCACCATCAGGTGGTCAATATCTTTTCTTATTTTTTAGTAAATTTTTTCTATCACTTGACCTTTGCCAGTATGACTCTCTCTCCCTGACTGCCAACACTTATAATAAAGAACATTTAAAAAGAAAAGTAGGAAGGGGGAAAATTCAGCAAAGTCAGTTGATACATTTAAAAACAAAATCTGAACTTATATATCATTATCCATATTTATAGACCTCGCTTCATCAAAAGAGTGGCATCTTCTCTTATGTGTTTAGAAGCTAAGCTTATTATTCATAATTTCATAAGATTAATTTTAGTTAAAATTATTTTTTAGTATTTTTTCAATTAATAAGCATTTGTATTCTCTCATTCCAACTCTCTAATCCTGCCCTCACATTTCAACAACAAAGAAAAATAAAATCCTCTTATCAAAACAAAAATTCCTCATTGCATATATATGGTGGTGACCTGGATGAAAATCTTACATAGGAAAGTGAAGAATAGTCAGGCAATAATGAGAACAAGAGAAGGGCAGTGTAACAAAAACCTAGAAAAAAAGTGTCAAGAAGAAAGTGTCAAATTCTTCAGAGAGCTCAAAAAGAACGAGAATTGAGAAAATTCCATTAAATATGGCAATTAAGAGATTATATCCTGTATTCACACTCAGTGATAGCTCAGCCTCCACTGTCATCACTCCTTCTAACTTTGAATCCATTAGAAGATTTTTGTCACCACTGGCAAATTTTCAGAGACATTGAGACAATGAATACTTTTAGCAAAGTAGCAGGATACAGAATACCTTCCCAGAAAGCTTTTTATTGGAGCAATACTAGATGAGGAAGTTATAATAGAAATGGGAATTCCAATCAAAATTACTGCAAAATAAAAATCTATATAGGAATCAGTCTGCCAAAATACAGTTAAACACATCAGTTAATTAATAAACATTATTAAAAGAAATAAAAGAATAGTTGAGACTAGGAATGTATTCTAGTCACTACATTAGTTACTGAGGAAAAACTGGGGCAATTAGAATTAAAATAGGCAGAAATATAAAAGGTAGAAAAAGTAGAAAGAGTAGAAAAGTAGTAGTCTATAATAGATGAGCTCAGTGTTAAATTTTTACATTACTAGCAGATGATTTAGTTCAATCAAGGTAAAAAAACAATGACTATTGATGACTTGTTTTCTCACATTTGACCCATCAAATCTTTGAAGGACTATTATTAGACCATCTAACAAAGATAACTGTAAGGATGATACACATACATGAGACTCAAAATACAATGGAAAGAAAGCTACACATTTTTTTATTCACGTCCCAAGAAATGAAATACAAAATATTTCAATATTCTAAGAGATATACAAAAAAAGAAAATAAGTATAGAAGAGTCCAGAAGTTCTCTAGGCTCACATTTTTCATTCTGTGGACTCTAGTGGATTTTTAAAAGTTCAATAAATGTTTATTAAGAAAGGCTTTATTTCTTTTTTAAAAATAATTTTTATATTTTAGAAAAGTTGTCATGGTTACATGATTCATGTTTTTACTTTCCCCTTCCTCCCCTGACTTCCTCCCTCCCACAATAGCCGATACACATTTCCACTGGTTTTAACATGTGTCATCAATCAAGACCTATTTCCAAATAGTTCATAGTTGCATTGGTGTGGTAGTTTTGAGTCTACATCTCCAATCATGTTCACCTCAACCCATGTGTTCAAGTAATTGCTTTTCTTCTATGTTTCCTCTCCTGTAGTTCTTCCTCTGAATGTGGGTAGCGTTCTTTTCCATAAGTCTCTCAGAATTGTTATGGATCATTGCATTGCTGCTAGTACAGAAGTCCATTATATTCTATTTTACCACAGTGTATTGGTCTCTGTGTACAATGTTCTTTTGGCTAAGTTCCTTTCACTCTGCATCATTTCCTGGAGGTCTTTCCAGTTCACATGGAATTCCTCCAGTTTATTATTCCTTTGAGTACAATAGTATTCCATCACTACATTTTACCACAATTTGTTCAGTCATTCCCCAATTGAAGGACATACCCTCCTTTTCCAGTTTTTTGCCACCACAAAAATCGTGGCTATAAATATTTTCCTACAAGTCTGTTTATCTATGATCTCTTTGGGGGTACAAACCCAACAATGGTATGGCTGGATCAAAGGGCAGGCAATCTTTTATAGCCCTTTGAGCATAGTTCCAAATTGCCAGCCAGAATGGTTGGATCAGTTCACAACTCCACCAGCAAAGCATTAATGTCTGAATTTGGCCACATCCCCTCCAACATTCATTACTCTCCCCTGCTATCATTTTAGCCATTCTTCTAGGTGTAAGGTGATACCTCAGAGTTGTTTTGATTTGCATTTCTCTAATTATTGGAGATTTAGAGCACTTTCTCATATGCTTATTGATATTTTTGATTTCTTTATCTGAAAATTGCCTATTCATGTCCCTTGCCCATTTATCAATTGGGGAATGGGTTGATTTTTTTATACAATTGATTTAACTCCTTGTATATTTGAGTAATTAGACCCTGTCAGAGATTTTGTTATAAAGATTTTTCCCAATTTGTTGTTTCCCTTCTGATTCTGATTGCATTGTTTTTGTTTGTACAAAACCTTTTTAATTTAGTATAATCAAGATCATTTATTTTACATTTTGTAATTTTCTCTAACTCTTGCTTGGTTTTAAAATCTTTCCTTTCCCAGATATCTGACAAGTATACTATTCTGTGTTTACTTAATTTATTTATAGTTTCCCTTTTTATATTCAGGTCATTCACCCATTCTGAATTTATCTTGGTGTAGGGTGTGAGATGTTATCTAAACCTAATCTCTCCCATATTGTTTTCCAATTTTCCCCGCAGTTTTTGTCAAATAGTGGATTGTTGTCCCAAAAGTTGGGCTCTTTGGGTTTATCATACACTGTTTTGCTGATGTCACTTACCCCAAGTCTATTCCACTGATCCTCCCTTCTGTCTCTTAGCCAGTACCATATTGTTAATATCCGGTACTGCTAGGTCACCTTCCTTCACATTTTTTTTCATTATTTCCCTTGATATTCTTGATGGATTTATTTCTTAAATCCTATAAACTTAAAATACAGACTCTTCCTCTTCTTCCCTGAATTTTGGTCTTCAACTACTTCCTCTGAGATTCTGTAAACATAAAGTTTATGATTACCAATGGCCCATTCCTATATGGCCATTTGCTTCAGGTAGGGCAAGTAGACTCTTAGGCGTCTTGCTCTATGGTTCAAGAGAGAGCCATCTCTCTGCCTGGACAAAGTTATTCAAGAAAATAGGTTCTCTTAGAAATAAATGTTTTGCCTCATTTTGCTAACCACAGTGCTATATTTCAAAACTCACAGGAGTACTTAATGTACAGGAGTCTCACTGTATATTAATGGAAAAACAACAGAAAGGAAAACCAATTTGAAAAACCTTTTCAAGAGAAAAATATTATAATGCATCCTTAAACAGAGTTCTCTCAGTAGCCTGGCTCTGTAGCAAGAAGAAAGAAAACATAAAGTATTGACTTTGGTTACCAGTAGTTTGCCACCTTTCACTCGACTTTCACAGCTTTTTTTCCCCCCTCATGATTCTGAATTATAAATGAGTGGTGGAAAGGGTCTTCATAGAATTGGGGGAGGGAATCTATCCTCCTGCACACCCTGCCAACTAGTTGTGGTCTTGGGCAGGTCACCAATTCTCTGAGCATTATACTTCTCATTTGTAAAATAAGGGGCTTGGGACTAGATGATCTCCATTGCTATTAGCACTCTCCCCCTGTCCTCTTCAAATTATCATGGACACACTTTGTTTATGCTTTGAATTGCCTCCCTTCTCTTTCCAGAATGTAAAATCCTTGATAATAAATACTGCCTTTTAAAAAAAATCTTTGTTTCTAGCATCTGGTATGATGCCTTTTATTTAGTAAGCACTTAATAAAGCACTGAATTGGAGGAATAGCACATATAAGTATGGCTGCTAACTCATCAAAGTCTATAGTTATAAAGATAAAAGAAGGAAACAAAAGACCAACAGGGAAATCATTCACTTTGAAGGTTTGATTAAGGAGTTCAGAAATCTTCAAGGTTACATCAACCATTGTAGTGCATTTGAACCTCTCACTGAAATTAAGCCCCCTAAACTTTCAGATGGTACTCACTCATTGAAGATTTCTAAAGGTTGGTTATTCATGTGACTTGGTTCTTCAGAGGTGTCTCCAAAAACAATAAGGAACAAACTCTAATTAGAACAAGGGAGAGCTATCAGTTGCTTCATTTTGTTTACTTTAAAGGCACAAGTATAACACAAATATATTATAAGGAGGCTGCCTCTCTACTTACTATGATTTTAAGGAATAATAGGAAGAAGGATATGGTTCTGACATTTTTACTTCAAAATCATGAAAATCCTCCTATGATGCTTTCAATTAGTATGACTTCTCTGGGTTACATGAATAGACTCAAAGTTGAGATACAAAGACAACAGCATTTAGAGAACACCTTGTAGAATGTCACCACAGCCATAAACCCCTATTTTAGAAAAAACAGAATTGCTCATGATATATTTCTGGAGCTTTTAATATTAAATTAATCTGGATAAGTTCCTGGACATAACTGCCTTAAATTAAATTAGTAAGCACCAGGAGTGCAGCAACAATGTTTTTATATAAACTTTGCATATCTTTCAGTCTATTTATTCATGCATGTGAGATACCTAATAAATATTTGATGAATAAATGTTGAATAGGTTTAGAACCTTTTCAAACAATAAGTACTTTCTGGAAAAACTATATGTGTCTAAGTAGCAAGAATATGAGATTTGGTACCAGAAGGGCTGGATTCACCTCTTCAACTGCCCTATACTTCCTTAGGCAAGTTACTCAATCTTTCTGGGCCTCAGTTTTTGCCTCCAATAAAATAAGTAGATGGGTTAGATGATCACTACAGGTTCATTCCAAAGTTGTCTTTTGATCCAATTTTTGTTAAATTCTATTTTAAATGTGTTGTATTCTTTAAGGAATTATAATGCACAATCATATTCAAGATGATTTTTTTAAAATCCCAATTTTCATATATTGGGTAGGCATAAAGGCATCATTGAACCAACAAAACCAACGATTGCCTAGTCTGGAAGATTGCTCTCCAACAGAGTCCATGATGTGTGCTGGCAAAAGCCAACAAACTCCAGGTCTTTGTTGACGGGTGCCTGCGTCACATGTTGGACGTCGGATGGCATGAGGGGATCTCCAATGCCAGACTCTGGGGGGAAACAGTTCGGTGTCCCATCAGTCAGAACGCTATGAAAATCAGAGGAAAACGTTGCTGGACAGGCACTGCCAAAGCAGACCTGGCAGAGATATGCCGAGAACGAGACAGGGACCGTCGGAGTGACATGGGCCCAGTTGGGGGAAGTTGCCCAGAACAGAGTCTGTTGCGTGAGATGGTTGCGGCCCTATGCTCCTCTGGGAGTCAATAGGAATAATAATAATAATAATAATAATAATAATAATAATAATAATAAATAAAGTGAGGCGTGTTTCCCATGTAATAAGAAAAATCTAGTATGAAACTAAGGTATACCCTGTCTCAACACCAAGAAAAGTTTATATCCCAGTGTGGTCTAGCTAACCTGTAGTTTTCCTTTTAACATATAAGCTTCCTTCAACATCTCTGTCACATATATTTTTGTTTCTGACTTCTTTCCAGTACTAAAAACAATTAATTTGCCATTTGAGGGACATTAATATGTATTTATTTTTCTTTGGGATTGTACTTAGATAAACTTGTTGATCTCTATCAACAAAGCTAAGTTCTTTTCTGGAGTTCTGATATTTGTGTTGGTCAGAGCATTAGAACATCATACATATCTATCTCTAGATATGTACTCATAATTTTTTGTTCCACTTTTTTTTGTACCACTTACTTGAACAAGAACCATATTAATGATGTACAGATACGTGTGTATACATATATATGTGTATATATATTTTATGCATACATGTGTATATCAATCTATTTCTGTTTTATGTATATATCAGTTTGTCACCCCTATATAGATATGTGGTCAAGAAGGTTGATATAATCAGCCCTTTTCACCCTAAATATTCATATAGATATCATAGAGTACATTGGTACTGATAAAGTAGGGAGAGGATAGATAAAGAAGAGATAATTTTATATAGTGAAAAGAACAATGAAAAAGGAGTTAAGAATCTGGGACTTTGCAGAAACTGCCTTTTGCCTCTCTTTTTATCTCTAGCACTCAGTCCAATATTTGACAGAGAATAGGTGCTAATAAATGCTAATTGAATGAAATTGACTATATTAACTAGTTTTGTGACCTTGGAAAAGTCACTTTCCCTAAATTTAACTTTCATTGTTCCCAGTTTGATTCTGAATGGTTATTCTGAATGTTGAAAACTATAATATAAAATATATATGTTTACACACATGTGTACAACACACATCAAAATGTTGTTTTCTTCCTTTTTATAATTAAAGCTTCCTTTTCCTTTACTAAATTTGCAGCATTATCTTCTGTGATTTGTTGTGGTTTCTTAGGATTTCATCATTTTCTTTCTGGATGCTTATAATATTTTTTTCTTTGATCTAGAAGTTCTGATGTTTACAAATCACATTTTTTGTATGATTTTTTTTGGGGATTTGCTTTGTTCTTTTTTTAGGTGGGGGACCTATGCATACTATATATTTTCATTTTACCTTCTCATTATAGGAACTTGTTTTCTTTTATGATTTCTTGAAATATTATATTCAGATTTTATATTTTAAAATGCCAGATTGTATATTTTTCAATTATTTTTCATTATCTAAGTAGTTAGTTATTTTTAGTAGTGGATTTCTCATAGTTTCCCAATTTTTCTGTCTTTTGACATCCATTTACATCTTACTAAGTCGTTCTTTGTGTATGCTTTCATTTTTATTGTTAGAATGAAAAATACAGAAAAAAACCATTATCAGAAGACAAATGGAAAATATTTGCCAAAACTATTATGATAAAAATTTTTATAAAAGATATTTGAACCACAACCATCACAATTCCTTAGATACTTATAGATATAGAAATGGTAAAAGTGGAGAAAGTAGCCAGATTGGATCAAACATATCTCTATCTCTCATCTATCTTATGTATCTATGTATCTATGTATCTATGTATCTATATATCTATGTATCTATCTATCTATCTATCTATCTTTCTGTAGTTGATAATAAAAATGAATTAGTAAAACAAGGTACTTTCTTCTAAGTTATTTTGTGACAGTTTCCCATCAATATATTAAGACCATTTAGGATTCCTTAGAAGAGTAATAGGAGAAATAATTTTTTAATGACTTTTTGATTATAAACATCAGTCAAGCCATAAAAAAGATACATACTTTCCAAAAACAGTTGTGACAGCCCTTTCAGAATTAACTGTTTTTAATCTTTGGTCATTTTTACTAATTTTCAGGATGTGGTATGAAACCTCGGTATTGCTTTGCATTCACTTTCTCATATTGTTCATTATTTGGAACATTTTTTATAAGGTAAGAACCTTATGAAATTATTTTAATTTCTTTTGAAATTTGTTGAAAATTGAAAATATTCATAAACGTTGATCACATATATTGGTCTATATTTTGGCTAATTTTCTTCATAATTTGATTATTATATGCTTATCAGAGAGAATTTTGTCATACATTTTTGTTTAAATAAAACAAAACAAAATAACAAGAAACTCAACTTCTGTGTTAGAATCATTACTGTGTATTGGTTCTAAGACAGAAGAGTGGTAAGGGATACACAAATGGGGAATAAGTGACTTGGCCAGTATCATATAGATAGGAAGTATCTGAGGCCAGATTTGAACCAAAGACCTCCTATCTTAGGCTTGTTTCTCAATCCACTGAACCTTCTAGCTGCCCCCACAATACATTTTTAAGTTAAACTGCACTATTTATATTTGTCTAGACCAGTGATTCCCAAAGTGGGCGCTACCACCCCCTGGTGGGTGCTGCAGCGATCCAGGGGAGTGGTGATGGCCAGAGGTGCATTTGTCTTTCCTATTAAATGCTATTAAAATTAAAAAAAAATTAATTTCCAGGGAGCTAAGTAATATTTTTTTCTGGAAAGGGGGCAGTAGGCCAAAAAAGTTTGGGAACCACTGGTAGACAATCAACAAAGCAATATATCAAGTTCTGATTTGTACTTACTGCTGATTTTTCAGGTGCAAATTTTTACAATAAAAGTTTCAAAATCAGCTCTCTAAAGAGGTTATGAATGGCTCCAACAACTTGTGCTTCTATCTCTCTTGGTTAAGAATTAATACCCTACCCATAACTCTGAAAAGCATATGATTTAACTTTCTTCTATTTAAAAAAATGATATGAGGTTAATAATATTCAAGTTTTGAATCCATTTATAGATGCAAGATTTTGTTTTTAACCTTATTCATAATGTTCTGATTTCCAGTTTTTTCAATAATTTTAGGTAATTAATGTTTTCAGGCTTATCAATAATAGGTTTTTTGAGTTCAATTATTTCAATTATTTATGATCCTTCCTTTTCTGATCTGCTCAATTGATCCAGTTTTCTCTTTTCCAAGTATTAACAAGTGACTTTAATTACTACTGTTTAAAAATATAAATTTGAATTATAGAAGTTCTATTCTCCCCTCCACTTTATTTCTACCTTTTTCACTTTTACTCCTTAACTTTTTAGATTTTTAGTGTCTCCAAATGAATTTTCTTTTCCTCTAGTTCTAAAGTTTTTTTTTTAATTGGTATAGTACAGAACTTTCCTGTGTCTTATTATTTGTTGAGAGAGCTTTGCAAGTAACTACAGCATCTTCTAGATTTAAGATCCTAAAAGCTGCCCAGTTGCTTCTCCTCAGACCTTACTCCTCAAGTGACTGGCAGAATCAATGTTTGCTACTTTCAGATAGTTTGGAGAACCTATAAGGAGTGAAGTATGTCTCCAAAAAAGTAAGAGATCCTACTATGAGCCCAGGAATAACCTGAGACACAAATATTTTCTGATATTCAATTACAATCATTGTTTTACCTTGTTTGAATACTACTTTTTTGTCCTATGGATTCTACTGGAATTGATCTACATCCGATGCATTATTTCTCTGGGAATATGGATTGGAAAAAGTTTTTGAGGAAAGTATCTAGTCTTCCATCATGTTTGTCTCATAAGTTGAAAAAGTCCAAAGATCTTGTTCTGAAATAGAAAAGATTTTATTTTAATGGGAAACCCTAATTAGCAAAAAGTCTTTCATAGTTACCAATGATTCAGCCCAGCTAATATTGTCATTAATAGGAACCTGGGAACTCAAACTAACTACCAAAGATATTTATGGTGAAATTTCTCTTAACTGAATACCTCTCTAAGCTGGTAGTTAAGGATAAATGGTAATAATGATAACAATAATAATTATATAGTATTTATTTCATACTTTCGGGCTTTCAAAGTGCTTACCATATGCAATCACATTCGATTCTTACAACAACCTTGTGAGGTAGGTGCTATGATTATCTTCATTTTAAAGATGAGGAAAGTAAGGTTCAAAGAGATTAAGTGATTTGCCCAAGGTCAAATAACTAGCATGAATTTAAGTTAGGATTTGAACTTTGGTTTTTCTGACTTGCAAGTCCAACACTGCTGAATTTGTCACCTAACTGCTCTTCCTTTTATGAAACAAGTGGAGCTTAGCTTAGCTGTGCCAGTCTCATGTTGAGTCAACATTCATATTTTTTTCCACCTATAATCTTAGAAAATCGCTGAGTTGTAATCTAATACCCCAGAGGGGAGTCCCTTTGTATGGTGATGATTAGAATGAAGGTAGATTTGCTGAGTTGCCAGGGAAGTCTGTCCTTAAATAGCCAGGTGCACTGATGAGAATTATGCCAGTATTTATGCAAGTAATTCTTGTACCTGAAACAAGGTGGATAGAAGTGAGGTTATGTGGGAGGCAATGGGGAGATACCTCAAAACACGAGCCACAGAGCATTTGTGAGAAAGACTCCATGGTACTGATCTTTTGGCTAGGAATCAGAGACTTCAAGTAACCAGTCTCTCTGTGTGTGGATAATGCAAGTCAATTTGGAATGGAGGCTAACCCTGAAGCATATAGTATAAGATTGGGAGTAGGATCTCAAGCAGAGATTGAGGGAGGAAGAAATAATCTCATGTGACAGCTGCCATTAGTTTAATCATGGTTATTGCTACCTACGTTCTCAGGTCAGTTATTTCTACCTGCCAGTGTTCTATAAATTATGGCAGCATCCTTTATTTCCAGTAACCTGGAGTTAAACTGATGCTACTCTTCAGAGTTATGGCTTTAGTTATAGATCTAATGATTTCTTTGGTTTCTTGGTGCTATCACACTCCTTTCTTTCATAAACACCTAGTTCACTCACTTCCTCTAAATCGAGTAAGAAAGCACACAGATTGATTGATGTGGATATGACAGCATTTTAAGAAAGCCACTCTCACTCTTTTAGGTGATAGAGATTTATAATGGGGAAAATTGCAAATCTTGATTGGAAAAGGGAAAATAGTGATTGAATGAAAACCCTCTAATCAAACATTTTCTATCATTCCCAATGATTATAAACAGTTACTAGCAGTATTGCTACCAAAATAAAGGAGATTCCAAGAAGAAATTGAAAAAAAAATCTCATGCATCCTTTTTATTTTTTCCTCTTTGGAGAGATTAGTTTAGGCAAAAAGAAATAGCCTAAGTGGAGAGAAATGGTGGAGAAGAAAGGGGTGGGGGGAACACCAGTTCTTTGCCATGTAGCACTCTGAGAAGCATGGGGTGGGGAGTGGGGGGAGAAGATTTAAGAAGTGACACTTTTGAATGGAAGCCAAAGCCAAGCCATCAAAATGGGACACTGTCTCTTTAAGTGCAAGCCTGCACAAATGAAAGGAAATTAATTAAGTATCCGAGGCTGGTGTGGCGCCATGGAAAGAATACACAATCTGGGTCCTGCATGCCAAATCTGAAATGAAAATGAAGGTGATCCGTCATATTCTGATGTTTTTTTAAGACAGAATATATGTTTTTGAAAGTTGACTAAGCAATTACCCAAATTAAAGACACTGGAAAAGCAAACAGTGGTAAAAATGCTTTAATTTTTTAGAGGGTAAATTAGTTTTAAAAAGTGTGCTTTTTATTATCTTAATGCTAAAAAGGAAAAAAATGGGGGGGAGGCAGTGCTTAACTCCTTAATGTCTGCATCTAGGAAAAGTTATTTACTGCAGCTGCCACAGGTTCCCAACTCAAAGGAAAACTTAAAACAGGCTCAGACTACCTCCCAGCTCCATAGGGGAGATGTAAAAACACGATCAGTCTGCTTGGTGTGTGGTTAAAGTACCAAAGTCTCTTTAAAGACCTTTTCCCTTTTTTCAGCTCTACATCTCTTACAGTTCTCTTTCCATATTTCAGGATGCTGAGAAGAATATTTATTCCTCTTACACTACAATGTACCATCTGAACCATGAAAGGGAGGTGAGATACTTGTTGCCTGTCAGCTAACTACACCTCTTTATTGTTATAATCCTTTGTTAATCACCAGTGGTAACAGGAGAGAAAGGCATGCAGAAGACTACAAGAGATTCTCCCATAATGCAATGGTACCTGCACTAACTGATCCATTTATTGTTTTATTGTGGAATATTGTATATTAGTCTCCTTCCAGAACTCTTCTACTCAACCAAACTGGCCTTTCTTCTTTCTGTTCCTCAGACTCAGTAATCTGACTTTGCACAGGAAGTTGCCCATATGTGGAGTGTTCTCCATTTCATCCATAGTTTACCTACATCACATAGAATCTATCTCTTCTTTTAAGACATCATTCAAATGCCACCTTCTACAGGAAGTCTTTCCTGGTCCTTCTAATTTTACTGTCCCCATCTACTAATGTCATTTTCCCTAAAATGTATTAATGAAATATGTTAATGATATGTTAACTATATGTACATGTTATTCTTCACAATAGAATGTAAGCTACTTGAGAGTAGAATTTGTTTCATTCTTTGTATCTGCAAGTGCAACTTCTAGCATAATGTCTGGTATATAAATGCTTTTTGACTGGTTGAACCAAAAAGAGTAGCAATAAACTGAAGCCAGAAAACAATGTCTAATGTTCTGATATCTTGGAGTTTTGCTTAGCCTCTCTAGTAGCAGTGCTTTCACTCTACCCTTTTAGTTTTTTTTCTCAGGGCAACATTCTTTCACTTAGAAACAGAAGATGTAACAAAGCCCTCTGAAACTTGCCTTGATATAATAAATAGAAGAGGAGCCTCCTAACAATTTAGGATAATTGATCTAGAGCTGGAAAGGATTGTAGACGCCATTTAGTCCAAACCTCTCATTTTACTCAAGGAGAAACTGAGACACATGAATTAAGTTACTTGCTGGAGTTCACATAACTAGTAAATATTAGTTCAAACCAGATTTCAAAACCAGGCCTTCAGATTCTGAAACCAATTCTTTTTACTGCATTGTTGTTCTTCTTTCTACCTGCATCCCGACTCCCCTGACAATTTCTGGGAAATTCCACTGTTAGTTGACATAGTTAGCTAGTATGATATTCAGCTGAGATAATTTTGCTCAATCCCTCCTTCTTGATAACCACATACCCATGCCTGACACCTAACCTGATTGCCTATAATGGCTCATCTTCTTGGAATGTGTCAGGGTATCCACTTGTCTGGTTCAGCATGCTGAGAACGATAGGTGGTCACAAGATGCACAAACCCCACAACTTGGTGAGCTTGCCTTATCCAATTTCAGATGTTTATATAGACCCAAGTAGCCTGGATTTTCTCTTCTACTCTTGATTTTCCTTTGAGTCTCTTAACTTTTAATTCAAATAATTTAGTTTTATGAAGCCCCTCTTTTAATGAATTCCAAGAAGAACTACAGAATGTTAACACAGAAAGGGACTTTATAGGCCATTTAATACAACATCCTCATTTTACAGATAAGGAACCTAGGAACAAGGATGAGGGGAGGGTGGTGAGGGCTTGTTCCAAATCACACAGCTAATAAGCAGCAGAGTTGGGACTTGCACTGAGGTTTTTGAATGCTAGCTCCAACTCTCTTTTCTCTGCTCATCATTCCTTAGAATGGAGATAGAAAATAAGAAAATTGTTCTTGTATAAGTAGAGAAATTGAATCCCAGATAGTGCTTGACTTCTTACTAAGGTGCTTAATATTCAAATCCTTCCTATTACACTAAGTGGCTATAGGCAAGTTATTTAACCTCTCCACACCTCAGTTTCTTTGTTTCTTTATCTGTAACTTAGGGAGTATAATACATACCTCATGGCATAGTAAGGCTCAAAAAGGAGTATATTTAAAGTATTATGTAAATATCTGTTGTTGTTGATGATGTGTTTCTTGTCTAAGGCTAAGGTTAACTTAGTGAAAACACATCAGCATCTTTAATACTGATATAATGAAGATCACATCCTGTGGAACATGTATAGAGCTCTCTTTGACCCCCATTGCACCCCATGTCCTGATTCTCCCTCTACCACTATCACTCAGGAGCCCCTTCTTCCTTTAAAGTTCACTTAATCCATATCTATGACCCAATCAATTTTGTGGGCTGTTACTTAATGTCCTCCAGGATACTCTCTTTTCTTCAATAAGTTCAGTACCTGATTGACAGTCTTCCTCTTCTCAGTTCCTGCTCATATACTAGAGGATATCTATATCTACACACATAAATATATATTTATATAGGTAGATGTGATAGATATAGATATGTAGCTGCTCTCTCAAACGCTCTTACCTTGTTGTTACTAAACTCACTCATTTCCTATGACCTATCCCTATATTCCATCTCAGCCACATCCAGAGATGGTCAAATACTTAATCTTGTCATCATTCACTTTCACCTTAATGAACTCTGAAAGTTCCTTGTATGAAGACCATCTGTTGTGATTTCTCCTCTCCCTTTTCATTGCAACCCCAAATCCTGTTCTTAATATAAAAATGTTCTCTGGTCCCTCAAACTTTAAGTTCTTTGTCATCCTTACAATGGTTACTCTCCCCTCCTTTTCCCCTCTTGATCCTTTGGTGAACCAGTTAAATTCAATACTTTCCCCCTAGGTCCCTTGTCCCTTATCATAATACTAATCTTGCCCTGTCAAACTTTAGTCTTAGATCATATCCACCTTCTGCTGCCTTAGTTGCTAAATATATATATATTTTTAAATTTTTCTTTATTTTTAATAATTGTTATTTTAAGTATTTTGAGATTTTAGAGTCTTTCCATCTCTTCTATCTCACTCTCATACATTAAGAAATCAAGGAATGCAGTGTCACTTTTACATATGAAGTCAAGCAAAGCATATTTATATATTAGCCAGATAGAAAAAAGAAAATTTTAAAAAAGCTTCAATATGCACTCAGAATTAATCAGTTCTCTCTCTGGAGGTGTATAGCATTTTTCATCACTGGTTCCTTGGAACTATGTGGTTATTGTCTTGATTAGAGTAGCTAAGTCATTCACAGTTTAATCATTCTTACAATGCTATTATTACTGCATACAACTTTTTCCTAGTTCTGTTCACATTACTTTGCATCAGTTTATATGAGTCATCCCAGGGGTTCCTAATACTATCTTGATCATCATTTCTTATAGCACAAAATTATCCCATCACAGACATAAACCAAAACTTGTATAGCCATTCTCAAATTGATGGGAATCTCTTTGATTTCTAGTTCTTTGCTATAACACACACACACACACACACACACACACACACACAGAAAATCTGCTATGAATATTTTTATTCACATAGGCCTCTTTCCTTTTTCTTTCATCTCTTTGGGGATACACATCTAGTAATGGTACAACTGGATTAAAGGTTAAACAGAATTCTATAGCGTTTTGGGAAGAGTTCCAAATTATTTTCCAGAATGATTGAACCACTTCACAATTCCACAAATAATACCTTAGACTTCTATTTTTCTACATACCCTTTAGCATTTATCTTCTTATTTTGTCATGTTAACCAATCTGAGATGGTATCTCAGAAATTTTTTAATTCTCCTTTCTCTAATCAGTGTTTTTGAGCATTTTTTTCATGGGGAAGGAAGGGAAAGAAAAAAGGAGATAAGGAGAAAAAGAAGGAAGGAAGGAAAGAGAAAAGAAAAGAAGGAAAGAAGCAAGAAAAGAAAGAAGGAAGGAAGGAAAAGAAAAAAGAGAAAGAGAGATGAAGAATAAGTTTCCTTGTCATAATATCTTCTCCTTCTCCCTATATTTTCCCCTCTCTTCCTCCTCCTCCTCCTCTCTCTCCATCTCAATAGCATGGTGCTTATTTTTTAATAGTGGTTTTGTAGCAGTATTCAAAACCCTAGGTTCCTTCAAGACTTATCTACGGAACTATCTCCTATATAAATTCTTTCCTGAACCTCTCTTTCTATCCCACCCCCAGCTTTTAATGTAAGTTTCCTCTTGATATTGCTTTCTATTTCTATTTTTATTTCTATATATTTGTCATTTATTTAGGAATCATATGCAAATTATTCCACATGTTTTTAACAATTAAGATTTCTAATTTTTTATTTTTCAGAAAATCTTACTGCTAATACCTCCAATATATATGTGTATATATACACACATGTATATATATATATATACATATATATGCTAAACTTTTTATGACTAGAAAAAAAAAGAAAATTTGTTCTGATATGTGAAGGCTTTTTATAGAAAACCAGTATCCTAATTTCTTACTTTTTCTTCTAGTCATAGAAAGTTTAGTATTACATTTGAAGAAAGAGAATTAATGATATACACTTGCATCTAACTTTTTCTAATTTTTTTGTGGGGGTGGGGGAGGAAGGGATTAAGTGGAAATAGATTTGTCATCTCCTCAAATTGTTACAAATGAATGCTTCCCTGTGACCAACATTGGCTTTGGGAAAGTGGAAAATCATTAGAGGGCTCCATGATAAGATTGAAATATATGATGGTTAGAATCTCAAATTCAAGGCTCCAGAAACTCTACCTCTTGTTAGTGTCATAGAATACATAGGAACAAGTAGCTAGATCAGTGACAAGAAACTTTTTGAGTTTGGTGTGTCAAAATTAGACAAAAAAATGAACATAACGTGGGTGGTGTGTCACTTTGAGAAAAAAACATAATTTCATGATATTTGTAGTTTAAATAACAAAAATGAATAATTATAATATGTAACTATATTTAATAAACCAAAATAGGTAAGTTAATATAAAATTAGAATTGTCATTTATAGTGCACAGAGTGTCTACACTACATTACAGCAAATGTTTCATCCTCAGCATGAGGCCCCATACGTCTCCGTATGCAGCCACATGTGGCTGTGTGTCATCGAAAATGGCTACGTGTGTCAGTGCTGACAAGCATATCATAGATTTGCTATCACCAAGCTAGATAGTTCAAAAATGAGGGAAAAGGGTTGAAGATAAAATTAAAGGTGATAGAAATTAGAAAGACAAAAATAAATGAAATTTTCTTGGGGAAAAGGGGACTCCAAAGTATTCTTACTTAAAGTTGGTGGTAGGAGAAAGGATTCTTTTCAACTATAAATTTGACATGATATGAAAAAGTGTTAAATGGTACAGTGTTTAAGAGTGTTGGACCTAGATTCTGGTGGAGTTGAGTTCATATATTATCTCAGATAACTAATATCCATGTGACCCAAGAATAATCCCTTTAACCTCTCAGCCTCAGTTTCCTCATCTTTAAAATGGGGATAGTAATAGCATCTACTTTCCAGTGTTTTTCTGAAGAACAAATGAGATAAAATATATATAGAAAGTGCTATATAAATACTAGCTATCATTATTATTAAAATCAGGATAGTTTCATATACCTATACAAACATGGAATAGTTCCAGTAAATAAGAGGGGTGAACTTGTGGGAATACACTATCATCAAAATAACTTAATAAAAATAATTGTGAGAGAAAAGTGCTGACCAGAAAAATATTATATTTATATATATATGTATATACATATATACATACACAGACATACACACACACAGATAGAGAGAGAGAGAGAGAGAGAGAGAGAGAGAGAGAGAATAGTGTAGGATCTTCATTTATAATGAAATGATTAACTAATTTGTAGAGCCATAGCTAGAAATTTCTTAATTATAGCAACTTTAATATTTTTCTCTTAGAGTTTTAACATATAGTGAATTATTAAAATAGTAATCAAAGGAAATGAACAGAAAATTCTCAATATAATTGCAAAGTATTAAAAAATGTTCCACGTCACTGATCATAACAAAAATACAAATGAAAATCATGATATTTTTGAATACCCAAAATGCAGTCAGAAAATTAACAAAAATGACAAAAGAAGGAAATAGTGTTTGAGAGACTGTGAGAACAGAGATACAAATACATTTTGAGAAACCTATTAATTGCTCCAAACATTATACTATTGAGAATAAATAAATAATTATATCATTATAGATAATTCAGAAAAATGTTTAAAAATATTTAAAATGTTCTTATTGTTTAACCCAGATTTAACATCTATGCATATATTTACAAAGAAATAAAAACCAAAGATATATATACATATATGTATGCATGTATGTTATATATACACATACATATATGCTTGCATATATATATATTTGTGTGTGTGTGTGTGTGTGTGTGTATGTGGGTATATACATGTACCTCTGGTGTATGTTTGTTTGGCAAAGAATTGAATGTAGAAAGTAGATACCCAGTCTTTAGAGAATGACTAAACAAATTATAGCATCTGATTCTAACAGATGATGAATATGAAGAATTCAGAGAAACACAAGAAAGGAAGATTTGTAGAATTTGATGCTAAATGAAGTTCATAGAACCAAGAAAATGATGTACTGAATATCTTTGATAATATAAACATAATAAATTATATGAACCTCAATGCTGTATAATTTTCAAGACTCAACTTTGTTCTACTGCAGTCATTCTTTAATTGAAGTGAGGATCTATGAGTATGGAATGTTGACTATACTTTCAGAGGTATCAGTCGTTTTTGTTTTTACCTTTTGTTTCTCCTTTTTTGGTCTTTTTTTTAAAAAGTGCTTTCCTATGCATATAGGTCATAATAAGTATGTATGAACATGATGTGTAAAAAAGAAAAGGCATTAATAATATTGTATATTGTTGATATGCTGTCCACCACATTGGTTGGAAAGAAAAGCAAATCAAACTGAATATGTCTTCTCACTGACCCAAGATAGGAATTTCCAGATGCCATCACAGCAGGGTTCAGAACTTTTCCTACTTCAAGGTGGTCAAAACCATGGTTTTTCACTAGTCACAATAATTTTTTTTTCAAACTGAAGAATGTAGCTGACAATTGCATGTTAATTTTTTTCTTGGTTCCAAGAAATTGACACATTCAAATAGAGCTTCAGTCATTATCCTTTATTTGTAGAGAGAACATCCATTATGGAATGAACGTTTTTATTTTCTTTTAAACCCTTGTACTTCGGTGTATTGTCTTATAGATGGAAGATTGGTAAGGGTGGGCAATGGGGGTCAAGTGACTTGCCCAGGGTCACACAGCTGGGAAGTGGCTGAGGCCGGGTTTGAACCTAGGACCTCCTGTCTCTAGGCCTGACTCTCACTCCACTGAGCTACCCAGCTGCCCCTGGAATGAACTTTTAAGAGTAATCTCAATATAATATTTTGAAATGCTTTTACATAACCCAAATCATATAATGCTAGTGTGAGAAGGCAGCTTGGAGATGATTTAATCTTACCCTTTCATTATATAAATGAAGAAATCAAGACCCAGATAGAAGGAATTTGTCAAAAGTCTTGTGGCTAGTTAATAAGTCCCAGTTCTAGGACTGGACTCTCTTTATTCCTGGCTCAGTATGTACTTTCTTTTTTTTTTAATTTTTTAAACATTTATTAATATTCATTTTTAACACGGTTACATGATTCATGCTCCTACTTTCCCCTTCACCCCCTGCTCTCCCCCCACCCATGGCCGATGCACATTTCCAATGGTTTTAACATGTGTCATTGATCAAAACATATTTCCAAATTCTTGATAGTTGCATTGGTGTGGTAGTTTCCAGTCCACATCCCCAATCATGTCCACCTCTACCCATGCGTTCAAGCAGTTGTTTTTCTTATGTGTTTCTTCTCCTGCAGTTCTTCCTCTGAATGTGGGTAGCGTTCTTTACCATAAATCCCTCAGAACATTCCTGTGTCATTGCATTGCTGCTTGTACATTACATTCGATTTTACCATAGTATATCAGTCTCTGTGTACAATGTTCTTCTGGCTCTACTCCTTTCACTCTGCATCAGTTCCTGGAGGTCTTTCCAGTTCACCTGGAACTCCTCCAGTTTATTATTCCTTTTAGCACAATAGTATTCCATCACCAAAATATACCACAGTTTATTCAGCCATTCCCAAATTGAAGGACATACCCTCCTTTTCCAGTTCTTTGCCACCACAAAAAGCGCGGCTATAAATATTTTTGTACAATTCTGTTTATCTATGATTTCTTTGGGGTACAACCCCAACAATGGTATGGCTGGATCAAAGGGCAGACATTCTTTTATAGCCCTTTGAGCATAGTTCCAAATTGCCAGCCAGAATGGTTGGATCAGTTCACAACTCTACCAGCAATGCATCAATGTCCCAATTTTGCCACATCCCCTCCAACATTCATTACTCTCCCCTTCTTTCATTTTAACCAATCTGCTAGGTGTGAGGTGATACCTCAGAGTTGTTTTGATTTGCATTTCTCTAATTATTAGAGATTTAGAACACTTTCTCATGTGCTTATTGATAATTTTGATTTCATTGCCTGAAAATTGCCTATTCATGTCTCTTGCCCATTTATCAATTGGGGAATGGCTTGATTTTTTTATACAATTGATTTAACTCCTTGTATATTTGAGTAATTAGACCCCTGTCAGAGTTTTTTGTTATAAAGATTTTTTTCCCAATTTGTTGTTTCCCTTCTGATTTTGGTTACATTGTTTTTGTTTCTACAAAAGCTTTTTAGCTTAATATAATCAAAACCATTTATTTTACATTTTGTGATTTTCTCTAACTCTTGCTTGGTTTTAACATCTTTCCTTTCCCAGGGATCTGACAGGTATACTATTTTGTGTTCACTTAACTTATTTATAGATATTCAAGTCATTCACCCATTCTGAATTTATCTTGGTGAGATGTTGATCTAAACCTAATCTCTCCCATATTGTTTTCCAAATTTCCCAGCAGTTTTTGTCAAATAGTGGATTCATGTCCCAAAAGTTGGGCTCTTCGGGTTTATTATACACTGTCTTGCTGACGTCATTAACCCCAAGTCTATTCCACTGATCCTTCCTTCCGTCTCTTAGCCAGTACCATATTGTTTTGATGATTGCTGCTTTATAGTATAGTTTAATATCTGGTACTGCTAGGCCCCCTTCCTTCACATTTTTCTTCATTATTTCCCTTGATATTCTTGATCTTTTGTTATTCCAAATGAAATTTGTTTTAGTTTTTCCTAATTCAGTAAAGAAGTTTTTTGGTAATTTGATAGGTATGGCACTAAATAGGTAAGTTAATTTGGGTAGAATGGTCGTTTTTATTATGTTAGCTCGTCCTACCCATGAGCAATTAATGGCTTTCCAATTGTTGAGATCCAGTTTTATTTGTTTGGAAAGTGTTTCGTAGTTGTTTTCGTATAATTGCTGTGTTTGTTTTGGTAAATAGATTCCCAAGTATTTTATATTGTCTAGGGTGATTTTAAATGTTGTTTCTCTTTCTACCTCTTGCTGCTCTAATGTGTTGGAAATATATAGAAATGCTGATGATTTATGTGCATTTATTTTGTATCCTGCAACTTTGCTAAAGTTGTTGATTATTGTAATGGGGATAATTTGAGGAAAGGTGTGTGGCACATGGGAATTTTGAAAGGAGGTTATCAGGGATTTGTTAGATAGTAAATCTAGGTTACAGGTAGGCTGGAATAAGGAGATTCAGGATATAATAGGGCTGAAGTCAGGAGTATAACACTGAAGGAATAAGATCTTTAGGGAGAGGGAGAATTAATCTAAACAGGCAAAGACAGCAGGGCTTATAGACCAGGACTCAGACTTAAACACAGACTGAGGGAAATAGACTAAACTGAAATTAACAACCGGCTTTAGTTAATTTCACAGGAAGGGACTTGTTTTGAAGTTACACCTTCCTTCAAGATGGATACCCTGGCTTCCCTTCAAGCCCAGAGTATGTTGATTCTTTCCCTCTTCTTCCCTCTCTTAATAACTAACTGACAAATTATACTAATAGGTCTGTTAAAACACAAAAGGGTTTATTATCTTTAAAGAATGATGTGTCAGGAAAGTGGATAGAGGAAGCCCTAACAGTTGTTCACAGGAACCTCAGGTGGGGGAAGGGAAGCAGAGATGGAGGCTGAGCAAGGACCTGCCTTAACTCTGTTTACAAGGTGCTCTTGATATCTAAAGGGAATAAATAATGACTGACTAATTTCTTTATATATAATACTATCAATTATAGTTAAACCCTTCACAGATTTGAACTCCTCTCTAATTTACTCTCCTTATTGACTTCACAGACATATAAGGTAAGGGAAGGAAGGTAGGAAATAATAAAGGAAATGAAAATACAAAGGGTTTCTCTAAACTAACAATTCTCAAATAAATATTTCAAAGCTAGGCTAAATTTCAATTCTACATATAGGTAATGAAGCAGCCAGCTGGCCTGAACCTCTCTCCACGAGCTTTCCAAACCACCCGACTTTCTCCCTTAAGATTACAAACCCCTAACTGATTTCAGAACTCAGCCAAAGCTTGAAAAAACTAACATGACCCCCTTTCTCTGTACTACATTATTTCTACCAGCTTCTTAGTTGATTTTCTAGGATTTTTTAAGTATACCATCATATCATCTGCAAAGAGTGATAGCTTAGTCTCCTCATTGCCTATTTTGATACCTTCAAATGTACTTTCAATTGTTATACATAATTTTCCACTCAGTTTTCCACAGTGATGGAATGAAGACAAGATTTGGGACATAATTTTATCTTTCCTATTTCTTCTATTTTCTATTAATTTTTATTTTTGCTCTAAAATTTATGCAAATAAAAGTTGATTAAGGAGTAGTTCCCAAGTCCTTTTGGATTTATCTACTCTCTTAAAATCAGTTTCATTTTTGTGCTATTATTCAGTATTTAACACTGCCTTTTTTGATGATGAGAGTTGTTTCTTCTATTTAGTCCACACATCTTTGGTCTTTCTAACACCTTATTTTTGACCTATTTTTCAATATAAAGTGCTACCTTGGTACTTGCCATTAATTTGTTCTAGAAGTTAAGTCGAGTACGAAAAAGGTCCAGTACCAAATGAATTTTTCCTATAGGGAATAATTTAAATTGAATTAATCCATTCCAGACACCAAGAAAACCCTGATTTTATAAGGATGTGCATTAGCAGAGTTGTATTTTACTAAATAAACATTAATAATGCATAGGCATAAATGAAAAACAATAATTAGACAGAATAAAATAATTTTAACTTAACTTTACCTGTATTGAGAGGAGTTCATAGCCTGAGGGTATGATGGGGAGGATGTTATTGTTTAGAAGAAGAGACCCCACAAAAAAAGGAACATAATATCTAGTGAGGCTGTTGCACCAGCCAGGGGAGTGCCTGGCGCCTGAAGTAGCTCCTGGGGCATGGAAGGCAGAATGTATCTGAGGGGAGGATTCTGGGGTCTGAGAGAGGGAGAGACAGGGTCTAGGGTATGAGAGAGGAAGAGAGGGAGGGGAGAAAAGATGGGGTTGCTTGAAGTTCCCTGAGGAGCTAGGGGGACAAAGACTTGTAGTAGCAGGGGTTGGGACAGGATCACACCTCTGGAGAATGGAGTTGAGTCCAGTAGGAAGAGCCGGAGCAGGTGTGCTGGGGGCTTCCACCTGGGTACTCCTGGTACTAATGGGAGTGGTGGTCTCGGGGTTCATGAGGAGACTGTAAATGTGGGTAATACTGGGGCCAAGTGACATTAATGAGGGCTAGGGGGCCTGGAAGGAAAGGGCCTCCAGTGAGCCCAAAGCATCTTTTTCTAGTGTTGGGAGCTTGACACTCCTCTACTGAATGACCCCCAGAGTAGTGAGTGATGGCAAAGGTTCTCATCTAACTCTTGTTCCTGGGCTTGGTTGGGGCACTTGTTTTCTCTGACTGGTGGGCTCCTTTGAGATTCAGAGGCTCTGAGAGGGGAGACTATTCCCCAGAAAAAAGGGGCAAAGTGTGAGGCTCCCTGGGAAGTTGGGTGCATTATAAAAAACCCTTGTGAGGATGCCTAGGGGTAGCAATCCCTGAAAACAAAGGAGAAAGAGTGGTGTGAGATATTCTGCACCCAGAACCAGTCCAGGGCTTCAAAACTGCCTCTTCTCTGCATCTACCCTCCAATTTGTTCTCTGTTTGGTGAATAAAACACAACTACATACAAAATGAGGAAGAGAAGCCTGGCCTGGGTTTCTGACTCCTCTGCTCCAGACTGGCATTAGCCTCTCCTCTGGCCTCTTGCTTTTAGGACTTTGATCCTCTCTGGGCTGCAGAACCTGGACGGCTTATGAGAGGGAAATTAGCAGGAGTCTGCCTCTGAGATGAGCAAAGAGTGGAAAGCCTGTTGTAACAGGGATGTCCCTCATGCCCTGAGCCAATTGAGGAGGAAAACTCTGACTTTTGAATTCAATAGAAAGAAATTTGGGGCACAGAAGAAACCATGAGACTGGATTGCCAAGCAAATTGAAGACTGTGATAATTTTTTCTTCTTGTCAAAATGCCTTGAATACCAAATTCATTGAATTCTAAAACTACCAAGGTTTGACTGTCCCATTAGGACATGATCAATCCTAATAGAACAAGTGGGCAAAGGAATTGAGACTGTAGGATAATGTAAAGATGAACTCTTTCTTCAAGGGACGGAAAGTATGAAGGGAGGAGAAAATAACCACAATAATCTGGGAAAGTACATAGGAGCGAAGAGATTGGAGATCAAAGTAAAGATGAAGAACAGGCAAAGGACTTCTATGCGATTAGGAAAAATGAAATGATTAAACTCTGAAGAGATTAAGGTATATTAGAATTAGAGAACATAGAAGCAGAAAACTTGTGGCTACTGGTATAGCCATCCTTGTCTGTAGCTGAGATTCATTGGAGGAGTAAATTTTTTTTGGATTTATCTTTTTCTTAAATTTTTCAAAAATTTATTAAATTAGAATATTTTTCCATGGTTACATGATTCATGTTTTTCCCTCCCCCCCCATTCCCCTCCTAGAGCTGATTAACAATTTTACTGGGTTTTACATGAATTGTTGTTCAAAACCTATTTCCATATTATTAATATTAGCAATAGTGATAATTTAAAGTCAACATCCCCAATCATATAACCATTAAACTATGCAATCAATTGTTTGTTTTTCTTCTGTGTTTCTACTCCCACAGTTCTTTTTCTGGATGTGAATAGTGTTCTTTCTCATAAGTCCCTCAGAATTTTTCTGGATCATTACATTTTGCTGCTATTAGAGAAGTCCATTTTGTTCGATTCTGCCACAGTGTATCAATGTTCACCTGGTTCTGCTCCTTTCACTCTGCATCAATTCCTGGGGGTCTTTCCAGTTCACATAGAAATCCTCCAATTCATTATTCCTTTCAGCACAATAATATTCACCATCATCAGATATCACAATTTGTTCAGCCATTCCACAGTTGATGGACATCCCCTCATTTTCTAGTTTTTTTCCTCACTACAAAGAGTGTAGCTATGAATATTTTTGTAAATGTATTTTTCCTTATCTCTTTGGGGTACAAACCCAGCAGTATTATGTCTGGATCAAAGGTCAGGCATTTTTTTTAAAGTCACAATCCCACCAACATTTATTATGTTCCTTTTCTGTCATATTGACCAATTTGTTAGGTGGGAGATGATAACTCAGAGTTGTTTTAATTTGCATTTCTCTAATTATGAGAGATTTAAATACTTTTTCATTATTGATAGTTTTGATTTCTTAATATGAAAACTACCTTTTCTTGTCCCTTACCATTTATCAATTTGTGAATGGCTTGATTTTTTGTACAGTTAATTTAGCTTCTGTTGCTAACTTCTTCCACCCTTCTATTAGATTAGTCTCCCCTGCCCTTGCATGTCTTTATGTAATATATATTTACCCTATTTTTCTCTTTTCTCATTTCTCTTAGCATTATATTCTTTTTTATGCCTATTTTTTATATATTTTTTGACATATCATCCTATACAGTTTGTCATTGTACCCTCTAAATATACTTCTTCTAGCTACCTCAATGATAATAATTTTTAAGAGTTACCAATATTATCTTTTCTTATAGGAATACAAATCATTTGAACTTATTGAGTCCCTTAAAATATCTTTTCCCCCTCTCTTAATTACCTCTTGGTGATTCTCTTGATTTCTGTATTTGAGAATCCAATTTTCTGTTTAAGTCTGGTCTTTTCATCAGGAATTGTTGGAAATCTTCTGTTTTATTAAATGACCATACTTTCCCCTGCAAGAATATAGTCAGTTTTGCTGGGTACTTGGTTCTTGATTGTAGACCCAATTCCCTTGCTTTCTGGAATATTATATTCCAAACCACCTGGTCCTTCAGTATGGATGTAACCAGGTCCTGTGTAATCTTGACTGTGGCTCTATTATATCTGAATTGTTTCTTTTAAGCAGAATGTAATATCTTTTCCTTGGTCTGGTAGTTCTTGAACTGGGTCATAACATTCCTGGGTATTGTCAATTGGGGATTAAATTCAGGAGGTAATTTGTGGATTCTTTTTTTTTTAAACAAAATTTTAGTATTTATTTTTTAGAAAAGTTTACATGGTTACATAATTCATGCTCTTACTTTCCCCTTCACCCCTCGAGCTCCCCCCTCCCCCATGGCTGATATGTATTTCCACGGGTTTTAACATGTGTCATTGATCAAGACCTATTTCCAAATTGTTGATAGTTGCATTGGTGTGGTAGTTTTGAGTCTACATCCCCAATCATGTCCGCATCAACCCATGTGTTCAAGCAGTTGTTTTCTTCTGTGTTTCCTCTCCTATAGTTCTTCCTTTGAATGTGGGTAGCATTCTTTTCCATCGGTCCCTTAGGATTGTTATGGATCATTGCATTGCTGCTAGTACAGAAGTCCATTACATTCGATTTTACCACAGTGTATTGGTCTCTGTGTAGAATGTTCTTTTGGCTCTGCTCCTTTTACTCTGCATCAATTCCTGGAGGTCTTTCCAGTTCACATGGAATTCCTCCAGTTTATTATGCCTTTTAGTGTTCCATCACCAGCATATACCACAGTTTGTTCAGCCAATCTGTTAGGTATGAGGTGATACCTCAGAGTTGTTTTGATTTGCATTTCTCTAATTATTAGAGATTTAGAACACTTTCTCATGTGCTTATTGATACTTTTGATTTCTTTATCTGAAATTGCCTATTCATGTCTCTTGCCTGTTTATCAAATGGGGAATGCCTTGAATTTTTATACAATTGGTTTAACTCCTTGTATATTTGAGTAATTAGACCTCTGTCAGAGTTTTTGTTATAAAGATTTTTTCACAATTTGTTGTTTTCCTTCTGATTTTGGCTACATTGTTTTTGTTTGTACAAATCTTTTTAGTTTGATATAATTAAAATCATTTATTTTACATTTTGTGATTTTCTCTAACTCTTGCTTGGTTTTAAAATCTTTCCTTTTCCAGAGATCTGACAAGTAAATTATTCTATGTTCACTTAACTTATTTATAGTTTCCCTCTTTATATTCAAATCATTCACCCATTCTGAATTTATCTTGGTGTAGGTGTGAGAATATTGACCTAAACCTTATCTCTCCCATATTGTTTTCCAAATTTCCCAGCAGTTTTTGTCAAATAGTGGATTGTTGTCCCAAAAGTTGGGCTCTTTGGGTTTGTCATACACTGTCTTGCTAATGTCACTTACCCCAAGTCTATTCCACTGATCCTTCCTTCCGTCTCTTAGCCAGTACCATACCGTTTAGATGAGTGCTGCTTTATAGTACAGTTTAATATCTGGTACTGCTAGGCCCCCTTCCTTCACATTTTTTTTCATTATTTCCCTTGATATTCTTGATCTTTTGTTATTCCAAATGAACTTTGTTATAGTTTTTCCTAATTCAGTAAAAAAGTTTTTTGGTAGTTAGATAGGTATGGTAAATAGGTAAATTAATTTGGGTAGAATGGTCATTTTTATTATGTTAGCTCGTCCTACCCATGAGCAATCAATATTTTTCCAATTGTTTAGATCTAGTTTTAATTGTTTGGAAAGTGTTTTGTAGTTGTTTATGTATAATTCCTATGTTTATTTTTGTAGGTAGATTCCCAAGTATTTTATATTGTCTAGGGTCATTTTAAATGGTGTTTTTCTTTCTACCTCTTGCTGCTGTGATGTGTTGGAAAATATACAAAAATGCTGATGATTTATGTTGTATCCTGCAATTTATTTTGTATCCTGCAACTTTGCTAAAGTTGTTGATTATTTCTACAAGCTTCTTAGTTGATTCTCTAGGTTTTTTTAGTAGACCATCATATCATCTGCAAAGAGTGATAGCTTAGTCTCCTCATTGCCTATTTTGAAACCTTCAATTTATTTTTCTTCTCTAATTGCTACTGCTAGTGTTTCTAGTACAATGTTAAATAATAGTGGAGATGATGGGCATCCTTGTTTCACTCTTGATCTTATTGGAAAGGCTTCTAATTTATCCCCATTGCATATGATGCTTGTTGATGGTTTTAGGTATATACTGTTTATTATTTTTGGGAACGGTGCTTCTTTTCCTATACTTTCCAGGGTTTTCAATAGGAATGGATGCTGTATTTTGTCAAAGGCTTTTTCAGCCTGTGGATTCTTTCAATCTTCACTTTACCCTCTTTTTATAGAATGTCAGGGCAGTTTTCTTGAATAATTTCCTGTAGAATGATGTCTATACTTTTACTTTTGTCATGGTTTTCTGGTAATTCAGTAATTCTTAAATTGTCTCTTCTGGATCTATCTTCCAGGTCTGTTGTTTTATCAATGATGTGTTTCACATTTTCCTCAATTTTTTCATTCTTTTGATTTTATTTTATAGACTCTTGCTGCTTCGTGAAGTCATTTGCTTCTAGTTGTTCAATTCTAATTGTTAGAGATTGATTTTCATCCCTGGATTTTTGGTCATCCTTCTCCTTCTGGTCTGATTTTCTTTGTAGGTCATCTTTCACTTTCTTTGCCTCATTTTCAAACTGGTGAGTTCTGACTTTTAAGACACTATTTTCTTGTTTTAGTTCATGTACCTCTGTTTCCAGATCACCTATTTTGCTTAAGTTCTTTTCCTAATTTTCTTCAGCCAGTAGATGCTAAAGTTAAAAGTGAGGGTGAGGAAGCTTAAGGTAGTTATCCTCATTCTCCTCTCTTCCTTTCTGCCAGTCATCTCCCTGCCAGCTGTCTGTTCAGAGCTCTGAGTTTCCCATGGTGTTACCATGATGGTACCAATGTGCTCTGTCAGGGATTTCAGTCAGTCAGATTCTTACTGCAAGTCTCTATTCAGTAAGTGGGGGAGGGGTGTTGGAGACTGATCTTCTCTGCCCTCTGAAGGTTTCTTTCCTGTACTATTGATAGACTAGAATAAGCCAGTCGAACTGATCTTCAGAATTGAGTGTACTCTGAGGCCAAAACTTCCCTAAGCATAGGCCCAAAATGGAGGAGTATAGCTGAAGGCTGCAACCAGGCTGCCCTCCTCTCTGTCCCCCTCCTCCAGCTCTCTCTGGGCCATCTGTGGTCAGAGCCCTGTGCTTCACATAGCATTTGTAGCAAGGTACTCCCTTTAGGCTGGAGCCCTCGCCTTGAGATGCCACTGACCACTGGAGTCTCAGCACAGTAGGGGGGGAGGAACCCTAGTTCCTTCCTTATTTCTTTTCCTCAATTCCAAGAATGTATTCTATGCATACCTTTTAAGTTGAATTGAGCAGGAGGGCCCCCAGCTCTGTTCTGTTTTTGTATTTGGTTTTATCTCTCTCAAAACTCTTTGTGATTGGTGTGGAAGGATTTTCACAGAGTAATCACTTTTGTTGTTTCTAAGCCACCATCTTGACTCTGCCTCTGGAGAGTCAGGTTTATCTTTGACAAATTTTTAAATCACTTAAATTTGATCTCAAAACAATTAGCTCCATGGGTTTTCTTTGGATGTCTGGAAGATATCCATAGGCAATACAATGTATTATTTTCATCAATAGCCAAGACTAGCCTCCATAAAGCTTGATTCCTTTCAGTTGCCACCCCAACAATTCAGATCCTCATTCTGTCCCTGATAGCTACTAGACTTCAAGATTCTCCTACCTTCCCTAGTCAAATCTGTGGGGAAATCTGGAGGAGTAAATTATTGGGATTTAGTCAATTAAAGAACCAGGAAGTTGGAGTATGAAAGAAAATTGAAGTTTTCTAGTATGAACTCAGGACATGATATAAAGATTGAGACTTTTATTCCAGAATTAAACTCTTTGAAAAAGAATATACAATTTCCTATGAATTAGTAGATAATTATTAACAGGATCTGGATTGGATGATAGGAGAGGTTGCTAATTAAAGGCAGAAGGAGAGCCTAAAAATGGCCATATGGAACAAAGTCTCTCACTTAACTGACCAGTGGATGAAGGAAAGGATTGGGAGTGGGGAAAGAGAAAATGAAGTACTACAAAGGATAGTCAGAAAGGCGGTATTATTAGTAAAATGCCATGTCTCAATGACTGTAGAGATAAAAATAAACAGAAATAGAATGGGAGGAGAGGAAGTTTTAGTTAATTGTGGAGCAAGTGTTTAGAGAACATAGTGGAAGGGGCAGTCAGATGGAGTTGGGTTGAGGTGGATGCGAATGAGGAAGAGTATTGCTAGTGAGAGGTAAGTAGGGAACTTTGTTCTTCATTACATAATAAATGGCTTCAAATAAGAATTGAGGCAAAGTATATAAGGGAAATGTATATTTGAAAAAAAGAAGATTGATTGTTCCTATGGCAAGAATGAAACTTTATAGGTAGACTACCTAGGTTATCCCTATGATGTCAATTACAAGTGAAGAAGGACACTAGAATGTTGGACAACACCCTCATATCCCCATGGTAAGCCTGTGGGATGACACAGACATAACTCATACAGAATGTATTGTGAATGGAGATGTTACCTTTGTTTCTAATGTCTATCTTATAAAACATTATGGTGATTGTTATTGTCTTTCAGTAAGAGCTCAGGCATTGTAACAGTAACTTTAAGAGTTAAGATGAGGGAGAAAAACATCCAAGCAGATGAGATCATGGACCCATTAGAGTAAGTGAGACTATCAGGTCTATCCATTCCTGAACTCTGTCCCCACATTAGTCTAATAGAAGTTTCTAGGACAGAGACTATAAAATTTTACTTTTGTATGCCCAGTGCCTAACACAGTAACTGACAGTGGCTTAATCAAAACTTTTGAATTGAATTGAAATCTGAATCTTTCCAAGATTTTATTTTATTATTTTTGTATTTTGACTATTTTTAGTTTTAATTATTCCCTAGTTTGTCTTAGCATCAACCAATAAATGAATAAAAATTTCCTTTTTTTCTACTTGTCCTGTGTGATCTTTTCTGAACTTTGTATGGCAAATAGTTCACTCCAAAAAAAACTTAAAAAATATATGCAGACTTTTTTTTTCTTTCCAGAGTATCCTTACCAGACAGCGACAAGAGTGATAAATACCCCTTGTTACAATTTTTCCCCTCATGAATGGGTGGTTGTTTCTTTCTACAGATTAAAATTAATCTCAAGGACAGTCCTTGGCTTTGCTTCCCCCTGTTCTTTTTAGAATGATGTAGAAACAACATGCTGGGAAGTATTTGAATGAAGTAGCTTTAAAAAAAATCAATTTTATTTTCAGTTCTGAATTTTCTTCCACCTGTTGAGAAGACAAGAAAAATAAAACCCATTATAGATATGTATAGTCATACATATCAAATTCATATATTAACCATGTCAAAAGAAAGAAGAGAAAGAATGAGAGAGAAAGAAAAAAGAAGGAAATGTGCTTCAGTCTTCACTTGTTCAGTCATACATGGGGTTTAGGACCAAGAACTGGGATTCAGTTCCTTTTCTGCTATAGTTATTTAGGATCATAGACAAAATGATTTAGAGTTATTTCTACATCTTCTAGTCCAACCCATGATTCTTTTTTTTATAGGAAACTGAGGTCTAATGGGATTAAGTGACTTATCCAAAGCAATATAAGTGGTGAAATGGTAGAACCAGAATTTGAAATGAGGTTGCGTGATAATACTTCCAGCACTTTCTCTACTATATTCTACATAAATGAAAGGTAAAGTGTTGTACTAGAAAGAGCAGGATTATTGAAGTCAAAGGAGCTATGTTTGTTCAAATTTTGTTCCTGTTATTTGTTACCTCTATGGCTTGGCAAGTCATTCAATTTTTTTCTCTTCTGTAAAATTAGAAAATTAGTCCTGGATGATCTTAAAATTCCAGTTCAATTCCAAAAATATGACCCTAGGACACATTCATTCAATAACTATTTTATGAAGTTTCTATTAAGGTATGTTGGCATAGTACAGGCCGATGGAGGAATAATATACATATTTAGATAACAATGAAATAAAATTTTACATGGAGAATATAAAAGAAATGTATGAAATTATAAGACCAAGATGGAAGGTTGCGATCATAACATTTTCACTCTTATGCAAAACCTGTGTAAGCTCATCATCATAAATACCATATTTCTTTTTTTCCCCTATGATCAATACAAAATGGCAAGTCAGATTACATTTATGTTAATGTTTGGTGTGTTTTCCAGGTGGAATAGTAGCTTTAGAGATGGATTTGACATGAAGAAAACATGAATTCAAATTCTGCCTTAGTCATTTTGTGACCTTAAACAGGTCATTAAGTCAGTCTTAGTTTTCTCATTTGAATAATAGAGATAATAATAACATCTAATTCACAGGGATATTGTGAGGCTCAGATGAGAAAATATGTATAAAGAACATCAAACTTCAATGTATTATAAAATTTGGGATATAATAATTAATATTTTATTATTGTTATTATGCTTGCTTTCATGTAGTGTGACAATGGGGAGGTCTACATGACAAGACAACTAATATATTCTTATTTCAACATCCTTGTGCAAAAGCTGAGACCTGAAGGAAACCAGAGAAACCAGTAGGGAAGATGAGATGGGAGAGAATTCTAGGCATCTGAACATGCAATTGTCATAATTTAGAACTAATTTGGGTTTCGAGCAAAGATATTTCTCAATAGTGAATAAATGAGTAATTCTAGGGCTCTTCCTTTTCTTTTTAAAAAATTAAAATCAAGTTATCCTATGAAGAACTTGAGATGAAAGGACCAGTCCAGAGAAATAATTGTCTATTTCTTATAATATTATACCAATCTATTCATCTTCTGGAAAATCTGTATTAAAGCAATATATCAGCAAAGAGCAAAATCAACAATCCCTATATTCATGCAATTAATGATCATGGGAGAATGTGAAGTTTCCTTATTTCTCTGTGGCCTTCTTCCCCTGCTGGAATGAGAAATGTTAACTGCATTGTGCTCTAATGAGCCATGCCCAAACTACTGTTTTCTGGTTCACTGTTTATTTGATTTCTTTATTGTAATGAAAGTCAGATGGCCAGTGTTTACACTAGTAGTATGGTAGGGGATAAGGCTGGGAATCATTCTAATTAGCTGCAAGTGGATCTCAGATTTAACACAGAGGAAAGAACAAATTTTTAGAAACAATTTTGAATTGAAGTCCTCATTTATTTTCATTATGGTCAGCCAAAAAAGCAAGCTCATGTTTCCTGGATCTTTACCATTTTATAGCCCAGAAAATAGCATATTTGAAACCCTTCCTTGCCTGGGTGCTTCCTCCCAACCCTAAAGAATTGTTTGACATTCATATTCATGGGGATAATGAGTCACACCAACTCATATGCTTCAGCTCCATGATATGATAAAGACCAAAAGATGAGAACTAAAGCTTAGCTTAGTAAGGTTAACTGACATTAAGTTAACATTCTCTGGGTTTGTAGTATGCTCATATTGGAGACATCTAGTTGGCTGATCATTGTTGTTCAGACTTTCAATTTTATATTTATGTAGGATGACTCTTTATGTGAAAGATTCCTTAGTCAATGGAAAATGGCAACTCATCTGTGACTTCTAGTCTTAGACAGTTGTCTATGGGCAATGAGAGGTTAGATAATTTGACCATGGCTACACAGCTAGTATGTTAGATGCAAAACTTGGAAATTGTTTCTATCTTCAAGAGGCAATGCAGTGGTTGAAGAGTTATTAAAATGATCTAATTATATATACAGTGGTACCTTGACACACAAGCACCTTATGTCATGAGCAATTGAGATACGAGCAATCTAGATCTGGATTTTTTGCTTTCAGTCACAAGTGGATATTTGAATCATGAGATACAAATATTTTGAAGGAGAAAATTAAATATGAAGTGATTAATATATGTTAACTATTTTAAAATTTATGTTTTTCAGAAAAAGAACAGTGCAATTTTGAATCTATAATGGAAGCTTTTAAAAAATGATGACCATATTAAAGACTTTATGAAACTTATCTTTTATTACTTTTCCCATTTCCTTTAATTTGGAAATGAAAGTAGCCAAAGGCATGCCTCCCCCTTCTCACCCCTCCCATCCCAAAGATGTATCTCCAATATTTACATCAGGTAATTTAGCAAATAAACACAATAACTCTCATTTCATATCTTCAGGACCAAAGCTTCACCCCATCCCATTTTTCTTAACTATCTATGAAATGGGGATAATTAAATTCTTCATATCTCACCTCGTTGTGAGATGCAAAAGAGAAGATATGTTGAAGCATATTGTAAACATAAATGTACTGCATAGATAAAAACTCAGATAGATCTTTGATATTACAGCTCTGGAGTTCCCTCCAACAATGCAGATGACAAGTTGTCTCCAGCATCAGAGATGACAATCCATTCCAACTCTCATCCATAGTCTCACAAAATTTTTTTTCCAGAGGCTCCACCCCACATGCATTTTTTATTTTTTCTTTTAAACATTTTCCCATCCAAATGATTTTATACAATAACAGCAATGTTGTAATGATGATCAACTTTGAAAAACTTGGCTAGTCTGATCAACACAAAGTACCAAGACAATTCCAAAGGACTCATCCTGAAAAAATACTATCTACTGCCAGAAAGAGAAGTGAGGAACTCTAAGTGCAAATTTAAGTAGAATTTTCTCACTTAACTTTTTTTTGCTTTTTTTGAAATATGGCTAATATGGAAATGTTTTTCATGATTTCATATGTGTAATTGATATTATAGTGCTTGCCTTTTCAATGGGTATAGTAAGGGGTAGGAGGGAGGGAGAAAATTTGGAAGTCAAATTATAAAGGAATATTAAAATAAATAGCACATTAAATATTGTGAAAAAATAAAACTAAAATGGACTTTCTCCTATTGTCCAGAGGCCATCAGTTAAAAATTCTGGTATCCATCTGTCAATGACAAGACAAGTTCATCTTCTCTTCCTATCATATATTTCCCTGATGATGATGTTTGCTCCTTTTCTTTTTTGGAGTATCTCGGTGGTTATATGTTGCAGCCTGCCTCTCTGTGTTCTGATATTTATGTGATATTTATCCATAGTTCTTTGGATGCACTGGTGGTCTACTTCTTTTGTTATATAGTAATACTGTAAAAAACTCTAGTTTTGATAGAAAATAGGTCTTTGCTTTCATGAAAAGATAAAAATTATAAGAGATTTATATTTTCTCCAAAGATATTCAACGCCTTCTGATCCTCCTGTTTGACTCTGGGATTAGCTCATTGTCCATCTATCTGCATTTTCCCTCCTAGATTTACATATTGTTGAACAAGTTCTACAGGGTGATCTTCCAAAAGCATGTTGAAATATGAACAACAGACATCCATCTACATGGTCTTTCCTGTCTGAATAGACAGGCCAAACTCCTTTAAATGATTCCAAATGTTTACCAGGAGGCTCCAAAATTTCCTGGGATTTAATACAATCAGCACAATGTCATACTCAAACAGGAGCATCTGAAATTCTCTTCATTTATAAGAAATCCTCTTTGACTTGGATTATTTGATGAATCTCCTTCATCACAGTGGTGAATACTTTTGGTGAGCACATACCTCCTTTTATGCCTTGCCTAATGTTTATTAAGAGTATAATATAACAAAATGTTATTTCAGTTATATCTTCAAAGGAATTGTGAATTATTTAATTGTATGGAGGTGAGACACCTTGCAAGAAAGAAAAAAGTTAAGCATCAAAATTTTCCCTACCAAATCAAAAACTTTTCTATAGTCAAAAAACAAATAAATTGGCATTTTATAACCTTTACATTTTTAATTGTCATACTATAAAAATCTGGTTCGTTGTTGAAAATAGCGTTTAGAAATGTTTGCTCCCTACTAACACTACACTTATAACAGATACTCTAGATTTGTAAATAGATGATTTTTATAATGATACTATGTAGATGAGAGAAGACATATAAGTTGATAGTCATTGCTTTACATCACCATTTTTATTAATATTGTTAAGAAGAAATGAGATTTTGTCATGCTTTCTGTATCTTTCCTTACTTCAAATACCATATATGTTGGACCCTCAATGCCCTCAAAATTGTGTTTACTTAAGCACAGACTTTTTTCCTCTCTATTTGCTTCAGAACAGCTGCTTTTCCCATCTTCTTTCTCTTCAGTGCCATTTCTATTTCCTATAAAAGCACATCTGGTACTGTGATGGTGTGTAGTGCTATGTGTGGTGGTTCCATTGTCCTTGATGGAGAAAACAGTTTGATAAAATAGCTTTTTTGCTAGTTTTTCTTTTTTTTTTTTTCTGTTTGTAGCCCTATTTTCATTCTTGAACTATGCAGCCATTTAGATCACCAGGAATTTTCCATATCTTTTCTTCCTGGGTCCTTATGTCATTTTTAAAAATTTCAAGCCTCTGTAGTGTTTTTTTTAAAGTAAAATTTATTTTTTGTGATAGGTTGACTCCTATTACCTTGAAAATTTGACATCATCATCATCTTTATCATTCTTTACTGAAGTCCCTCTTTGAGGCCTAATTATGATATCCTTGGTGGTATCCATAGTATTTTAAGGTGACCTTGGTTCTGGAAGTTTAGGCACAATCTGTGGCAGGTCCTACCAAACTGGAAAAAATGGAATAAGGGCCCAGTTGTAAAATGTAAATCCATTACTTGAAGATCATTTTACTTATGTTTAGAGAATGGTAGCACTAAATTGTTTGTAGTGATTAATGTTTTAGGCATACCAGCTCTCAAAGAAAATATATTGAATCTATGGAGTGATTAAGAACTGCATTCATGGAAGGAGTACCAAAAGCAATGTATAATAAATCTTTGAGTTATTGAAGCATTTTGTTGTTTTGTTTGTTATGATTGTTATTGTTATTATTGTTTTCTTCTAACTTAGTAACTTTTCGACACTATGAAAAGTTTAGGACTAGCAGTGAACTTTATAAAAATATAATATGATGAAAAATTGGGGTATACATACTATGGTAATATAGTAGAGAGCAGCTTCAAAATCAATAAGATCTGAGTTCAGGTACTTTCTCTGAGACAAGTTGAGTTCTTGAACCTGGGACCCAAACAACTATCTTAAAACATAACTTTCAGAGTAAGTGCCAATATGCATTGGTAGGAGTTTTTTGGTTCCAAGGAAGCGTTCCCTAATGAATTTTTTTAATTATTAGGGAGAATATATTTCTTTGTATCTCGTGCAGTTACAACTTCCATTTATAAAGATCAGAGCCATACTATTTATTTTCCTCCTATTTGATTACTTGTAATTTCCATAAATTCTTCTGTAAGAGGATCTATCTTACTCATTGGAAGGATTTCAATGGCTCTTTCAATATTTCTTGTACATAAATGAATCAACCAGCGTCTCCATTTATTTATGCCTTACTCTAATTACATGTCTTTCCCTCCTTATTTTCTAGTCATACATTTCCTTGATATCTTTGATGTTATTTTCTTTTTTCTGGTCATACATTTCCTTTATGTCTGATAACAATTTTCTTTTTTCCTCCTTAATTAATAAGCACAAAAAAATCCAACATACAAAGAACAAAAAATAACATTAAGAGGATTATAACCGTAATCATAAATTTGTAACGTACAATATGTTTTGCTTTTAAAGTATCTATTATTATTGATTTGAAAGTAAAATATTAGGAGAATCAGAAAGTGTTAAACTTGGTAATCTAGCCTTCAATAAACCTAAAAGTATGTTTTACTTAGGAAGTATACTTCTATTTGAGAGGGAAAAGTGACATATGGAAAGCAATTTGAAAATAATATTTAATCCAACCTTTTACCCAGTATTCCAAAATAAGCTTAAAATGGATAATGAACTGAATATTAGAAGTCATAATATTAGAAAATTTAGATGACTGCTAAATCAGGCATTTTCCCCAGACATGTCTAGGAGATGAAATTTTAACCAACTCAAAGACAAAAGGATTCAGGAAAGATAAAATACGTGATTTTGACAAGATGAAATCAGGGGAAAAAATCATAAATTAAAATTAACCCAAGTATAAGAATGGAAGTGATGAGTTGGGAAAAAATCCAAAAAACTTTTAATCAGAATTCTTTTGGATCATCTTCAGAAATATATAATGAGAAACTCTTAAGAGTTGGAAGGAATCTCAAATGCTGTTTTGTCCAATCCATACTTAACAATAATTTTTAGTCTATTTTTGACAAATGTTTATTCTGATTCTGTTTGAAGCCATTCAGTGAAGCATATTGAATACAAATTTGCTTAAACGTCTTGAGAATATTAAACTTAGGAGATAAATATAGAAATGGGGAAGAAGCATTTTAGCGTGATTATGTATATATTATGTTTCATATATATATCTATATATATGTATGTGTGTGTGCATATATATATATATATATTCATTTACTGGAACTGAGATTAAGAAGCTGAGATTAATGAAGACTTGTCCAAGGGAAAGAGGGTAGAAAGGCCAGAGCAGAGACCTAAGGACTGAATTCATCTAAGAAAACACAGATTTAGTAGAAAAATCATAGCATCATAGTATTTGAGAGATTTAGATCTGGAGACTTTTGAGATTTTTCTTTACTTCACAAATTCTTCATTCTCAAATGAGGAAACTAAATCCCAGAGAGATGAAATTATCCAAGAACCCTGAAGTATTAAGTGGCAGATAAGGGATTTTTATCCAGGTCTTGTAAGAATAGTCAACAAGTTAATAAATATTTCAAAAGCTCTTTCTATGTGCCAGGCACAACATTAAGGGTTGGGAATCCAAATATGCAGAAGAAAGATAGTACTTGCCTTCAAAAAATTTACACTCTAATGGGGGGAAGACAACACACAAAAGAAAGCTGAAAGGAGATGGGGTTTGGGGGGAGTGGGGAAGAAGATAGGGGAGCAAGCTCCTAGGAAATAAAGAGATGACTGGGTCCTGAAAGCCTTCGTTAAGGGAAGGCTTAGGGAGAACTTCTTTGCTCCAATTTCCAGACCTCCAATAAGATGAACATAGAGTGTTCTGGATACTGATGGTATATGTGTACTACTAGTGATGAAATTTCCTGGGGATGGTGGAGTCCAGTCCAAGGGGTTCAAGTTGTAGGGAAGTGAAGGGAGAGAAATCAACATGTCTGTTGGTATTTATCCTCATATACTTATATATGTACTTGTTTCCCTAGGTAGGGATTATTTCATTCTTTATATTTATATTCCCTGTTCATAGAACAATGCTTGGCACATAATAACAATAGCTGCTTGTTGTTTGCTTATTTTTAACCAGGGTTAAAGACATCAAAGTAATTTCAAGAAACAGGGATTGATCAGTGATACTCAAGAGTTCCTTTAATATCAAGTAAAATAAGAACTAGAAAAATCTAATGGGGTTTGGTGCATGGGGCAGCAGGGAGGGAGGTTATTAGTACTCACCGAAAAAAAAATTCATCACTGTGATGAGGATGGAGGGAATACTTAGTCTTCATTGATTCTGAGGAATGAGAATGAAAAAAAAAGATAAACTCAATGAAAAGAATCTACCCTAAAGTACAAGAAAAAGATTAAAACAAAGTTTTTTCTGTTCGTCATGTGAAAATATATTGTTCTTTAAAAGTAGGGGAGTACCTGAATTGTAACATCAGCTTTATAAGGGACTAGCTTGTGATGCATCTGGTGGGAAGTTCAGAGGAGTGCAGTGTTCATTAGGCCAAGGTCACAGATTTATTCCAAAGTTAGGACAATTGGTTCTGTGCCTGAACCACTAAATAGCCTCTCTTCAGCTATCATACTAATGAACCCTGTTGGTCACACTGGGACAGTGCAGAAGGGTGGATTGTTGAACTGAACACTTCACTACCAATGAGTGGGAAAAATGACGTGTCTGTCTCTTACTAGTGATTAATTTTTAACACCATCTTAGAATATGAAAGCATAAAAATGAGGAAAAATACTGGACTCTAGATGAGTCAGTAGGCATAGTTCTGTTTTGGCCACTAATCAATTATGTGTTTTAATAAGCTACTTCTTCTTTACTGGTCTCAAATTATTCATCAGTAAAATAAGGTCAAATTAGGATGATCTATTGGGTCACTAATAATTTTAATGTCCTATGAGTCTCTATTCTCTTTTCCTCCAGGATCTTATCAGTGTATCATGAATTATTATAACAGCTGTAGAAATCTACCAACTCCTCCACAGACAGAGTTGTGGGGTGGCAGAGAGGATGAAAAGGGGGAACAGGGAGATACGATATTAGTAGATAAGTATAAAAATAATATGTTCTCAGACTGTGTGAAGGGCCAGGATGATTCAGCTCACTTCTGTCACCAATTCTTGAGGAAGAGTGGATTTTTAATCCTTGCTAAAATTCAGAACTAACAATCAGTGGCTCAGGCATCTGAAATGTTCCCTATGACCAAATGTCCTCTTTTTATGAGTATTAAATGGCAGTTTTAAAAAATATCATTGTTATTCACTTGTACTCACAAGACCTTCATGAAGTTGAGACCGGTTGAGAACCTCATTTCCTGGTGTGAATGTCATAAGAAATGTTTGGAAATATATGCTTTTAGTTTGTAGTTTGAATCTCATATGTGAGCTGTCACCCCTTTTAAAATATCCCGTATGAACTGAAAAATTTTACTCTAACACTTGATCATAGGCAAAAACTAAGACAAGCTCCTCCAAATTTCATGATAGTTACCTTGAAATTAGCTAGAAAAAATAATTTCCCTTATTTGCAGAATGTATTGTTTTCACTGGTGATATTGAATGGATCTGTTTACATGAAAAACCCTCATTCTCCAATCTCAGAAGTAAATAAAAAAGATTCAGTTACTTGGATGAAAAATAGTTTCCTCTTTCAGTGACTGATGGTGTTTTAATCTGAAGGACAAGCGGAAAATATAATGGAGTCTCCAAGGATACTATTTTCTGAGGCAGCTAGGTGGTGCAGTAAGTATGAGTCTTGACATCTTGAAGTCATAAAGACCTGAGTTCAAGTTCTACCTGAGATACTTAGTAGCTGTGTGGCTGTACTTAAACTGTCTTGATCTCAGTTTCTCCATCTGTAAAATTGGAAAGATAAATAGTAGTATCTACCTCACAAGGTTTTTGTGAGGACTGAATGAGATAACATATTACAAACATTAAAGTGCTATTAGAGAAATAGTAGTTGGTATTATTAATGTTGAAAGCTATTGATGCCATTTTATGATAAGATATTTATTTACAAATCTTTTTAAAGTTCTTTTATAATTGAAAAAAAATTTTCACCTTAGGAGCCTAGGGAACCTTGTAAGGAAAAGAGGAAATTATTTCAAACTTAGCCAATATTTTTAAACTTTTTATTAAAATGCTGTACTTACCCTGTCCCTTCTTCTGGCAGGTATCCACTTGACTTGTTGGTTATTTAGGGTGGCACTAGAATGAACTGCAAAGTATTGATAAGCTTAATTATTACAAAAAATAAAATAAAATAAACAAGATTATTGAGTGAGTACCAAGCACTTGTAGACTATGCCTTTAAGATTTGGCTTGAGATTGAGCCAGGAAGATTTTAAAATTCAGCAGTAGTAGCTGGTCAGAGGGTTGTTCTCGTATCATTGCCAGCAAAAACTCCAAATGAAAGATCTAATTTATCACATGTTGGGGTTGAAAGCCCATGTTCAAGGTACCAAAAGCACTCACTGGTTGGCTTTCAAAAAAAAGTCTGGAGGAATCCCGGACTTCAACAGTGGCAAGAATTCCAATTTACTATTATGAGCAGTCAGAGTGAGTACAGAAAGGAATGTCTCTGCTCCCTCATCTCCTCCCTATACTCACACACACATGCAAAAAATTTACAAATGATTCATTCATATCTGTGCATTACCACTTTCCTCTCTTCCTTAAGGGAAAAAAAGTCTAGTTTTTGGTGGTTCAGTCCCAAAATGCAGAGCAAATGTTAAGGTAATCCCCAAACCAGGAACTTAATTTAGAGAAGTTAATTGAGTGGATTCGATCCAGTTAAATTCCCCAAGTGTTTATAAAGCTTTGCTATTTATCAGGCACTATACTTCAAATAAAAAAAAGAAGAAGGAAGATAACAGAGACAGAACTAAAACAATCCTTTCCCTCACAAAGTTTATATTCTATTAAATCAGTCAATTAACTAACAAGTATTTGTGAAGTTTATTTTTGACAGGAATAGTGCTGGGTTTTAGGAAATGAAAGAACAGAAGACAGAATAATTCTCATTACTCTCAAAGAAGACAAAGAATAATTTTGGATTCAAAGAAACGACAAGCTTTAGGCAAAAGTCTAATGTGTGGACCTTGATATTCCCAAGTCCTTTTGGTTTGCTTATCAGGGAGCTTCATGGTACTTAGGAAGTAGAATAAGTTGCCTCTGAAGTCCTTTACAGCTCTGCTGAGAAATGTGGATGACACCTCTATAACATCACCCTTCTTTGATATAACTTTTATCACAGTGGGCTTTGATATTGTGGTCTCCATCAGGCCCCTGAAAAGTGGGGTTAGGGAGGGAAGCTCCCTAAATGGGATCTGAAAAATCCAATTCTGTGAATAGAAGAGTCACAAACCAATTGAGCTGCAGCAATAGAGAATCGAAAGCCAAATCCTGGACTTGGGTTGCTACAACAGAATTAGGCGATAAAGCAGGTCTCTTGCGTTACTGTCATAGCCAAAATTCAGAGCTTTCAAGTCAAAGAAACATATTTATGGTGCCACTTCTGAGTTATGCAACTCAGAACACATAATATGCATGCTCATGAGCTTCTACTCAGAGCACCCAAGTAAAAATTAGCCAATAGATTCAATTAGACTTCTGAAAAGGCTTTTACTCAAATGGTATAGCAAGAATAGTAGTAATAAAATATTTGCATTATAAACCTGAAACACACTGTTGCACAAATATATATATATATATATATATATATATATATATATATATATATGTATATATATATATATATACATATATATATACCAGTCATGGGGAGAATGAAGAAAATTAGAGGCAAATATTTATGACACATTGGTGGCAATGGCAACTCACAACACCTGATAGTATGGTGATTAGATATATTTTCTCTATTCAGTCTTTCCACGGCTCCCTTTAAATAGAATGTCTCTGATGAGGAAATGGCTCAGCTATGTTCTCAACTCCTCCTCATCTTCACAGAACCACTCTTCTCTTTGCTTCCAAAGCTTATAATCCTTGAAACTGGTTTCTCATTTGGATGTATCTCTGTTTCTATATGTTTCTAGAGCAGGAGCTCTTAATCTTTTCAGATCATGGACCCCTTCAGCAACCTGTTGAAGTCTATAGACCCCTTCTTAGAATAACATCTTAAAATTTATAAAGGAATACACAGGATTACAAAAGAAAGATATATTAAAATAGCTCTTGAAATACTAAAACAATTAAAGCCACAAAATTATTTCCAGATTAATAATCTTATTTTAGAATATGTGCCTCTGCTCCCCATTGGAGACAGTGTCTCCTATTCAAACTTTAGCTAACATACTAATCTACAAGGCCTATGTGGATGAGGGAAGAAAAAAATTCCCTACTTCGTCTGTTTCCTAATATGCCGGCTAGTGACTGTTCCCAATTAGTAATTATTTTCACTCCCACCAAAAAATACTTCTGAAGAGAGCAGGATTTGAACTGAGACTGGAAGGAATACAAGGAAGCTAAGAGTCTGAGGTAAGGGAGAAGAGCACTCTAGGAGGGAAGAACAACCAATGCAAATACATGGTATGAGAAGAGGGAGTATGTTGTGTGACAAACATCATGTAAATTAATTTACTTAGAACATAGAAAGCATGTAGAACAATAAGTACAGACTAGAAAGGTAGGAAGGGTTCAATATGAAAGGTTTTAAAATCTAAACAGAAAGATAGATAGGTAGATAGATAGAGAGATAGAGAGATTGGAAGACAGATAGATTTTAAAAACTTTGATCCTGAAACTAATAGGGAACCACTGGTTTTGGCTGAGTAGAGAAATGTACGGTTAGAGGTATGTTTTAGATAAATCATTTTGGAAACTAGAGTAGAAGATGTACTTATTTAAAGAGAGATTTGGGGTAGGGAGTCCAACAATAAAACTATTAAAATCATCCAGGCAACTGATGATGAGGGACCAAACTAAAATGTGTTAATGAAGAAAAGGGGGCTCATATGAAAGATATAAAAGTTAAAATGACCTGATTTGAAAAAAGAATTGAATACATGGACTGAATTTGAGTTATTGGTCTCTAAGATCAAGCAGAAGGTCTACCTCCTCTGAGATTGAAGTGAAAATGAGATACTTGAGTATAGTGTCAGAGTAACATCACATGAGATTAAAGGAGAAAGAAAGAACTCTTTAAGAAAAATTTCAACTATTTTGGCGAAGTATGAGGCAAAATCTTAAGAGAGAGAGAATGGAAAGAGACAGCATCATAGGGGGCTGTGGAGAGAAGAAAACATTTTGATGGTCATTGGGATGAGTTGGATAGGGACTCAATAGAAAATTAGAAATCTTCCTCTTATGAAGACTCAGACAAGATTTTATTACAAAAATTTATCATGGGTCCTAATCAGGAAAGTTCCATGAATTTATTCAACTGCTTTAAGTTTTATGTTTATAGGAGCAAAAGAGGCAAAAATTGTTTTGGTGACTGCTTCTGTAGTCTACCATGACAGAAGCCCAGGGATGCTACATTTTACCTCTCTCCTAGGACCCTCTGGAGGATACCTTTAAGGAGTTGGTGTCTCTCATTTGTCATTGGCTCCAGTTCCCACCAATTATGTTCTTCCAATTTTAGGGGCTACAACTATCCTAATTTCATTTAACTACTTGATTGTCAGAAAGGAATATTTACTTCAAAGTAATGTAGAGAATAAAGATTTCCCTCCCCAAACCTTAGGAGAGCAATTGCTCCTGAACTTCCCCTTTGTCTAGGGAAGGAAGGGGGTTTAGGTTAACAATATAACTCCATATTCATAGATCATTAATCTCACCAATGGCAAGTCCAATAGCACCCCTTTTTATCGGTACCCTGGCTTCTAAAGGCTTCTCTGCTGGACTAGTTATGGCATGCAGCCTGAAATTCTGAACTATGGCTCAAACTCCTGATCTAAGAACTCACTTCTGCACCTAGAATGAAAAAAAAAAGATGAATGAAACAAACATCTCAAGTATATTTCTTGGGTACATAGTCTAAAGGAAAAGGGAAGATGGCCTTCAGACCCTTCCCCAGATTATTGTGTTAGGTCCCTGCCATGAATTAGAGACCTTTATCCCCATGTACCAAAAGAAATAGAGACAGATTGTGCCTCTAGCAAGTAGATTTAAAGGCATAGGAAGTTTTGGTTATGTAGTCAATGGAAAAAGACCGCCCTGAACCATGCAGTAAGTCATTGAAGAATGTAGTTACCTATCTCAGCCCTCTTTTCTCCCAAATTCAGCTCCCTAGCTATTCCCTCATGGTTTTTTTCCATCTTAGATGATCTGGGCATGTGCCAAACACACATTACATATTCTTTTAAAGTCTTATTATCAATAAAATATTTATTGCTTTTTATGTTTCATGAGTACCTCATTGCATTCTTTTTGGATGGGCCTAGAACACTCAAAAAATGAGGTTATAAGATATATAAAGCTGGGGACAGTTTGCATTATATCTGGTCTAGTATTTTGAATGCAACAGTAATAGCAGGGAATTTTTTTTTACAAAGCCATTCATGATGCTAACCTCAAAAGATTAAAAATGAATTCCAAAGTACCTCAATAGCCTGGATCTAACATCCAAGAATTTATTGAAGTCCTTGAATCAATTAATTCTAAAAAGATTAAAATATAAAATTCATATTTTAAGCCTTCTACATCTGTTGGGGTTAATATGTTCCATATACTTAATATCCATTCAATAATGTGGTATTTGTTCCAAAACTAACCACTTGCAGCTTTAAGGGGTATCATTTCATTAAAGTATACTAAGATTTTTGAAAAAAAAATGCCCATGCTATCTGCGCCTCTTTTGACTAAAAGCGGGTTTTAATAATAAAATTAATAACTTATTTTTATATAATGCAATATGATTTCTGAAACCCTCACCTTATAGAAGCTCTATTCAGCTCAAAATAGAAAGCATTTATTAAGTGCCTACTATGTCAGGTGTTGTGCTAAGGATTGAAGATGAAAAAGAAAAGCAAAAGTCAATCCCTGTTCTCAAGGAATTTGGCTTAATGGGAGAGAGAAAATGCAAACAAAACTATATACTAGATGAAATGACAATAATTAACAGAGGAAAGGCACTAGAATTAAGGAGAGTCTGGAAAGTCTTCTTATAGAAAGTGGGATTTTAACTAGAACTTGAAAGAATCCAAGGAAACCAGAAGGTGAAAATGAGAAGGAAAGAATATTTTAAGTCATGGTGAACAGTGTAAAGGTTGGAGTCAAGGGATAAAGTGTCTTATACAAGAAATAGTAAAGAGGCCAATGTCACTGGATAGTAAAGCATCTACAGGAGAGCACAATATAAGACTAGAAAAGTAGAGAGGGCCCAAGTTATGAAGGTCTATAATAGCCAAACATGAAATTTTATATTTGATTCGGAAGGCATTAAAGAGGAACTGGAGTTTATCGAGTGACCATGGTTATGGTGGGGAAGTATAGAGGGGAAAAGATTGATATAAGCAGATGGTTATACTGCAATTTTCTCTTAAAAGGAAGTTTTGGAGTTCAAAACTGCCTTCTACAACCTGATTTTCTTAAGTCTGTATAATTTATTTTTCTGCTATCATATGGTGTTTATATTATATTTATATTAGTTGAAAAGTTATTCAATATACTCACAATAATGGAAAATCTCTGATTAGAAGAATTTGCAATGTTAGCTCTCTTCCCTAATTTAGATTTTGTATAATTTTAGTCAAGTACTACCTTCATCCTTTCCCCTTTATTTGACAAAGATTAAACTTACAGTGATATCCTCAATTTTAAAACAATTTTAAACTTTGGTAGCTTTAAGTTTCTATATGATCTTTGAGAAAATCTGCCTTTAAGACTAACTTCTGGTTTGCTTATATATGAAGCAAAATCATGATACAGAAAAAAGAAGCAAAATGGGAATATAATGCTTATTAGTGGATAGGCATAGGGAGGGGAAATTTGAGGCAAAGTAAACTTTTGGGAAATTCATTAAATCTTAGAAGAGGCACTTACAATGGCATCTATTTTCATTATGAATTGTTTGTTGTATGATGCTTACAATGCTTAATTTCTCTCTGTTGGAGTTTAGTTATCTGTCTCTTTCTATCACTGTCCCTCGTCTCAGGGTTTCTATTTCTCTGTTCCTGTCTCTTCCTCACTGTCTGCTACTCTCTGTCTCTTGGCCCATCACTATCTTCTCTCTCCTCTTCTTCCTCCCTTCTCTTCCCTCCCTCCCTTCTTTCCTATCTTCATTTCTCTCAGTAACCCTGCTCTCTAAGCTCGGATTATTTAATCCTGGGTGGTTCTGAAGATGTCATCTCCCATCTCCTCAACTGTTGCTGTTTATCTTAAGCAGTCTCAGTCCCTTCCACTCAGTTTGTTTTTTCTCAGATAGTATGCATTTTATTTTTTTCAAATTCTCGGGTATTGCTCAAGTCCTCTGTCAGTCTCAAAGAATAGGATAGTCCAGTGGTCAAAAAGCAAAATTTGTCCTTTGCACGACAATCTCATAGTGTCTATAATTTCTCAATCCTCTTCTACCTCTTGGTATTACTTGATTTTAGAAGCACTGACTTAGTAATATAGTGAGTTCATAGTTGTTTGTGGACCAGAGGTCCACAAAAAGAAGTTTGTGGAATTCTCTTCAGAAGAAAGGTCAGTTCTTGGTGTTCAGTTAAGCTGAAGGGTCCAGACTGAATATAGCCTATTACCACAGTGAAATATCTGCTTAAGTTGATGAGGAGTGACAATAATGTTCCATTCTGGAACCATATTCACAGAGCAGACATTTTCAATAAGAAGTACCCACATACTTATGCCCACATACCTGAAAATTAAGATTTTTTTATAGAAGACATTCTAAAGATCTAAAGTTTGAGGAAGGGTGGTAGTGAGGTAGAACACATAGAATAGAATTTTATTTGTCTTGAGATTTTTCAGGAAATGGAAAATAATAGCAAATCACACCCATCAATTTCCAGTAACATGAAACATTTAATTTCAGGCCAATGGGGGTTAAACCAAAAACTTTTCTTTCTTTCTTTTTTTCTTGGTTTGACATTTAGGCACACTGGGCTTTTAAGGGAAGCTAAACTTTTTCTTCCCTCCCTAATATGAGCTTGGTATTGGGTATTGTGGAACTAACTTGGTTCTGAATGACTATTTAGTTATCATAGGCCACGTGGCTGAGACAAGTATTTACTGCTACCAGGGTGTATGTGTCCGGGAAAAGGTTGGACATTTTCATGGTTTGTGAAAAGAAAACACCTCAAGCAGGAAAGGAAAGAGTGTTGAATTACAAGTTAAGAGAGATCAGCTTTCAAGCATTGCCTCTGACTCTGCTGGTTGTATGACCGTGGGCAAATCTTTTCAGCTCTCTGAAATTCAGTTTTTCATCTGCAAAATGGAGATAATAATATACTCTACTCAATGTTGTAATGAGAGAAATATAAAGGGGATAATAATAATAATGGGGATATGGAATATTTTGTCATTATTCAGTCATTTCAGTCATGTCTGATTCTTCATGACCCAATTTGGGGATTTCTTGGCAAAGAGACTGGATGGGTTTGACATTTCCTCCTCTAGCTCATTTTGCAGATGAGGAAACTGAGGCAAACAGTGCTAAACACTGTGCTCAGGGTCACACAGCTAGCAAGTGTTTGAGGACAAATATGAACTGAGAAAGATCAGTCTTCTTGACTTCAGGCCTAGCACTCTATCTACTTTGCCACCTAGCTAACCATGTAATATACAATATAAAATATAATTGGTCATATATGATATAATATATATTAATAACTTATCTAATATAATGTTATATCAATCTATATAAAAGAATATAGACAATTTATATATTATATAATATATGGAAGATAAATAGTGCAGTATGCATAATAAATTACAACATGTAATATAAATAAGGTTTCTATATATGATTCAAGTGGATGTTGATATACTATAATAAAATGGCATATTTAAGACTTTGAAAACCTTTGGAAATCTTCTTTAGTATTTTATTACAAAAATATTAATAGCTTCTTACTTGGCTCACACTCTGACTCACAGAACTAACTTACCTGCCCAGCTGCCTTATCAAACTAAATATGTCTCAACTTCTGGAGTTTCTATTTTGGATTGGTAAGTTCCTGGCATGTAGTAAGTGTTCAATAAATGCTTTATTTTAACTAATCTGGTAGCTTAGTGGTATTAGTAATGTCCATGGATAGAGTCCTGGATTTCAGAATAAGAAAAAAACTAAGTTTCTTGCTATTGATATTTTCTTTGTGAAAAATGGATGAATCATAGCACCACAGATTTGGTTCTAAAAGGGATTTAAGACTTCATTGCTCCACCATCATCCTTTTAGAAAAGAAGAAAGCAAAGTCTAGAGATTTTAGTGTACCTGTACAATACTGCATAGTAGTAAGTGGTAGAGCTGAATTTAAACCCAGAGACTCTCTTCAAATCTATGACTTTTTCCACTATACCACAGTGTTTCTAAGGAGCCTCAGACCACTCCACAGGACTTAACTACTGAGTCCCAGGAGATTCAGATCTTTGATGGTGAAGGCAATCTCAATGCTGATAGCTCTTTCGTGTATTACTAAGGGGATTTACTCATATCACTGTATTAAAGACTTATTATCATGTGGAACTTTGTTTTCCATTTGCTACGCAAATTGGCCCTGAAATATGCTCAGGCCACCAAAAAATGGAGGTAGCTATTCAGGAGACAGCAGGGACCTGCTTCTGGAAGATATCCTTTGTTCCTCTTCCAAATGGGTGGGAGAAGACACTCTCTTACTGACTGTACACTCAGAATGAAACGAGACTTTAAAACTGCCAGTTTGGAGGAGGTAGAATCAAGATAGTGGAGTGAGAGTCAGGATTTTTGCTCAGCTCACCCAATATATCTCCTCCACAACAATATAGAAAACTAGCCAGGATAAATTCTGATCGGGAAAGCCAAGAAAAAAAAATAGAGTGAATCATTTGCCCAGCCAAGGGAGGGAGGGAAGGAGAGAGAGAGAGAGAGAGAGAGAGAGAGAGAGAGAGAGAGAGAGAGAGAGAAATTGAGAAAGAGAGAGAGAAATTGAGAGAGAGAGAGAGATGTAGAGGGAGACAGAAAGAGAGAAAGAGACAGAGAGCCCTATGAACACTGCTGTAATAGGGAATGGCCAAAAGTATAGCCTAGCACAGAGTCAGTGGATATTAGCATTAGTGCAGATAACATTCTAGTACTCTGGGGTTTGAGGGTAAAGAGGCTAAGACTGAATATGAGGGCTGGAAGAGCCATGCAGAAAAAAAAAAAACCTCAGGGAACCACTGAACAAGCAATGGAAACAGAAATGAACTCTTGATGACATCTCTATTACCCATTACCCAGTTTCAGGTCACAGTCTCAGGGTAAAGAAGAATGACCATAAGCAAGAGAGGTTCTAGCTCTCTTTGAAACAATGAACATTTTCTAAAAACTTAGCTTTGTTTCTCTGAACTCAGTCACAAAGAGGAGGCTCAATTCTAAACTTTAGCCCTCTAAGTGAGCCTCTAGATCAGTGGTTCCCAAACTTTTTTGGCCTACTGCCCCCTTTCCAGAAAAAATATTACTTAGCCCCCTGGAAATTAATTTTTAAAATTTTAATAGCAATTAATAGGAAAGACAAATGCACCTGTGGCCATCACCCCCTCCCTGGATTGCTGCAGCACCCACCAGGGGGTGGTAGCACCCACTTTGGGAATCACTGCTCTAGTGGAATAACCAGAGCAGGAAACCAAGACCAAAGGGTAATCTAGCATTTCAGTGGCTTTGAACCTGAAGAACTTCCTATAAGACATACATTAACTGAGTCCAGCAGCAGTCTATTGAAATTGAAAAACACAATAAAACAGACCCCAAACTGGATTGGGAACTTGCAAATTAGGAGGTATGGGAGGAGGGCAGAGAACAAATCTCTCCCCAGATCATATCATACCACAAATGGAACTGATAAAATCCAAGATACAGAGTAGAAGTAGGGATTTGCCAGAGTACTTAAAAATTCCCCTACAAACAATATTAAATAACTCCTCAAAAATGAATTAGAGTGGCAGAACAACAATAACAACAAAATCCTAAGGACCAAATGTTGAAAATTAATATTGAATCATGATATCTTTTATAAAATAATTTCTCCTTTAGACTCCAAGATCAGTTTGATTTTAAGACTGAAGTAGTTTCTCCCCCAGGTCATGAAACTGGGTTGAGTTCTACCTTCTTTTATTTAAATCTTGAAAGCATAACATGATTTAAGGTAAGACTGAATAGCTATTTGACCCATGTGAGAGATTAGGCAATAAAATCAGCAAGCTCTAGTCACCATTTTGCAGGGAGGAAAAAGATCTATTCATATCCTTAATATCCATCTCTTCCTGTGACAAAGTAATGAGGAGGAGTTGGGCTTTCTAAGTCCACTTTCTTGGTGGTTATTTACCAATCAGAGATGTCTTGTGATGTTCAGGGGAGGAACTGATGGATGAGGTCATAAGGAGTATATATTGGCGTGCCCAGGAGGTTCTGGCCCAAGAGCTCTTTTGCTGAGCTCTTTTTTGACTCACTTTCTTGGGCTCTTCCTTTTTGCTAAGCTTATTCTCTTCAGTGCCATTTGGATTGTGGTCTGGCCAGTTTAGATTGTGTTGAATGATCTATTAATGGATTAACTTAAATTTAAGAAATAATGCATCTTGAGAATTTTGGTTGGTATACCTTAATGAAAAATACTATCCACCTTTAGAGAGAGAACTGATGAACTATGAGTATATATTGAAGCATCTACTTTTTACTTTATTTTTCTTGGTTTTGTCGTGTGTGTATGTTTCTATAGGACTAATAAAAAATGTTTTGCATGACTCACATGTATAATCAATATCATATTGCATCCCTTCTCTAGTGGTAGGAGAGGGATGGGCAGAAATGAAAGGGAATTTGGAACTTAAAAATTTTTTTAAGGATGCCAAAATTATTTTAAGTGTAATTAGAAAATATTTAACAAAATAAAATATTTTTAAAATAACATAAAATAGAATTCTAAAGATCCCTGGGCCTTTTCACATCTCACTATTGAGTCCTTAGAAATTCTAGGCCTTTCCATTTACCCTGCACTTGATCCCTCTTATATGTTTTATTGTTATCAATTAGAGTGTGAACACCATGAGAACAGAGACTCTAGTTTTCTATTTTCATAAAAATTGGCACATAGTATTTAATAAATGATTTTTTACTCAAAAATAAAATAAAGGTACTTAATTGTGACAACTTTTTTCTTCCAAGTGAAAAAAAATCATTTTTATCTACAACAGAGGAAACTTGTAGCCTCAAGAATCAGGTTTGGGGGTTTTGGTCTTTTTTGTTTGTCCTTTTCAATTCAAGCTCTGGTAACTATTTTCTAAATCCTGAGAGCTCGAATCATGGCAACAACAGAGGTAGTATCCAGGATAGACTTTGATGCTGGTCCAACAGGGAAAGCCTGAGATGCCATGGTGATTGGATATAAGACCAGAGAAGATTTAGAATTGGTGCTTCATAGAACTATATAAAAACTGAGTTAAATTTTGACAATCCCCCATCCCTTCCCAGCAACTAAGATGGGGTAAGTAGGGAGAAAGTTATTGAGGAGAATGTGTTTGTATGTTTCTTCTAGCTCTCTTTGGATAGAGTTTGGAGTTCATATTCATTCGTACTATTAAATGGTTAAATCAAACTGGGGTGTTTGGGGATCTCTTGAAGTTAGGGATCACAATCACTGGAATCTTGAACAATGACAAAAAGATTAGATACCTCCTAATCCCCGTAAAGGCACTTGAGAAGTCTCAGAGAGAAGTGAAAAATTGCATATCTGGCCTTTAGGCACTGAATACCAGAGTAGTTATAATGCCTGGAATATAGTCTACACTCCAAAGAATCACTATTACTAGTAGAGACAGTGAAGGATCTGCCATTCAGATGGCTCAGTGGTGGGAAACTTTCTCATAAAGTAGGAAATAAAATAACAACAAGTCCAAATATGGCCAGCTGCTGGATTTCTCTTTCAAAATTAGTCTCTGTCTTCCATGGGGGCTTTTCATTTGTTTGAAAATTGTCTAAAGCATAAAATTGTAAAGTTTGGTTGATAGAAGCTTAACACAAAGTGACCAATTATATTTTCCCTTGTTTTACTTGTGTTTTCAGCATTTACCTCTTCATTTGTATCTTTGCACATAGGAAACATTTAATAAATGCTTTATTCATTCATTTATTCAAATATAATTCACAGAAGTTCATTGGAAAGACTAATATCTCTTCAAGAGAACAAAGAACAGAAAAAAGAATTTATTACACACAAATATCAATAACAGCTCACTCTTATTCAATATCTTAACATTTACAAACTAGTTCAAATGCGATGTTTTATTTGATCCTTTCATTAATCCTGTGTAATATATAGTATAGTTATTATTATCATCCTTGATTTTTAGATGAGAAAATTGAGATTTGGATAAGTTAAATGATTTCCTTAAGGTCACATAGCCAATGGAAGAGCTGAAATTTGATTTGGGGTTTCCAGGATCCAAATTTATCTAGTATTCTAAATTCTGTTGACAAAATGATGAAATATAAGAATTAATTGTTAAAGACATTATCCAATTGTATTTTAATATTTTAATTTTTTATAAGTGAAACTGGTTAAATTACATTTTTAATTTGAAAATTTCAATTATAGAGTATGATATTTTCAAGAGGAAACTAATCATAAACTTTGGGAAATGATAAATCCAACTATAAAATAAATGAACTCAATATTCATGCATTAAGTGCCTACTATGTGAAAATTGATTCTAGAGAAATGATTACAGATACAAAAAGAAAGCCCTTGAATAGTTCCTGTCCTTAAGGAACTTTCATACTAACTCAGAAGGCTACTCCCAAAGTTGATCTTTAGTCAAATGCCAAATTTGTGATGAATCCAAATATGGTCTATTTAACATGCAAAAATACTACTTTCAATCAAAATTACTTTTGAGGATAATGATTAGAGCAAGAAGGAAGTTTGGAAGTTGGAAAACTGATTTCTTTCAAAAGGAAGATAGACTAGAAACTTGACAATACAAGATTTCCAGTAAGAAACCCAATTTTCCCAATTAGCAATAAGTCTCTCCTTGAGAATTACCTCTGTTATGTTGTATGCTCTAATTATGGCCACCCATTTCTACTTTTATGCTAAAATAGATAGGCGGTTGTATGTGAGAGTAATAGGGCCTTAAAATCAGCTCTGGATAGACTCAATTTTCTGGGTAATTTTCTGAATAACGTGTGGGGAAAAAAATCTTTGCGTTTGCTTGAATTACTAAGATAACTGAAAGGAAAGTATGCTTCTTGGTCCGAATTTACCTTGATTAGCAGCCCACATTGCCTCAATTAACTGGATTCTTACCTTTCCTCCACTGCACTTATACTTGGGAACACTGGACTTTTGTTTCCATGTTCTCCCCCCCTCTTCAATTCTCCTAAAATGTGGGAGCATAGACCAATGGTTAAGTACCAACTCCTTTCTCCTTGCTTGGAGAAATTACTGGGGAAATTTTAAAGACCATATCACTAGATTCTTTAAAAATACTAGTTATTATAACATTCAGCAAAAACCATTGAGGCATTTTGTATGATTTGCTCCCAGGACAAAATGAAGAAACTGATTTAAGATCTAAAATGTTATTTTTGGTTTGCTTTCTAAAAGGTGTAAGTCAGTCAGTCAACAAATATTTATTGCTTATTCTGTGTCAGATTCTATAGAAAGCACTGAAGTTACAAAGAAAGGCAGAAACTCAGTCAACTCCAGCCCTCAAGGAGTTCACATTTTAACTGGGAAAACAACATGCAAAAGTACAGTTAGACATTGTTTTATTTAAGTAATAAAATCACTAGGCAGTGCAGTGGGTAGGGTGCTAGGCATGGAGGCAGGAAGACCTGAGTTCAAATTCTGCCCTAAAACTTCACTACCTATGTGATCTGGGGCAGGTCACTTAACCTATTTTGCCTCAGTTCCTCATCTATATATGAGCCAGAGAAGCGAATGGCAAACCATTCCCGTATATTTGCCAAGAAAATCTCAAATTGGGTCAGAAAGAGTTGGACACAACTGAAAAGACTTAACAACAACATGAGAAAAAAAATAGTTGCATCATGCCTGAGTTGTTAAAAAATGTTATTAGAAAAAACTGACTTCATTTCCTTACAGGAACTTTCCATTTTCACAATCGCTACTCTTTCCCATCATTATTAATTTTCCCTTCTTTTTCTTTTGCCTGCTTCTCTTCTCCCTCTGTACAACTTCATTCAGTGATCTCATAGGCTTCCATGGATTTCATTACCAACTCTATGCTAGCAATTTTCAAATCTACTCATCCTAGACATCTTAACATGGATGTCAAGTACACATCTTAGACTCTTGTCCAGAATTGAACTCACCGTTCTTCCTCTTATATCTTCCTCTCCTTCCTGTTACCTTCCTTAGTAAATTCTGTCCTCCCACTCTCTCAGGGTTATGATTTCATTTTGTATTCTTCACTATCTCTCACCCCTATATGGAATATATATTACCAAGACCTGCTAATTTCACATTTGGGGCATCTCTTAAATATGACCCTTTCTCTCCTCTAACATTGCCATCATTCTAGTAAATCACCTTATCACCTCACACTTTGATTATTACAATGGCTTGTTGGTTAATCTGTCTACCTCAAGTTTATTCCCATTCCAATCCATTTACTATTCAACCACAAAAGTGATTATCCTAAAAAGCAGGTCCCAATATGCCACTCCCTCCCCTCCCACTGAATAAACTCCAATAGCTCCCTATCATCTCCAGGATGAATACTAAGTGCTCTTTTTGGCATTCATAGTTCTCTACAGCCTTTGCAGTCTTTCTACATCCTATACTCTAACTTGTACTATTTATTCCAGTAATTGTGGCCCATTGGCCACTCCAGGAACAAGACACTTCATCTGGTAGATCTAAGTCTTTTCTCTGGCTATCTCCCATGCCTGAAATGTTCTCCTTTCTCTGCTCTAGCTACTGACCTCCCAGGATTCCTTTAAATCACAACTAAAATTAAAATATAGCATATTTGAACTAGTTTAAACTATTTGTTATGGGTACCACAGTCCATCTTGACCTCCAGTGACTTCCTTCTACACTGACCCATGGTAATAGTCCTTGAAAGTATGGAAGAATCTATTTCACCAGACACAACAAGGATTTATCATGGGAGTCCCTGATCAAATTGTTCACTTTTTCCTTATCAACACTTCCATGTTATCCAACACTCACTGTTTAATATACGCCTCTATGGAGGAGACCTGGTGCAATTTGAACTAATATTATTTCCCATCAGAATTGTTATGGTGACCAACTATGGTCTCATTTTGGCAAAGGTGATATAAAAACAGTTTTAGGACGTTATCAAAAAGCTCCTCAATACCCATTGAATTTCTTTTCCCTGAACCTTCAGGCTTTCAGTGTTCCTTTGTATTAGACAGGAAATCATGACCTAGGCATATGCAAAGTGCTTTGTCATCATAAAATACTATATCATCATCACCACCACCACCACCACCATCATCATCATTATTACTATACATAAAGAAACTGTGTGTAAAATTTGGATTTATATTTGGGGAAAGCTAGATAAAAGACATATCTAAGTTTTAATTCAGGCTTCCTTAGATTTCCTGAGTTTTAGACATCAGCTGAAAAATTATCTATTGCATGTAAAACAAAATTAGTTGTATTATAATCAATATTAAACATAAAAAACACTAACTTTCTTTCATTTGAAGAAATTAAATGAAACAGAAGCAAATAAAAGTTGCTACTGGTATGTGGTCAAATAGCTAGAGTCTGAGGTCAGATTTGAATTTGGGTCTTCCTAACTCCAGATCACATATCATCATCAGCAAACTTGCCCATGTTTCCACAGTAATTTTTCAATTATTTCTGCCAGGTTTTATGATCTGTTTTCTTTATGTGTTCATTCATTTCCATTCATTTTTTTCTATTTAGTGTTCTTGTCATTGCATTTCCTTTCTTTTACTCTTCTTTCTTCTCTACATACCATTTATTTTTTACAAACTTTCTAAATTTCTTTATATTTCTTATACTTTTCTCCCCTTCTGGGACTGGATCCAAAAGGCCCAGGTATAGGAAAATGATTGGTTAGTTGATATCTTTTATACTTGAAAAAAGAACAAAATGACATCAATATGTCAGGGTCAATGTACAGTGGGTTTGTGCTTGGAAGGCTTTGCCACAAATTAGGCACAAAAAGCCCATTTGAGATACACAGTGAGCAAACTCCATATTTCCTATTCCGATAAGGTACCTGCTCTAAATTTTTTAGTCTTTTATTATTTTGGATTTTAAAATACATAGTATCTCTATATATTTTGTTTTAACATTATCCACATTTTTCAAGAGTATGAAGGAAGATTTAAAAATATTAGCCACACAAGGAAAATAGCTGATTTTTTGTGTAGACAGCTTAGAGACCTTAAGATTTGGGTAAGACACTGAGAAGTTAAAGGATTTGCCTTGGGCCACATAGTTAGTAGTTGTCAGAATTGAGATTAGAACCCAGATCTTACTGGCACAGAGGCTAGCTTATTATTCACCAACTCATGTTGCCTCTCAAAAAATCAATGACATTACTAAAACTAAGTTCCTAAATTTGAGATAATTTTTAAAATTCACTATTCAACAATGCCTATTCTCACACTTATTGCTTTTTTGAGAAATATGATCATACAACTCCTATTTAGTTTTATATTTTTGTATAAGACACAACCAGGAATTTTTTTGAGGCTTGAAGTAACCAGCATAAAATCTTCCTCAGAACATATTCTTAGTTGGAGGAGTGAGGGAATCAGAGTCCATAGGACCGTTATCTGAGACTTTTTCTTGGAAGAGGTGAAAAAGTTTACAGAGAACACTATCTTGCAGTTTCCTGTTCAGTTAACTTTCTTGTTAATTAGGTCATGATCTCTGTTGTTTCTTTTGGGATGAATCACTGTCAGTATCCTAACACAAAGTCTTATTTGCCCTTCTTTAGTGATGGTTCTGAATTCTGTATATCAGGTTACCTTTCTTCAATGTTACAGACCCTTTGGTAGTCTGATAAAAGTTACTGATCTCTTCTCAGAATCATGTTTTAAATGGATAAAATAAGATACAGAATATTACCAAAATACCATATTTACAATAATAAAATATAAAATAAAATATTAATTATATTTAAATGGCAGTATTAATATATATATATATATATATATATATTTTAAACCCTTGTACTTTTTGGTGTATTGTCTCATAGGTGGAAGAGTGGTAAGGGTGGGCTATGGGGGTCAAGTGACTTGCCCAGGGTCACACAGCTGGGAAGTGGCTGAGGCCGGGTTTGAACCTAGGACCTCCTGTCTCTAGGCCTGACTCTCACTCCACTGAGCTACCCAGCTGCCCCCTAAAATATATATTTTTAAAGTTCATGGATTCCAATTTAAGAATCCCTGTTATAAAAATTCATCTAAAATAATCTTCTTGGGTCTATACATTTAAAGATCATATTTCAAAATGTTATCAAGTACACTTTCTTTTTTAAAATTATCTGTAGTGGCATGAGAATATTTTCCTAATGAGCTAGGTTTATAGTTATTTTGCTTCTTCAGCTATTTCTTTACATTTTCTGATTCTAAAACAAGTCTTAGGGATGAAAGGAAGGGAAAATGTTTATGTCTAAGTATCATGTTGTCTGAAAATATAAATGCGCAGCTTCTCTAGCTCCTACTGGTAGGTAATGTCAGGTATTAAGTTTATTATTTCAGCTGTGCAAATGTATATGAATACACAAAATGGATTGAAAGCCACAACATGCAGACCAAACAGAGATGAACCTTCCAACCTACCATCAAGATAGCATTAAAAAGGGGGAGGAGAAGCATTATGTATGAAGTATTATGGAATGATCCCTGGGTTGAAATACCTTGATTCAGGCTCTGGCAAGTTGTGTGTGATCCTGGGCAATGGTCAAATTCAGTGATTCCCAAAGTGGCTGCCTGGTGGGTGCTGCAGTGATCCAGGGAGGCGGTGATGGCTACAGGTGCATTTATCTTTCCTATTAATTGCTTTTAAAATTAAAAAAATTAATTTCCAGGGGTGCTAAGTAATATTTTTCCTGGAAAGGGGGCGGTAGACCAAAAAAGTTTGGGAACCACTGGTCTAAGTGATTACTAAGGTCTTTTTCAGTTTTGAAATGCTATGAGTTTCCATCTTAAAACCTGATGCTACTATTCCCTCTAGTAGGATCTGCATTATATTCTATCACCAAATTAAATCATGTGGTCATCTTGACAAATCACTGGAACAAGTAGTAATCCAAATTATTGATAAAAATGTCAGGAATAAATGAAGAAGGCAGAAATTAAGCCATCTGGCCAATATTAGAATAACTTAGTTTTCCTTTCTGAGATAAGAGAGAATAGAATTTCACAATTTTACTATTCCTTAAAACAGTGATATTTATTTTCAAAGTTCCTAGTGATATTTCTGCTTTGATTAACCTTGTAGTAGATGGGAATCTTTGAATATTCAATACTTATGATTACTAATTTATTACAAGATGGTTTCAAGTATAGCCAAGAAGAGTATATTGAGAGATAAGATATTTTTCCATATCTGGGATGTTTTCTATTAAAGTTTCATCCACTGACATCTTAGAATGATATTATGAAGCTGTTATTTAGCATGAGGTCATCAATTTTCTTCAAAAATTCTTAATAATGCCTGTTCAAAGGGTCATCTTTATGCATTACTTAATTACTTTAAAATATTTTATTGTAATCCATTTAATTCAATTCTACAAACATTTATTTAATATTTCACGCCACAAGAATCAAGTAAAACTGGTAGAGAGTCATCCTTGAAGCCAAAAAGAGCTGGATATGATCCTTATTACTGATCCATACTGATAGTCTTATCCTAGGTAAGTCATTTAATCTTTCAGTGCTCTTGTCAGCTCTCAAAGACTAAAAATTGCGGAGAAGCTGCATTGGTACAGGGTATTTCATCACTCAGTAGTAATTCCTATATCAGTAGAACCGCATGCCCAGTCATTATCTTTTTTCTTTTATCATATAGAAAGTTCTTTTCTAAGTAATTCATCTTTTAAGGTTTATCAAAGACATTGTTCAGTCATGTTTGGTTCTTTCTTATGTATACCATTCCAGTGTTTACTTTTCTTTTTTTAAATTAGTATCAAATAGTTTTGATGATTCCTGATTTATAGTATAATTTGTAGCCTGGAAATGCTAGGTATTCCTTATCCCCTTCACCCCACCTTGTTTCCTTCCATATATTTTATTCTTCCAAATGATTTTTGTTATTATTTTGTCTACCACTACTATAAAGTGCCCCCTTGATAGTTTTATTGGTGTAGCACAAAATCTAAAAATTTACTTAGTGTTTTTAACCTTGGGCCAGTAAGTTTTAAATGTATATTAATAATTACATTACAACATAATTGGTTTTCTCTAAAATACTATGTATTTTATTTTATGCATTTAAAATATTATTCTGAGTAGGGAGTCCATAAGGCTTCACCAGAGTACCAAAACATATGAAGACTACACCCTGTGGAATAAGTGAATGAGAAAAATTTGTTCCAATGAACGACAAAGTGGCTGATACAGGTGCTGTGTAGCACATAGAACTTGGTTAGGCATTGAATATATCAAGGTCATCCAATGGGTCCCAGACCACCAACAGTCATTCTGACTTTTGCCTTCCCTCTGGACTTTGATGATTCTGGAAGAGACAATGAGGCTGATGATTTTGTGCAACTCTGCCTCAATTAAATTCAATTCACGAGTAAGTCATGAACCATCACTCCATGATGGCATTGGTCGTCTTGGAAATGAAGGAAAAACAACAACAAACAACAACAACAATATCAGCTTGCCACAAAGATTTTTTTTAATCAATAAGATGAATCAATGTATTTACTATATTTTATAGCATGCATAATGTTCCATATTGAGTTCACTATGTGTTCAGTTAAATACAGGATGGTATATATTTTCATCTCTTGCCAGGCTTGATTCATAATATTCAGTCCTATTTGCATTCTTCTTTGCTTTTAATATTGCTTATTATTTTTGTGGTTCTGTTTGGCACAGTGGAAAGAGTACTGGGTATGGAAACAGAGGATCTAGTTTCAAATCTGACTTTTGATGCTTACTATCTTTGTGATTTTGGGGGGGTGCCTTAGCTCCTCATTTATAAAATGAAAGACTTGAATTACATGGTTGCTTGGGTTTCATCTAGCTCTAGATCTATGACATTTTGGTTCAATAAGCCTATCTTAAGTTTGATTTATGCGTTTTCCCATATTTCTCTGAATCCTTCATACTTTTTATATTATAATAATATCCCAATATACCTTCACATAATTTTCAGTATGCATTCCTTCTCTCTATCTGCAAAGCCATGATGTTGGTGTAGGCTGTAATCCCATTATATCTGGACTACTGCAGTAGACTTTGCCTCAAATCTTTCTTCTCTTTATTCTATCCTCCACTTACATGCTGAAGTTATTTACTTAAAGCACAGGTATGACCATGTCATTCCTTTAAGCAATGAGCTCCACTGGCTCCCTGTTACTTCCAGGATCAAATATGAAATGCTCTGTTTGGCATTTCTATCCAGCCAGTGCATTATGTGCCAGACACAACCTGGGCTCTTTCTCCCTTTCCAGTGTTCTTATGCTTTATTCCCTTGCATGCACTCTATCATCCAGTGATATTGGACGTCTTGCTATTCTTCTAACATTTCCCTAGGAGTGGCTCCCTTTGGCTATTTAACACATAGCATAGACCATAACAAAGTGTAAGAAATGGTTGTTGACTGAGTAACAATTTGTTTAGCCATTCTCTAAGAGAGTGGTATATGGTTTGTTTGTAGTTCTTTCTATAGTTAAAAAATACTGTTGGGGGATGGGGGAAGCTAGGTAGTCTGAGCTGTACAAATTTTATCACTTGATACCTATTTTCATATTATTCATCTTTGTTACAGAACAATCTTTTAAAGCCTAAACGTCAAATCGCATACCCATATGTACATGTTATAAGTGATATGTTTTCTTTTGCATTTTTACTCCCATCATTCTTAGCATTCTTTCCCATAAGCCCTTCAGGAGTGTCCTGGCTTGCTGCGTTGCTACTAGTAGCAAAGTTCATTACCTTGGATTGTTCCACAATGTTTTCCTCTCGGTGTACAATGGTCTCCTGTTCACTTCACTCTGCATTAGTTCATTGAGGTCCTCCCAGTTCATACAGAAATTCTCCAGATCATCATTCCTTATGGCACAGTAGTATTCCATCAACATCATATACCACAATTTGTTTAGCCATTCCCCAATCGAGGGACAATTCTTCTAATTTTTTTTTTTTGCCACCACAAAGAGTGTGGCTATGAATATTTATGTACAAGTACTTTTCCTTATTATCTCAAAAGAGTAAATTGTGCACCACTCAGCTTTCTTTCTAGTCCAGATGTCACTGTGATACATTGCTACTAGAAAAATCATAGCTTTGACTATATAGATCTTTGTCAGCAAAGTGATGGTTCTGCCTTTTTACTATACTGCCCAGATTTGCCATAGCTTTTCTTCCAAGAAGCAAGTATTTTTTAACCATGGCTACAGTTTCCACCTGTAGTGATCTTTGAGTCTAAGAATATAAAATCCCAAACTACTTCCATTTCTTCCATTTGTCAGGAAGTGATAGGACTAATTGTCACAGTTGAATTTTTCTTTAATGCTAAGCTTCAAGGCGACTTTTACACTATCTTCTTTCAGTCTAATAAACAGGCTTCTGAATTCTTCATTTTCTACCAGCAAAGCGGTACCATCTGAGATTGTTAATATTTCTCCTAGCAACCTTAATTCTGGCTTTTGATATGTCCAACCTGAAATTTTGCACAATATACTCTGAAAATAAGTTTAATAAAGAAGACAACATATAGCCTTGTGGAAATCCTTTTACTATCAAACCAATCACTCCACGTTTTGTTTTGAATGTTGATTCTTGTCTCCAAGCAGGTTCCTCAGGAGACAAGTAAATGATCTGGCACTCCCAACTCTTTGGGGACTTGCCACATATTGTGTTCCACACAGCCAGAGGTTTTACTGTAGTCAATGGAGCAGAAGTAGATGTTCTTTCTGGAGTTCTCTTGCTTTCTAAATAATCCAGGGAATGTTCATAATTTTGTCTCTAGTTCCTCTGCCATTTCAAAACCAGTCTACTTTTTTGGTAATTCTCAGTTCACATATTGCCAAAGTCTAGCTTACAGAATCTTAGCACAACCTTGCTGATGTGTGAAATGAATGCAGTTATTTGGTGATTTGAACATTCTTTGACATTGTCCTTCTTTAAGACTGGAACATAAATCAACCTTTTCAAATCCAGTGGTCACTGCTAAATTTTCCAAATTTGCTGGCATATTTAATATAGCACTTTAACAGCATCATCTTTTAGAATTGTAAACAACTCAGCTAGAATTTGATCACCTCCACTAGCCTTATGATTATCAATGCTTTCACACTGGATTCATTTTCTGTGATGTGTAGCTCTAGATCACAGTATTCAGTAGTGCTAAGATTTTTCTTCTATAGTTCTGTATCTTCTTGCTACTTCTTCTTAATCTATTCTACTTGTATGAAGTGCCTACCATTTTTGTCTTTCATCATGCTCAGTTTTTGCATGAAACATTCCCTTGATATCACTAATGTTCTTGAATAGATGTGTCTTTAATATACTAGTTTTCTTCTATCTCTTTGCATTGCTCATTTGAGAAAATATTCTTATTTCTCTTTGCTATTCTCTATAGTTCTGTATCCATTTGGATATATATTTCCTTTTCTCCTTTCCCTTTTGCTTTTCTTCTTTCCTCATCTATTTTTTTTATTTTTAAACATTTATTAATATTTATTTTTTTAAAGTTAACATGGTTACATAACTCATGCTCTTACTTTCCCCTTCACTCCCCGACTTCCCCTTCCCCACCATGGAGGATGTGTATTTCCACTGGTTTTGACATGTGTCATTGGTCAAGACCTATTTCCAAATTGTTGATAGTTGCATTGGTGTGGTGGTTTCGAGTCTACATCCCTAATCACGTCCGCCTCAACCCATGTGTTCAAGCAGTTGCTTTTCTTCTCTGTTTCCACTCCTGTACTTCTTCCTCTGAATGTGGGTAGCGTTCTTTTCCATAAATCCCTCAGAATTGTCCTGGGTCATTGTATTGCTGCTAGTATAGAAGTCCATTACATTCTATTTTACCACAGTGTATTGGTCTCTGTGTACAATGTTCTTCTGGCTCTGTTCCTTTCACTCTGCATCAATTCCTGGAGGTCTTTCCACTTCACATGGAATTCCTCCAGTTTATTATTCCTTTGAGCACAATAGTATTCTGTCACCAACAGATACCACAATTTGTTCAGCCATTCCCCAATAGAAGGGTATGCCCTCATTTTCCAGCCTTTTGCCACCACAAAAATCGTGGCTTTAAATATTTTCGTTCAAGTCTGTTTATCTATGATCTTTTTGGGGTAAAAACCCAACAATGGTATGGCTGGATCAAAGGGCAGGCATTCTTTTATTGCCCTTTGAGCATAGTTCCAAATTGTCAGCCAGAATGGTTGGATCAGTTCACAGCTCCACCAGCAATGCATTAATGTCCCAGTTTTGCCACATCCCCTCCAGCATTCATTACTCTCCCCTTCTTTCATTTTAACCAATCTGCTAGGTGTGAGGTGATACCTCAGA